>NC_064306.1:66532002-66867594 GCF_023373825.1 Bactrocera dorsalis
ACACCACAACAACAAACATAAAAAGATGAATTTAAATTAAATGAAAACCGCGAACGTTTAGGCCACCCACACACACACACACACCTTTACATGCATGATGATAATTACCTACATTTAAGTAAAGTAAATTAATTCGCAACTAATGTTACTTAGCAACTATGTACATACAAAGTAAAGAAAAAGAAAAACAACAAAAACAAAAGCAAACCTGCTACAACAAAGTATACAAACATCAAATAGAAATTTTAGATGTAAAAGAGTAAATATTTTTTTCTCGCTCTCGATTAGCAATAATGATGTGTATGTATGTGTGATGCAATTAGAGGATAGCCAACACATGTAAAACTAATTAATTATTAATAAATAAATATATTTCCGCAATCGGAGATAGTTTTCTTTTTTGAAATACAAATGTGCGCCAAATCCTCTTTAAAACATTTGAATTCTTTCACACAAAAAACTCCCACAAACACACACACGCATACACACACAGAACTATACAAGTCTACAAGCGAACATTTACATATATATTATATACGTATATATATACATATATATATAGTCTAGTTAAATAGTGCGAAAGTCGAAGTATGATATTTGCAGATGAATACAAAAACAAAAACAAACAAAACAGATCGTTGAAGAATATGTGAAATTTGTAATTTTACTTATATATAATTATAAAAAAAAATATATATATACATATACATATAAAAAGCATTACATATTAATATAAATATTAGTTCGTGTAATTTAAAAATTTTTATTTAACGTAACTTAAAAAGAAACACAAAAAAACATTGTATAAAAATGTAAAATTAATATGAATGAAAATACGCTAGAAAATATTCAAAGAAAAAACTACCAAGTAAAGCGTAACAAAAAAAAACAATAAAAGTTTTGAAAAATCGCCTAATTATTTTAGGTATACGTAAAAACTAAAAGCTCTCTTTCATTTTTCGTCTTCTCACTGTCTAATAAATGGTTTTGGGCAGGAGTCAGCAAAAAATTTAACATCGGAGTTACAGCACGGCATCATCAACAATATAATTATAATAACTTAGCAGTATTTACTTGGATGGTTCTACAAACTCGCGAACAAAGGGGAGTCGGATCGTACGATAACTCCTCTCTTCCCAGTAGTGAAGGCGCTTGAGGCCCTGCTACTCCCGACCTTTACGCACTTCACTTTCTAAAAGTGCACAGCACAGTCACACAACGCTACTGCAGGACATTGAAAAAACCACGCTCCCTCAAGGACTGAAGAGGTGGACTATAAACTATCAGAACGGACGACATTCCTTCCGACTTTTTCTGGTAAAAAATCGAAATTGAGATGAATTAAACAGTGAGTTCCTCAAGTTGCTGTTGCTGTTTAACTGCTATTTCTCGAAACTTCCTCCACAATCAGAAGGAATTTCTATGGCCTCGTAAGCTGGGGTCTATTCTGGAACTCCATTCGAAAAAAAAAATTCCTCGAATTCCAATTTTTTATATTCTGTAACTCGATTTTTGGATTTTCAAGCCAATTTTCGAATAAAATATTCGTTAGCTTTTGAGTTGTAGAAAGCAAAAACGAAAATTGCACGTATTTATTCTGGCACAGAGTAACATCACACATCGAATTTCGATGAAAATACATTTACGAATCGAGACACAGAGTAAGGCCCCTGGTGATTGCACGATAACGACCAGCTAACAAACCACACCAAACCGTTGTTTTTTTCGAATGAAATGACAGCTCTTGAATCTCTTCATGTTGCTTTTTGTCCCAAATGCGGCAATTTTACTTGCTGACATACCCATTGAGCCAGAAATTGGCCTCAACGTTGAAAAGAATTTGGCTAAAGCGAAACGATGCCGCTTGGTGGTTCAATTTGAAATCTCCACGTAAAATATGCCAAGTCGTTCCATACGTCAGTCCGAGTTGCTGCGAACGGCACCCAATCAATTCACCACGGTCTTCGTGTACTCTCAGCTACGGCTGCTATACTATATACATATTTTCTTCACTGCGTGCTGGACGTGGTCTATTTGGTGGAATATTATCCAATATTGAATGCTGAATCTCAAGATGGGTGACGATGTTGCAAATAGTATGCTCAGTAGGCTGATTATATATCCTATATTATGATCATAAAAAGACTAACCTTAACTCTGGTGACATATGTATGTATTTACATATGTATATAATATATGTAACGTGAATTTATTATTAAAGTACGCACAATTCAAGGAAATGTGGACGTAAATTTTATTTTCATAAAGTGTCTATGTATAATCAATAGTCATGTGCAATTGGACATAAGCTTACTTTCAATTATAAGTGTAGAATAAAGCTAAAGAACTAAAATTAATATATGTTAAATAATCTTTGCAACTCTTTAATTGCTGCACTTAAATGATGTCATCAACCGTTAACGCCGAAACCACTCAACTGTGCTATCGGCCATACGATATCCTCTATCCAATCAATGTACGCCGAAACACGCGAGTAAATACTCGGCGGAGCACCGCCACAAGCTTGACCAAACGACGTTATGCCCACGACATACGAATAGGTGATGTCGCGATCGACTTTCAAGATCAGCGGACCACCGGAGTCACCCTGCGAGAAGATTACTGGTTGAAGTTTGAAAAGTTTAAGGTACGAAGTAGGAATGCTCGCTCACCTGACATGTATCGCGGCGATTTTCTTGATCACCAGCACAGATCTGCGTATTCGCCAAGCCCTGCTGCAATATATTCTCATCGGGCATATAGTAGCGTTGACAAACATCGCTGGGTACCAGAAATAAGACGGCCTTCTGTAAGACATTCGAGTTCGTGCCAGCTGAAAATTTTAAAGGAAATAAATTACATTAATTGAATCAGTTGTGGAGGTCTCGTATACCGAATTGTGTGTGCCCATAGCCGAGCGCTGTCACATTGTTATGAGGCACATCATACCGGGTCCATAAGCAAGCGGGTTTCTGTCTGCGAACAAACCAAAAAGCAAACAGAAATGTTAAGGACTTTATATACTTAAGAGAGGCACACAGCGGAGCGAGGAGGATATTACATAGGAAACAACTATCTATCTTATCTGCCTTCAGTGCAATATGACACTTTCTTCCGTTATGTGCTCAGTCGTCAGCTTAAAATGTTCACATATGCGTATTTTTTACCTTGTTCCCTGCTGCAATTCCAACAGCGCAATGTCATTATATGAAGAGCCACTGCGATAACCTGGATGTACTATGATTCGCTTAATCGGTATGTTGGGTGTTTGCGGATCGGTGAGATTAGTGCCACCGATGCGAACAACTGTTGGAGATTGTCTGTAAAATTTAGAGCTTCATTTGAGTGCTGAAACGTCTAAATGAGATTTCGACAGCTTACCCTCCCAAACCGGCACAATGTGCTGCCGTCAAGACGAAGTTCGGTGATATCAATACGCCAGCACAGTAGAAGAAAGCGCTGCTTCTATCCGTATTCGACACCCAGCCCACTGCGGCCTGTTAAAAGAATAGATTAAATATTGGCACATTAAGATTTTTAGAACTCTTACCATGTAGGGGAATTCATTGACCGCTGCTGCCTGGCCTCTGACAATGGTTATGTAAAATTTGTTGCCTTGGTGCGATTCACATTCTGTGGAAGAATATGAGTTTAATATACATATGTATACTTGAGACTAAAATTATTCAAATTTTGTTATCGTTGTTTTTATTAGTATTCTCAAACATATCAAAACCGATGAAACCGTCATATTTTGCGGAAGGAATCACCCCATCCTCAGCAGCCTGACATTTATTTTCTTTCAAGGGTGGAGCCCTTTTTAGAGACGTCAAAAAATCGATTTTTTTGAGGATTTTGTTGGGAGGGAAAGAAATAATTGATTAAATCGAAATTCCTAGGGCTTATAGTTACATATATATTTAAACATCATTAACAAACTTTTTGGATATGAAATCATTGATATTCTGCCTTTGGGAAGCAATTGCCCGATTCACCTCGCATGTGTATTTGTCGGACGGCGGCCAGAATGCAGGATCCTGAGAGCCACCTTTTCCTGAAGAAACTAAAAACCAGTAGGAGCAGAATATCAACAATAAATCTCGGAGCGCTGCTAACTACAAATAACTATTATTAATCTACATCTTCCATATACCAATTCAAATGTCTTAAACTAGCCTAGTCGCCTAACACTGAGAGCCATCGTTTCTTCGTAGACAACGACGTTATTAAGAGCATGTTGCATGTTACACTCGTTAAGAAAGTATGTAGTTCATGGGGCAACATTTGTCAGCACACAACCAATTGAATCTAATTATGCGCATTTAAACAAGACAATTATTTTATTGCACGCTGTGATAGGGATCAGCGTAATTAAAGAGGAAAATACGGAGAAATGGGAATGCATTTCGAAATTGCACTTAAGATGGCCGTAGACCGCGTATGATAAGATATGTTAGTAAATTTAATTATTTTGTTTATTTCACTTGTTTTCGAATACGCATTTATGTAGCAGTTGAGATCAAAGGTTGTCATAATATTTTTATGGGTTTTAAGTGTCCTCAAAAGCAAATAGGTTCAGAGGACACACTGGTAGATGGAATATAGCTCAGTCTGCTGTGTTATTCTCACAGGAATGAGATAATTCATGAGCCTAAGGGGATTTGTTGACTTCAGTTAGGTAAGAGGATAGCCTTTTTAACAAAACCCAGATATCCAGATGATTGTTTTATTGTTGTAAAAATATCAAAACATTCGAAAAGAGTTTTAAATATTTTTATATAACTTTGAGCAGTGTTAGCTTCATTCTCTTAACTTTGACTCAATTGTTTTAAGAAATAGTTCGTTTTTTGCATGAAAATTTCGAAGATCTGCCTCATTCTGATTATCTAAACTTGGGTATCTAGAAAATAGTTCATTTATCAGAACAAGTTTTCTAGATTACACACATATTCTTAAATTGCGGAACTCACCCACTTCACTACGCCGCTTCACCTGCATGGGCTTCATATATAGGATCGGCTCCAAAATGGGACTTCTCTCGATTTCACAACAAACGATGTGTTCGAATTTATTAAAGTAGCACGTTTGTGGGCGTATATTTTGATTTTTCCAACGTCTCAGCGCTGAGCCGCATTCAGCCAAATTTTTGCAAATGCCACGCAACTTCTTTGCGGCATCCACAAAGCAGGAGTCATCGTGGCTCTCCACGGGGAAATGAATACCGCGCAAAGCATCCTGAGCGAGAGCTAATGGAAACAGTTAAAAAACGAACTTTTTCAATATTTTTCATACAGATACACATATGTATGTATATGTACATATATACACATATATGCATTATAAGTGCATAACTTCACTTGCAACTCACAATTCTCGCAAATGCAACTGGCGAGCAAGGCGACTGCGAAAAGTGTGCGCCACATTCTTTCTTTCACTGTCTACTTCTAATTTCACTTGATTAATTATTGCAATTTATATGCGTTTATGCGTGTGTGTGTGTTTGTATGTAAATTGTACTGTTCACCGTTTGCACAGACTCAGAGTGTCCATGCGTCCACTCGAAAGTTCTTGGTTGCGACTTGATGCGCGTCTCGGCAGCAACTAAATCGGCTTTGGCCTCACCAACGGTATTTTACTAAGCGCAAATCTTCCTGCTACACACACGCATGCATACATAAGCATTAGCTCATCAAGAACTGTAGCGATTCTCCACCGATTCTGAACCGAAGCCAGTAAACTGGATTTGTCGCGTTTGTTTGTTTGTTTTCAATGTCAAGAGCCTTCTGACAGGTCGCGCGCTAGCCGGGAAGTCCCATGTCGTTGTTGCTGGTCTCTCCCATAATTGTCTTACAATGTTCTATAGAGAATCATATGACCGTTTGGTGCTCGCGTACTGAGCGATTTCTGGTTATCTGTCTGCTGGCTGTTTGAAAACTGCTTTTGTTTACACTTTGCTGCAATCAAGTTGGACGGCGTAAAATTTGCGCAGTCAAGAGTCAAAAACTGGTTGTGTATAGATGTGTATATGTGCGTGACTGTGTAAAAGGTGGCACGCGATCACTGAGACAACTAAGGCAACAATCAAGACCGCTGTCATCCGCTACTCGTTGATTCATTGACCGGTGCAGGCTTGTAGGCGACGACTTTTATGCATAAATACATATAAATGCACACATTCATATTCATGTGGACGCACATTTATGCTTGCCTAGTTTACTAGACGAGTAGGCGCACTACTTTGGGCGGCGGATGTGCAAAATTTTACAACAACATACATCATTGTGCCATCACAGTTGCATGTATTTTGCGCAGCTGTGAGTGGGAAGCGTTCCAAGAAAAACGGTTGTTTTTTAAGATTCTTTAATTACCAGATAATAAGTATTAAGGGATTAAGCCAGTCTATCGCTTTTAGGAGTGATCTAACTTTTAAGACAGCATCGATGATATGTGTTCGAAAGGGAAGGCCTGACTGGTTGACCTTTCTCGCTTCTTCACTGTCTTTAATTACACAGCTTCAACAACTGAAGAAGACAAGTTAAAATACCGCACTCCGAACTACCACAGGATGGCTCTTGATATTTTTCGTCGAAAGTGAGGTCCACATGTTTCCAGCTTAGGAACATAATACACTCCTTTCCAAGCAGTTGCTGCTGGCAAGCTTTTGTAGCAATCACTACTGCACTGATCTGTTTGAAGCGAGACCGTCTTCTAGGGAACATTCATAGAATACCTTGACGAACTTCAACTAGTTACATATCTATAGAATTTCGGATGTGTCCAACTTCTGACCTGTCCTAAACGAGATTCGAAGCGGTGCTATTAACACTATCATAGACTCCCGCCCAGTGGTTACGTTCTTGGGGTTGAAACATCACCGTGAACTCTAGTTGCCGGGTTAAACGAGGGTAACCCTAGTGCTACTTCGTTCTGGATACTGTAGCTGGTTTAGCTACTACCTAGACAGATTAAATCCTGACATACTAAACATGCCCTAAAATGCTCTGCATGCGCAGAGAGTCCGCAATACGCAAACCACCTCTTTACATACCCCACTAAACCCATTCACCTTTTGGTTTGATCCCGTCGAATAAGCCAATAGGATATCCCCAGTGTAGCCAGGGCCTTCTCTACCTAGTCCCTCCATTAATTCCTCTTTTAATTCGCTGAACTATGTCAATGTCGTCGTTTATCTCACACAGCTTATTGTTTCATCGAATGCGATATTCGCGGTGGCCAATGCGCAAAGGACCATAAATCTTTCGCAGAACCTTTCTCTCGAAAACTCGTAACGTCGACTCATCAGTTGTTGTCATCATCCATTCCTTCCTTCTTAATTGCCTATTCAGTCCGAAGTAATATCTGTTATTCTGCTTTGGATTTCCAGACTGTGTTGTTGATGTTAATGCTGGTTCCAAGATAGACGATATTATCTACGACTTCGAAGTAATGACTGTTAACAGTGACGTGGGAGCCAAGTCGCGTGTGCGACGAGTGCTCGTGCGTTCACAACCAGACCCATACGCTTCGTTTCCTTATCCAGTCTGGAGAAAGCAGAACTAATGGATATCATCAGCGTAAGTTAGCAGCTACACAAAAGTAGGCCCATATAATTTTTCTATGTTATTTTGACAGCTCTCGCTGTAAATCAGTAATATTCTCCGCTACCTCAACGGAGGTCGGAAAATCTTACTATTTCATCGGCAATATGCCATTACAACCTCAGTTAGTGAATTTTTTCTGCAGGCCATGGCTATAGTACTAAATACTAAATTACAGAAATTTTTTTCTTTTTATCTGTCATAAACGAAGTAGGCCCACCCTAATGGGCACAAAATGCATCACTTTTCTTTATGCTAATGCGTGCAACATATGCAACATACTTTTGTTGCATATGATAACACACTTATTCGTGCCAAAATAGGAGTAAGTGGGTGTTTGAAGACAAAGTCTTAAGTTTTCCGTTTTAAAAATATGCACACTAAATGAGATGCCGAGAAGTTGTTGCAAGAATGCGCGGCAACAAATGGAAAGTTGCAATTTATCTCAAAACAATGGATAATGTGCATAAGTTGAGGTGGAAAAGCAATTTCATTGTGCGGTGTTTAAAAGCTGTTAATGTGAGATAAAGACACATTGTTGTTAGACACAATCATATAACTGAAATTGGGTATATGCATATAGTACTTGTATGTACATACATATATGTAATGTCTTGCAAATATGTGCAAATAAGCGCCATTGCTTTCCGGCGTTACGATAATTACATGTTTTGTGATTGCGATTGTAATTATCACACATGATGTGGCTCAAATGTGAAAATGTGTGAGTAGACGCAATCATAACTTATATACGTGATAACAAAATTTTTTTAAATCACATCATCAGATCATGTCATGATCACATCAGTTCGATAGATAATATGACTTGTGAAAATGTGTGGGTAGTCGCGATCATAACTCGAAAAAAATTTTGTACCATCACAATATCAGATCATATGATTGTATAATCACATCACGTCAATACATCACACGACGTCACGTCAAATGTTAATTTAACGTAGTATTATAAAAACTGGATAGTAAAACAAATTACTCTAATAAATTTAATTTATTTCAGCAATTTAATTGAATCAAGTTATGTCTAAAAGGTTGCCACCTTATCAAAAATATCTCATATATGTATTTGTTTTTTTATAAAAACTGTTTATTTTAATGCCCATATTGAAGTATAAAATTATATGATTAGTTTATTTATAAAAAAATATTGAAATAGGTGGCACCCCTTTTTAAACAGAGTTTTAACTGAATGCTTAATTAAATTTCTTTAGCTTAATATTCATCATAAAAAAACTCGAGTAACGTATTTAATTTATTGAATTATAAAATAGGTGGCAACCCTCTACAATACATTTTTTAAATTTCAAACTGATAGTCTTGTCACTCCCATTGTAATATGATCTTTTCTTGTTCCATTAGCAATTTTTGCTTTATTAAAAAGTTGTATACCGGTGGCAACACCGTCTTTGATTTTTGTACTATTTAAAATAATTTTTTATTAACACTGTGTTCTGCCTTCTTCATCATAGACTACAACAATTATATGACCTGTATTTAAAGCAGTTGTCATCAAAGCACCCCCGTGGGAATTGACACTTCGTGTTAGGAGCTTTTGGTGGTTGACTTTTTAAGCGCACAGTGTTGCAAAAGTGGTCATTATTGGTATAAACCAATTATGTATTAAGTAAAAGTATATTTAAGAATATAAAGTTAGCGGCTCTCTCTTTTTTGCCATATTTCGCGCAGCCTAACTCACCGTGGCCACGGTGCACAACCGTAGGCAGCCCAACAAGTAGCTGAAGCTTTCAGTTTTCCGCATTGTGGAAAGCATCAACACAGATTTCGTCGAGCTAACGCCGATTTTGCCGCATCGCTTGCCGGCTAAGTGGATGACACTGGTGGCTGACGGCAGCGGTGACTCGATGACGAATTGTAACGTTTACGCTGGTGAGTGAGGTGCTCAACCGGCCAGCGGCTGGCAAACAAACGAGCCATACTCATGGCAAAATAACCAAACATTTTCAGTTGTTTCTCGAACACCAGACATGTTGGTTGGTGCAAACGCGAGTTTAAATGAGAAATTATATGATTTTCGAATAAAAAATTAACGTTTCGCTATGAGGTGGTAGGAAGCGAATAGAAAATCCAGTGCTTATTTCAGTGACCACAACTGTCGGAAGTATGTTAAATAGTCCTTGTATGTACGTATGTACATATGTAAAAATGTGTACTTATAGGTGATGTTCTAAATATAAATCTTCTATTTCTGAATATAAAAATTAGAAATACGGGGCATGTTGTTGGCCCACTGCGAATTCACATTTTTTAATGAGCACAGCTGGGCAACTTAGGTCTCTTTTAATAAGAGAATATGGCAGTAAAAAAAATTCGAATGTGGGGTAAGAACCTGGAACAAGTACATTGTAATAACGATTAATTACAACAAAAAAATCCAAAAATTTAATTAAAAAAAAATTAAAGAACTAACTCTTACTATAATTATTTCCTATAATATGAAAGGAAGAATGACAGAGACAAGCCTGCGTTCGGCTGCTCCTCTCTGTCACACAGGATCACATATGCTGAACATTCAAATGTATTCCAGGATCCTGCTCGGTATATGCTCCCTATTCATATATTTAGATCCAAGGGTCTTCATGACTCCCAAGACTGCGTTACGCTGCTTCTTAAAAAATTATAAGTCAAACTTTCACTAACTTCATATCATGAACTAATAAAGTTTTCTGTCAAAAGCACTCCAAAAAGTAACAGAAGCAACTGTCATAATATCAAATTCTATTATATACGTATGAAATAAAGGCTAGTCGTGGTTTCCTAAACTTTATTTATGCCTCGGAAACTCTTAAAGGGTTACATGGTTTCGATGAACAAAAAACAGCCTATTTTCAATAATTTTATTTTCACATAAAATATTAAATATTTTTTTCAAGCTTCTTATTATTCCAAGAAATATATTATAAAAAGGTTTTGTGAAATTTTCAAAGGAAAATATTTAAAACTCGGACATTACGACGTCATCTCCGGGAGTCTCTCGGAAATAAAGTTGACTCCGTCCTGACACCAGAACTTCTAACAGCATCATCAAGTAAAGTAAAACGAAAAAATCTCGGAAACCTGTGTAAGAGATAAATCATTATTCATGACGATCAGCTGAGTCGTTTGCGAGAAATCTTGACAACCGACTTTGAGCGCGAAACCGAGCGCGCTAAGATTGTAAGACTGTCTTTAATTACTGTGGCAAATAAGAACAAATCATTGTGAATGTTGGAAAAGGCTCACGATGTATCAGTTTTATCAAAAACAAGCCTACGAGTAGTACAAAGCCTTCAAAGATGGTCGGGAGATCGCTGAAGACAAGACACGTTCTGGATAGACCTTCGACCACTTCAACTGGTTAAAATATTAAAAAGTGATAGTTATGGTGCTTAAAAATCGTCAGGCAAGTGTTAGAGTGATGGCAAGAGAGCTCCACATTTCTCGTGAGTCCGTTTGAATGATTTTAGTGGATATTTTGGGTATGACAAGCGCAAACAGGTCTCTTTGGACATGGTTGAACGTGCGGATTCCGATCACATTTTCATGAGGAGTATTATAACTGCTGATGATACATAGGTTTATGAGTTTGACATGCAAACAAATCAACAATCATCGGAATAGAAAGAAAAAAGCCGCACAAAAAGCTGACGCTCATTTTTTTTCGATATTCGTGGATTTGTACATCATGAATTTGTTCCGGAGTGACAGACTTTCAATAAGGAGTTCTATTCGGCCGTATTGAGGCGTTAGCGTGAGAGCATCCGTCGAATTTGTGGAATTAATGGATTTTACACGATGATAATGCACCATCGCATCGGAGAAGGTTTTGTGACTGAAATTAAAGGCAAAAGCCAAATCAACCAGCGTATTCACCAGATTTTGGCTCCGTGTAATTTTTTCTTGTTATTAAAACTGAAGTTGCCGCTCCATGGAATCCGTTTTCAGTCCATCGAAGAGATAAAACGAAATTCGCTGAAGATACTGAACGCCATCCTAAAAAATACTTCTGAAAACTGTTTCGAGAACCGAAAAATCGTTGGCATAAGTGTACTAGATCTGGTGGGGATTACTTTGAAGGCGACAATATAAATATTGAAGAATAATTAAATATTTTACGTTTTATGCACACAATTTGCCACAATATACAGTAGATAGTATTGACCCGTATTAAAAAATAGTTTCGAGAAAAACGGGTTTATCAAATAAAAAAGTCACCTGGAAAAACAAAAGAAACTTTATTGAAACATAATATATGTACTTGTAAAACCACCACTTTCTCTATCGATAACAATATTGTTATAGTCCAAAGGCTAGAGCTTTTACATATGTAAATAAGCCGGTGCATTGGTTAAAGAACAGATGTGAAATTTACATTCAAGCTTCATTAAATATGCGTAAAAGAATTAAAGACACACTAAGGGTGGCCTGGTATTCTAACGTATGGGCGTCAAATGCTTACAAATATGACTTTCCCGCTAATTTTCATTTGACGATGAAGGCATTTCGAAAGTTATACAATGGGAAATAAAAAATCAACCCTTATGGATACATGTGCTATAGTACCATGCCTTAACTCACGAGGTTAAGAGAGTTTATAGTAAACCGTTATAAAAAAAACATAAGATTCGGTTATTTCCTCATTGAAACTAGCCGCCAGCTTCGTGATTAACGGTAATTTGGAGTATGGAAGAGTTCGTAAAACTTTCGAAAATTAGCAGGTGTGTTAGTTAGATGTGTGAAGTAACTAAAAATTTAGGGTGCTGTATGAAAACTACTAATAGAAGTTACAAAAGTCAAAAGTAAGGTTATAAAGCGGCACATAATTAAGTATTTAATTTTTATATAGTACATTTTTCATCGGCCTGAAATGCAAAATGACGTAACGTCACTTTTCATAAGTTTACAGGCGAAGGAAAAACGATATATGTAATAGAAATCACTCATATTGAAACAAAAATTGAATTTCGGTTATAAAATGGTTAAATATTGGTTATGCATTGGTTATGTATTGATGATAAGTAGTAGTGCATATCGGGTGACGATATTCATATAATAATTAAAAAAAAAAAAAATCAATTCAAATAAACTCCGTCAATTGAGTCACATTACAAATCACTTGCACATCATATGATGCATATGCTTCATTCTGCAACGTTTCACCCACCTCATGCAAATTTTGTTCATTTATTTTTCTTTATCTAAAAAAAAAAACAAAACACCAAAAAAAAAGAAAATAGAAAATGAATGGTAGCAAAAACATGCAACAGACTTATTCAAATGGAAATCCAATTCAAATATAAGTCAAGTGATGCCGCCGACCTGATGCAATGCATCATTCATCAGCTTCTATGAAGTATTCGTGCACTCAAACGTTCAACAGCGAAGCAACAATGTTGCAATGTGATGCGCACACACCGCCACACATACATATATATCTATGTATATACAAAAGTGTGTATTTGTGTAAATAAAACGCCATCGTGTGCTGCAACAGCAGCAATTGAAGCGAATGCCGGGAATTGCAAGAGAAAACAAAGCAACAGATTTTATTGCAGACAGGCGGGCTTTTGTTGTCGCTAAACTGATGTCGCCAACACGTTGTAATTATATACATATACACACACATTTGTAGATATTTAACAAACGCCGTTGTGCAGAAAACGTTACGCTAAAAAAATGCTCCCAAACCTCACTTAGGCAGCGTCAAATGTTGAAAGGTATCGTGGCACAGTGGTGTAGGTTGGCGGGAAAAGTGCTAAAAAATATACATTTGGGAGTATGCGTGCACTTGATACAGTTAGGCGAAGGTAAGCAGTTTTTTTTTTTTTTTCAATTTATTTTATTCAAAATAGTCTTCTTCTGCTTCAATATAGCGTGTTTCACGGTCCAAAAGTATGTCAAACGAGTGTTTTAGCTCGTTGGCCGGTATGGCCGGCAGTATGCCGGTGCAAGCCTTTTGAATGGCCTCTACGTTTGCATAACGCTTTCCTTTCACGGCAAATGCATTTTTCCGTGAAGGAAGAAGTCTCACGGTGCCATATCAGGTGAATACGGGGAGTGGTTAATGGTAAAATTTAGATTTTTGGTCAAATAATCGGTCAATGATGTCCTTCGAATGTTGGATTCTCAGCAATTTTTGGTCGTCAGTCAATTTGTGCGGAACAAACCGTGCACACACCTTTTGTAAGTCGGAATTTTCGGTCAAAATGCGATAAATCAATGTTTTGGAGATGTTCAATTCCATTTCCATGAATTTCAATGATAATTTCCGATAACACAAACATACTGACACTTCACTTCCAATCAATGGAATGCCATGAAATTATCACGGGACAATCGATAAACAGATTCTAACGCACCAGTCGACATATAGATGGTGGCACCAGGGGGCGCTAGATTCAAAAAGTCTTGTTTACTTTTGAACGCACCTTCTATTATATTTATTTCAAATGCACCGTCCTTAAGCTTGACTTTTTAGACTCTCTTTACCACAATTTCTCACCTTTATAAACGGCTTACACCACTGTGCACTGCCGCCAGCAGAGCGAAAATGTATCTGAAGTTGATATTTTCGCAATTGACTGAGCAGCAACCCCGAATGCGTCGACGCTCGCACACAGCCCGTAGCTGTTTGCCGGCAAAGTGAGCGTCAGTGGTGTATGACGGTGTTGGCAGTGGAGGAAACGATGACGGTGACGAGGACTGATTGTAGAACTCACGCTGCCACCGGTAAACGCTGATGTCGTTGGTGGCTGCCTCTGCGCCGCTGCTCCAGACGCTCACGGCATACGGGCAGCCAACAAGCAAAGCAAGCAAACAAACGAGCAATTCGCACGACCAAACAACAATCGTCCGCGCGTCCGTTGGGTTCTGTTTTCAGTTGTTATTCAAACGCTAAACGTGTTGGTCGTATCGAATACGTGTGCGGAATAAAGTGCGCAAAAATATTTACTTTGCTGAAGAAAATTAATGAAAATAATCGAATTAAATATTCGATAATAAAGTTGAAGTGCAAATAAAAAAAGGTATTTGCGATAAATAATTTGTTTAATTTTGGTATTTTTTTTGTGTAAGAAATAAGCTAGCAACACACACATGCAAGCTTAGACGGCTACCAACACACAGTTGCGTGGGTATATAAATATGTATATGTTGGTATATGTGTATGTGTTTACATACTACTTAAGTGCATGCAAAATACGGCGGGGCTAAGTGACGTTGATTGTGCAAAAAAGATAATAATACAAAAATTAAAAGTTGTTAGTGAAGGTAAACCGGTGAACAAGTTGCTGGTGACCGCGCTGTGTCGTGTTTTGAGTTTTTTTTCGCTTTTTGCGCGCGCTTGCGAACGCTCAGCTGTGCAACAACCTCGACTTTGGTGCCGAAATTGCTCAAAAATTATCAAAACGAGTTGCTAAATGTTATTGTCAAAGTTGAAATAATAATTAAATGTGATAATAAAGTGATTTTAATAAAAAGCGTAAATAACAAAATTTAGTACTGGGAAGCAAACGTCAAAATTGGTGTAATTGAATTGAAGAATTGACGTTTATTTAGCAACAATTGTGTGTAAAGGGTTTTGTTGACTATATAACTTTCAAATTGGCTTGACATTATATTTATTTGATGTCAATAATAAGAATAAAAGAAATTAATATATTAAATAATAATAATAGTATTCAATAACCAGAAATAATATTTGCAAAAAATAAATGCTGAGTTTATTTATAGTATTATATGTTTAATAGCAATAGTAAGAAATAAATAATATTTACTAAAATACAATAATAACAAAAATAGTTAACTTCGACCACACAGAAGCTGTAATACGCTTCACAGGTGCATTTCTTATAGCATAAAAGGGTACAAAAATAGCTTTATCTGAATTTTAATCGCTCAGTTTGTATGACAGCTCTATGATATAGTGTTCTGATCTAAAGAAATTCTTCGTAGATTGTATCATTGGCTTGAATAATAATACATGCAAAATTTCGTGAAGATATCTTTTTGAATGAAAAAGTTATTCATAGAAAGACTCGATTATGTTGAGTCAGTTTGTATGGCAGCTATATGATATAATGTTCCGATCTGAACAAATTCTTCGGAGATTATACCATTGGCTAGAATAATAATTTGTACGAAAGTTTGTGAAGATATGTTTTCAAATAAAAAAGTTTTCTATACAAGGACTTGAGTTTGATGTGTCAGTTTGTATGGTAGCTACACGATATAGTGATCTT
Organism: Bactrocera dorsalis; assembly: GCF_023373825.1. Classification (NCBI taxonomy): domain Eukaryota; kingdom Metazoa; phylum Arthropoda; class Insecta; order Diptera; family Tephritidae; genus Bactrocera; species Bactrocera dorsalis. The sequence continues at coordinate 66,547,856 of NC_064306.1, forward strand.
ATTTGATAAAGTTCTTGGGAGGCTGTACCGTTGACTTGAACTATAATCTACGTCAAATTTTTGTGAAGATAACTTCTCAATTGAAAAGTTTTTCATAGAAGAACTTGACTTTGATATGTCAGTTCGTATGGCAGTTATATGTTTCAGAGTTCCGTTCCGAACAAATTCTTTGAAAATTGTACAGTTGACTAAAGCAATAATCCATGCGAAATTTCGTGAAGATATCTTGCCAAATAAAAAAGTTTTCCATAGATGACTTGATTTTGATGGGTCACTGCTATATGCTATAGTGGTCCACTAGCAACAAATCCGACAATTGAGCAGTTTCTTAGAGAGAAAATATTGTGTGCAAGATTTCAGATCGATACCTCAAAAACTGAGAGACTAGTACACGTATATATAGGCGGACAGGCAGAGTGACATGGTTAAATTGACTCAGCTCGTCACGTTGATCATATATATACCTACAGATCAGAGGTATTTTATGGCATCGCTTTGACTTTAGACACATATTTCTCAGAATTGTTCAATCTACAAAAGTGCCCAGTGCAACAAAGTTGTAACTCATACCGGCGAGGTAGTACGGGGCTCTCAATCTGACTTTTCCATGAAATTCGCATTTTTTTGTATTTATCTCGTAAATGACAAGAGCTACAGGAAAAATGTTCATGACAAATTCTATTTGCTACAAAAAAAGGTCTAAGGTCGAAATCGCTATCACTAATACTTCTCAAGATATTCAGCTTTTTAAGTAAGCCTTTATAGAATTTTCATAGAGGATATGTAATAAATAATAAAAGCCTATTAAAAAGCATATGTACTCGTACTTAATAAGGTCTCCGACGCTTATTTGCTAAAAAAAAATATACAAAACTGTTTTTTCACTGAGAGTCAATAGCGAAACAATTAAGCAAAAAAATTAAATATGTATTATTTTTATATAATTTTTAACTACTTGATGTTTTAATTTAGCTATAATGACAAATTCAAGTTTAAAATATTTATTTTTATTTTTTTTGATAGATTATTTATATAACTATTTTTTCATGTGATATCGGTAAAATAATAATAATAATATGAATCACAAAGAAAATAAAAGTTATTATACAATATATGTATAAAATATAAATAATATTGTATACATATGACATATAACATTTTTTGTCGATTTTAACTAAAAATAAAAATTTAAGTTTTAAATGAAAAATAAAAATAGAAAAAAAATAAAACTTAATGCATAATTATTCCAAGCTGCCAATAAACACCACTAAACACAACAAAAAATATTTTTTATAAAGTAATTATGTCAAATGAATTAAAGAAAATAAAAAATAAATGAAAAAATTTCAAAATTAATGCAAAAAGCATACCAATCTACCAAAAATCAACACTAAACACAACAAAAAAAAAATATAAATATAAAGTAATTATGTCAAATGAATTAAGGAAAAAAAATATCAAAATGACCACAAAAAATATTCCAAGCTCGCAATACTCAACACTAACCACAACAAAAAAAAAATACTTTTTTATAAAGTAAAACGAAAAATATTTGTTTTTATAAAGTAAATATGTCAAATAAATTAAGGAATGTATAGCAGCTTAAAAGATAAGCCAGCAGAAATAAAAAAAAAATAAAAATAACCGTCACTAAATAATTGAAAGGGTGCTTTGTTGAAATTTGAGTCACTAGTGAATGCGGTTGAACTTTTGGAAACACTTGTATTTGAGTACATACATACGTATGTACTTATGTATGTATGTTATACAAGTAAATATGTACATTGTATTTTTTATATACACAAAATTAAAAATGCTTGCCCAGAATTAGCCATTAAAAGTACAAATGAACACACTAGAAGCAGTTTTATGGCATTTTAATGTATATAAGTATGTGAATGTGTATATATGCATATGTTCATGTCTGCTTTCCGTTATAAAACTCATAAAACAATAAATAACAAAATTGCCATGCGTGCTGCCAATGGAAACTAAGCAAAAGCGCTGATAAAAACGTGCAAGTGTGAAGGCAAATAGAAAAAAACATATTTAGGAAATTAGTGTGATAGTGTCATATGTATGTATGTGTATGCATTGACATTTTTAATTTGTAAGTGTTATGTGGAACAATAAATTGTATATCTGCATACTTATAGCCAAGCATATACATATGTAAGTATGCATGTACATATTTATGTATAAATATTTGTATGTATGTCTATCAGCTAACACTCCATTTCAATATCAACGCTTCTCCAAACCGATCCAATCGAAAATATGATTACGATCACAGCACCCACCCGCGATCTCTGCAATCAACCCAATCAGTGGCGTTGATGATGTCATTAAAGCAAAAACAAAAAAAATATTTGCGTGCCTCACGATCGCATGAAGTCATGAGCAACGAAAGGGAATGAGCAAATTCGCATCACATACATATAACACACTCAGCTGCTTTCAAAGATATACACACACACATATTTACTTACCTGCAGCAACTTCCAACGCCAGCGATGATCAAAACGAGCGAGTAGAACTTGTTTACTTTATTCAAAGGCGGCTGCGCTATTTTTGTTTTTATTGTTTTTTTAATGCTCAGCTTTAAAAAAGTGGATAAAGTTGAAAATAAAAATTAAACTAAATACAGAAGTCAGCAGAATAACAAACCAATTTAGAAATTAAAGAAAGCCGGAGCGCAAATAAAAGCCAGTCTAAATACACACACATACATTGAAATGTAAATTTATAAACACATTTATTTGCTTGCTTGTGTGCGTGAACTTCACGAGTCACAGTAACTTAATCTGTCAATGACGTCACGCGTTTCACGCACAACTAAGCGATCATGCCTATACTTAACATGTTTACATATGTAAATATATGTATGTATGCTTGTGTGTCCGTATGTCAGCTCAACTTGTTATGAAATGCTTAGAACAATTAGTGTAGACCGCAAGCGACGGGTAATTGCCATTGGCATTGGAAAGGTGCTTGTTGTGACTCAACCATTTGAATGCGATCGCTTGTTGAATGGCGGCAACACACCCAAAAATACATGTATTAACACATAGAAAATACACATCCGCAGCTATATGTGTATATATGCATGTTGGCGTTTTGTTATTATTATTTCGCTTTGTGGCGGCAATTTTCCTGAGAAAAACTTTCAGCCACTTGGACTTTTCTCTAAAAATAGCGCGCCACTCATAAAAATGGCTTAAGTGAACTGGAAGTGCGCTAGCATGCCCTGGGATTAGTGTGGTTGAATTATTTTGGAAACTTCTCGCTCGTTTAGCGCGTTAATTTATGCAAAACTGATCTCTCAGCAGCTTTTCAATTATTTATGGCCTTTTGCGCACACTTTGATACTGGGTAGTTGTTGTTTTTTGGGAGAAAATGTCAATAATTTCAGCTGTCAGGAACAAAATTACGAGCATCCGGGTTAAAATTTTAGGCGATTGAGTAAAAATTCCAAGCTGATCCTCGAAGATTGAAGAGGTTCTTAATCTCTCTCCCAATAATCGTGACCTCAGCCTGTCAATGGCCTCAGCTAATCCTTAAAGTTAGCAGAGTCAATAATTTAATGCATTCTGTCGTACCATCTCAGCAATCGACGCCAGACGACCAAAATTCGGTGTCAGAGGCCTCCACTTTAAGAGCGCTACGTTCAATTTATGGTCGTCATAATAGTCCTATTAGATCGAAAATTGAGCGTCTAGTGAAAAAAATTTGAATCCACAGGCACACAAATGTTCTCGTAGCAGTGAGATAAAGAAGTACCGCTAGCCACTCAATTGAGGAAGACCCAAATCTGTGTCATTCTCAAGCGTTGGGCATCTCTGTGACGTCATTGTGGCGTATTTTTGCGAAAAGATCTTGGCCCACATCTCTACAAGATCGAATTGATGCAAGACCACCAAAATCGTCGTAAGTTCGTGTTCTTCAAAAATCATCTTCAGCTATGAGGCTCATTTCTGGCTTAATGGTTTCGTCAATAAGAAAAATATGCGATATTGGCCAGGCAGCAATCTACACGTAATCCAAGAATCACCATTGCATCCCGAAAAAATTACGGTTTGGTGTGGTTTATGGGCCGGCGGCGTTATTGGGCCGTACTTCTTCGGGATGATCAAGACCGGCAGGTTACTATGAATGGCAATAGCTAGCGCTCAATAATAACCGAACATTTTTGGCCCGAACTGAATGAAATGGACTTGGAAAATGTGTGGTTCCAACAGGACGGCGCCACAAGTCACACACCGAATGTCATAATCGATTTATTGAGAACCGAATTTTGTGAATGTGTTATCTAACGAAATGGCCCAATCAATTAGCTGCCTTGGTCATACGATTTGACGCCGATAGACTATTTCTTGTGTGTCTACGTCAAGTCTACGTATAGTCTACAAGCCAGCGTCTATTGACGAACTTGGTACGATAATCGAACGTGAAATTGCAGCAGTATCGGCCGATTTATACTTGAAAACCGTCGAAAATCGATCTCAACGTCTGGACGTGACCATGATGACGTTTGCATGGTCATCGTTCGTGTTCCATACATACTTTCACAGAAGTCAAGAAGTTCATTGATATCTCAACAACTTTTGTAACGCTCTTATTGAAAACCCCGTTATAGCTAACCTAAAAAGATATAGAGTAAAAGACAATTTGTGTTCCAATGTTTTCGAGTTTTTCGATTTTTTGTCATTTATTATGAAATGGTTTTCAAGGAAGAGTTGCTTATTATTTTTCATGTTTTCTTGGAGAAGTCGACGAGTAGTTTGAAAAGGAAATTTCTTTTTTAGAATAGCAAGTGAGAGACGTACATCTCACCTCGCTTCAAGAGGGTAAACCACTGCTCTAGAATTACCTGATCATTTCATAGATTTTAATTTTTTTCAAACAATCAATAGGCCTCAAAAAGTTAAACTAAAAAAGGTTAAGCTTATTTATTACTCATTACATGAGTTCATATGAATATCCGAGCATTAGCAATGTTACTACTAACATTAGTTAGTCTATAAGGTTTCAAACTTTAACTTTATGGGCCATTTATAAGACCATGTCAGGAAAACCAATGTGGCACTTACTTATTGCGAGAGTTCTAACATGTAGATTTAACGTGTTAGCAATATAACACGACCGGTGATTTCGTAAAATTTTAACCTCAAAACTTTTAGTATATAGAAATTTCTCTTTTATTGCCCAATAAATGCTTTAAAAATCAAATAAAATTGCCTATACCCCCATAAGCCTTCATCGAACAATGCACATTATTGCCAATTAATTTCCAAATTCATAGTAATTACTCAGTTTAACGAGAAAATTACCGCGTCAGCGACATTTTAGTCATAGGCTAGCAAGAATGCAGACTGTCTGCCACATACTCGGACGCTTACTTTTGCCATAAACTGCCCGACAGGCAGTATACTGTAGCTCAAATTGTAGATACCAGCTGAATTAGTAATTTATGACACATTTCGCCTCATTGCGAAAGTAGAAGAGAAAAGAAAAAAGACAAGAAAGATATGTGCAATTTCCCCGAACCCATTGACGCCTTTTCGCCTGCTTCAAACAAGCCTCGGCACTCTTTCGATTTGGAAATGTGGAATTTTATCGCTTCGAACGCATTTGTGTTTGCATTGCGAATTGAAATGTATTGGTTTATTTGACACAGATAACGTTTATAGTAGTACACTTTCATTGGAATCTTATCTAACGCGCTATCACCTGCTCGTGAGCTTACGAAAGTGTAGGGACTGATAAGGTGCATAGTGTAGTACATAGCCGCCTGCCTAGGTGTAAGGGCATATTGAATGCTTTTGTGGAGTGTTGTGGTTTTTAAAAGTATAATATAATGATTTCATTGTTAGTGTAAAGTAATCGAAAAAGATTTAAGAAAAAGTTAAATGAAATAGTGCTAAATGCTAACCTGTCATGTAGCCTCATATACCTGGCATCTAACTTAAACTCGACGCTCTGATGTGAAAGCTTCCATTGTTTGCTGAAAGTTCAAACCTATTACTGAAATTGCACCTCGTGTACATTGTACTATTGCGCATTATTGTTGTTTGTTTTGGGAAAAGTGCAGTTAAACGTGTCATTAAGCAGACAAAAGAAAGAACGTAAAAATCAAAGCAGTAAAATCTGTCGATGACTTCAATCGCTTTTCAAAACAAAACCCAAAAAACAACAGCAATAAGTAAAGATTATAAAAATAATAAAACCAAACAACAAAAGCAACACCTTCGTTTTGTATCTTTCTTTCAGCTTTTTGCTCGTAACCAACAAACGTATAAAGTAAACAAAACATAAGTGCAAAAAATAAGAAATAAAACCATAAGCTTCAAAAACCAGTTAAGAACCAACAGGTGAAAATAACTGTGGAATAATAAAAATAAAAATAAAACTAACAGTAATCGCCAGAAATAGGAAGGCGCCGTTTAGAAAGGTAAGAGGATTTAGAAAAATATATATAAATAAAAAAAAATATATATACATATATATAAACATATATATTATACGATATTGTATGTATACCAATATCTCATCAGTTGATAGATAATATTATATGGTCTATATACTCGTATTTATGTTGTTCAGGCTATATATAATATCAAACATCTAATCAGAGAACTTTCTGTATGAAACTTAAATACTTGACTTAGAACCGGCCTCCGAGCTTAAGGGTTACATGGGTTTCCTCGGGTAAAAAAGAAGGAAGGAAAATAAAAAGCTGACACTTGGATTTTTGGCAGACATTTTTACAAAAAAAGGAAAATTTCACAAAATATATTTTTTTCAAATAGTTGTAATCGAAAAAAAAATCTTCGGTCTAAGAATTGTATCTCGAAGATCTGAGTAAAATTTCATGAAGATCGGTTGAGTAGTTCTCGAGAAATATTTCCAATCGACTTCAAAAACACAGTTTCTAGAAAAACTCCTTTAAAGACGTCGAGATTAGCCTAGCTGCCCTCGAGCGCACAAGTTCGCAAGGCTATATCTCCGAAACTATTACTTGGAATAACTTGAAAATTTAGGGCAAAATTCTAGAGGGGTTGTAGAATTTAATAAGACAATAAATAAAAATATTTTTTTTGAAACCTGTAAGCCCATGTAACCCCTTAACGAAGCTCTCGAATGATAATATCTATTCAAGTTCCTAAGTAGAAAAATTTTATCAATATATTGCAAGTATTTTTTGTCAATACTTACTATCTGAAAGATCATTAATTGTCTGCTAATTCCGCATATATTTTCCCAGACCCACTTAACGATAATATTATTTACAAAAGACTTCGGACCCCTCTTGTCGAAATGGTTTAGAGCCCTTCGGTTTATTTTATCCCTATATACTATATCGATAATCAAGTGAGTATGGTCGAAATTTGCTACCCAAAAACCGAATATAGTAATATCCGTACCTATATACCTAAATATACGGCTCAAAATGTGCAATTATTTATTAAAATTTTTCTAAAAATCTTCCGTGAATATTCAAATTCTTCACTGAAAAGCTTATTTTTCTTACTTACGGATATCACTTAGAAGGTCGGCGTAGACTGCTACTTTAAGATAGGTGAACAAAGACTAGAAAAGTGGGTCCACTACTTCCTATAATAACAAATACAGATTTATCAGACTGTTTACTTTTGATTACTCGAATAAATGCCATAACTACTAAGCGAGATTTTTTCGATGCTGTTTTATACGACAAATTAAGTTATTCTACAAAGAAGTTCCATTACATTTTGTGTGCGGAATAAAATTTCTGGAGACGAAACGTTCAGAATATTTGAAAATACCTACGTAGATAAAGTTTGTCAGGAGCAAGTGTTTTTGATTGGTACAATTTATTCAAAGAGTGTCGAGAACGCGATGACGACGAACCACGTCCAGGACCGCCATCAACATCAACTGATGATCAAGACGTAAATAAAGTAAAGAAATCGGTGCTTGAGAATCGACGATTAACAGTCAGATATCTTATTGGGATTGTTGGAATATCGGAGCGATTAGTGAAAACCATTTTGAAAGATCTTTTTGGCGAAAAATAGAGTCGGATTAACGTCTGTTAAACAATGAGTTAAGACTATCAGGATGTTATGAAACGTATTATTACTGACGATGAGTCTTGGATCTAAGCTTACCACTCGGAAACAGATAATCAATCGGCCGGTTATCGTTACAAAAGTAAGCCGAAGCCGAAAACACGACGTCAAAGCAGGTCAAAAATCAAGATTATGTTAGCAGTCGTTTATCGAGGTGTGGTCCATTCAAAATTCCTTCTAAGGAATACTATTTGAGTGTTATGAGTAATTTGCGCGAAACAATTCGTGAAATTAGACTGGAATTATGGGCCGACAACTCTGCGCCGTCGCATACTGCATTGATTCTTCATGAGTTTTTCGCCAATATTTTAATAGATGTCGTTCCGCAACCACAGTATTAGATTGAATTAGCTCCGTGTGACTTCTGGCTATACAGAAAACTCAAATAACTGCTCCGGGGAAACAGTTTTGAGTCAACTGAAGATATTAAACTTGAATCACTACACGCATTAAAGGCTATACCGGAACTTGACCTTAACAAGTGTTTCGCGGATTGGAGGATTAGAAAAAAACGTTGGCTCAAGCGTATTGCGGCTAAGGGAGGTTACTTTGATATAGATTTTGAAGAATAAGTTAAAAAATTTTAAATTATGAACAAAGTCTTACTATTTTATGCTCATAGTACTATATTGTTTAGGTGCTTACTAAAGCTTCTTTCCTTTTCTTCTTAAAAAGCGTGCCTCTTTTTAAATCGGCTTTTCAATCTCATCAATAGATATATTCTACAGCTTTAAAATAAAGGAAATAAAAGCAAATGCAAACTTGAATACAATTTAGTGTAAAATCAATGATTAGCTAACCTTCAGTGGGGCTATCAAGTTGAAAACTCGAATAAGTGTTTGCGGTTATGACATCACTAAAGTACGCTTAGAGAGCTTCCTTCCTCAATATGAACAACTCGCTGCACAGAAACGACCTTATGTTCGAATAACTATATAATATACATATGTTTGTATGTATATTTAATGACATATGTATGTACATGCTCTTAAATGCAAATTACTTTAATTAAAAGTCACGAAATCTAGAAAAAGGCGTCTTCCAAACGCCACTCGAACGCCAATGAATCACCTAAAAGCGTTTTATTTGCCTTTTGTACTCTAAATTCGTTTAGTAAATAAATAAATAAATAATGTGAGTGAGTAAATAAATAAAAATACGTAAATAGAATGAAGTAAATGAACACAAAACACTTTCGTTGTCTCAGTAATGGGCTTTTGTAGTCGTCCGAGTCGCAAAAAAATTATACGACAAAATGTGTCATTGGCGATTTAGTGTTTTACAAACATATATATTTAATTGATTTTCCTTTTATTTTCGCTTTGCTTTGTTAACTTTTACCGGCTTTTTCGTGCCGCCGAAACGCACATTTGCATTGTGTGAACTTAATTTGCATTGTGATCACAATTTAAGCCAGCCTTCAAGCGAACATTGTCAAATGGCGATCATGTGAATGGCTGAAATTTAATATTTACAGCTGTGGTCATTGAGATAAGGTCGGTAAAATATTTTTTTTTTAATTTTCCTGGTATGTGGGGTATATTTGAAACTATTAAATAAGCACTTTTGTGGTCTATGAGAGAATTTCCAAAAATAGACTAAAGAGCAACGTCCTCATTTAATCTAAGCAATAAATAGTTTTAGTAATTACACGATTTTCAATTTCTGCGCTATAAATTCCAGCACATTTTGGCAATATATTAATCTTCTTTGTTCTTAATGTAAATGCTTTTAAATATTGCTAAGCTCAAATGTAAGTGTTTTTGACACTAAACAGTGCTGCTTACAATTAAATCGTCCAACTTTTAATGAACGTTTTGAAAAATTCCAAAACATATTCCAACTGATTTACTTAGAATCAATTTTGCGCCACTTTTTTCGGAAATTTTGTGCATATACAAGAAAATTCACCAAAATTAATTTTGTATAGAAACATATGCGGCAGACAGACACGCAGACACCCACTCATACATATATTCATAGGAAATAATTTATTCGAAAACTTTGTTTATTTATGGACCAGCGGGTGGCTTTTGGTGAACTCGTTAAAATTCAATTTTTTATTTTATGATTTTCTTAACACTTCATTGTATTTACCGAATTTTGACGTGTGCACTTAAAGATTTAGTGCAAAGAAAACGAAAACTTTTTTGCAAATTTTTAGAAGAAAGAAAAAAGTTATGTGTGTGGTAGCACTGATATATTCGGTTTGTAGTAACTCGAAATGATATATTGGGTCTGGTAATGAACGAGGGCAAGACGAAATATCTCCTGTTATCAAACATCGTCGCCGTCTCGACTTGGCTGCCAATCACTGCTGACAGTCATAATTTCGAAGTCGTAGATAATTTCGTCTATCTTGGACGAACCAAAACCAAACTCTATAAGTCACACATTATTCCCATCCTGCTATATGGTGCAGAGGCATGGACGATGATAACAACTGATGAGTCGACCTTACGAGAATGGTTCTGCGGAAGATTTATAGTCCTTTGGCATTGGCAACGGCGAGTTTCACAGTTGATGGAACGCTGAGTTGTACCAGATATACCACGAAATTGACTTAGTTCAGCGAATCAAGTTGGATTCGAATGGATGAATACACCCCGGCTCTGAGAGTGTTGGACGCAGTATCCGCCCAGAGAAGAAGTGGAAGAAGAAGACCTCCACTCCGTTAAAAAGACTTGGTGGAGAAAAAATTGACTACACTTGGAACCTGCTAAATGACTGATCCCTCAGCATTGCGGAAGAATCAGACTTAAGGTGTTATGTATGGTCCTTTATGAAGCTTAAATAAAGACTCCTTTAGTTGCATATAAGCTATCGACAAAAACTCACTGAACCTCTCACAAATCTGTTCAGGTATTTTATTTCTATTTCCGCTATTTCCCCTGGATGTCTAAACGTATGAGATCCAAGGCCTCTGTGCATCTGGAAAAATATTCAAACTTACTGCCTGAATCCCGAATGAACAGTGTCCAGTTATAACTCCTAAAATCATTAAAAGGTGGTCTTTGCCGAGAATGAAAACTTCCCCGTATATTTTGCTATTTATTCTGGCCCAGAAGGGCATTGCGACTGCACAGCTGCTGGTAGTCGACCAGCGCTACACGAAGACAGAGGAGCTCCGTTTTCATATCGCAGTTATTAAGACCGAGGTACTTGTTAGGGTCAAGCTTGTCAGTTTTACCAATCCGTCTAATCATAAAAAAAGCCCGATGCTAGAGATAATAAGTTCAGTATTGAGTGCAACGAACTCTAGGTTAATGACTACTCTGAAGGTACCGCTGCTCTGACAGTGTTCTCCTCCACCAACCTTTGATGCATCCATTAATACTGTAAACAAATTTCGAAAATTTTATTGATATACTAATTTGAAAGTGTGGCAACTCTGTTAAACAAAATATTTCGAACTGCATGTTGTTTTAAAACTATTCAGTTTATAAAATTTATTTTTCAAATTTTTTTTCGAAATAGGTGGCAACCATCGAACTTTTTTGTTCGGACTTTTTGAAATGAAAGCTTTAAATGCACAATGATTAGAAAAGGGGAAGATTAAGTTTTGTAAAAAAAAAATTTTTTTGTGGTCATTTCTCTCTGAATAAATACCGTTAATTTAATAATACCAGTTAGTCAAACACTTGATAGAAATATGTAATATGCATATCTGTTACGAGAAAGCTTAATTAGTGTGAAATAGGGAACGATTAATGAAGTAATAAGAAAGTGGTCACTCTCTGGGAGGTTTTGAGGTTATATCTAACACCACAGGCTCACAGAAATCACTTAAAAGTTAATTAATCATTAAGTCCTTTGGTGGTCTCTAACTCCTCTTAAAAATATGTATGTATATATGTATGTAGTGCATCACTCTTTCAAATCTATTTATTACCAAACAAATTTTTGAGGCGTATAATTGATGAAGATCTTCTTCGACATAAAAAATGGCGAAAATAACATATTTACCGTTACAAAAATAATACTCTGATATTTATGTATGCCAAATAAATATTTATGATACATAAAATATATGCAAACATTTCAATGTACAAAAACACATACATGTAAACAGCCGCGTCTTGGCGCCCCAACGTTCTTGAGGCTCACTCCAGCAAGGCCACAAAGAATTTTGAACTTTTAACCCAATTGTATGTGGTCTTTTGTGGCAAGCATTGTATGAAAATTTACCCCGAAACTTGCAGCCAAAACAAACAAACAAACAACAAATGACCATGGAGTGGATTTGTTTAATTTTGTTTCGATGTATTTGTATTTGTAACGGTGTGTGTGTGCTTGTGTACTCTTGTGTATTTGTTGTGCCCTCGCGTGTGGCTTTCTTTGGCAATGGGCCAAGTGGTTACAGCGAAAACAACAACAACAACCGCAGTATTTCAAGCATTTTGCATGACATTTGTCACATTTTTTCAAGTGAACAACAACAGCAACAACATGCAGATAAATGAAAATGGCGCTTGTCCATAATTTTTGGAAAATTTTCAGCAAATCATGCAAATTAAGTGCGTATGTAGGTATGTACGTGTCTGCAATTTTCATTCACCAGCTTTATTATTACAGTTGTTGTCATTTATGTCATGTTGTTGTTATATATAAAAATTGAGAAAAGTCACACAATGAAATCGCCACCATTTTTACACCCAAACACCGCTGTTTATTTACTTGCACACTTACTTTCAACGAACAACATTTGCCGGCTGTTGGCGTGGTGCCCCAATTTCTAGTTGCACAAACCGAATGTGCCACACATGGAGCGAATGATTTTCACCAGGTCGCCGTAGCATGGCGACTTGTCGTGTGGCGAATAAGTATAGTATATTTACTATATTTTTATACCCTTGCAACATGTTGCTGGAAAGTATAATAGTTTTGTTCGCCTAACAGTTGTACTATGTATTATCTGGCACTAATCGAGATAGATACAGGGTTATACATATATCTATGTATATAGTGATCAGAATGGGAGTCATGCTGCCTATTTGAGCTCTAAAGGATCGTAGAGATCCTCTGTTGGCCATTCTGGTGGAATGACCTAGGTGTGGATTGCACAGCCGTAGAGGTTAAGGTCGCAGTAATCCGTTGGCAGCATGGGGCCACATAACTCGTGGTTCACTCCTTGTAGGTTTTAAAGCCTGAACAACTCTTAAGATGCCTCCATCCATTTCATGTATTACACCTAACCGAGGTAAAGTTTGGATGGAGGCTTTTGGCGCAGTCGCAGCAGAAAAATTCCTCCGAGTTGGGGTAGGACTCAATGTCAGCACGAGTCAGGAGGATACAGAGCAATACTGCTTTAAGGAGTCGCTTCAGTGATGACAATCTTATACTACCGATCTAATCGGGGTTAGATCTCCGAAATAATAGCCCTTGGCCGGTCCTGGGCCTACCGTTGGATGACATCGATTACAACTTATCTAATCCATACTATCCTAACGGGATTAGGTACCCGATACAACAACAACAATTCTTCTGACATTTTTATGTTACTGTGTGAAAATGGACGAAATCGGGCTACAACCACGCCTACTTTCCATAAACCACAATTTTAATTGATTCTTTCAATTTCCAGTACACAAATCAAGAAGTAATTAATATAACGGAATACAATTTTGCACTAATAATCCCTTTAAAGTATGAGAGCTTATGCCCAAAAATTGTTCAAGTCCGACCAAAATTATTCATGCCCCTAGGAACCGAATATGTGGATCCCAGAATCTATAGTCGACTTTTGACCGAAAATATCGGTCCATGTGTGAGATATATAATTAAAATTCAGTGAAAACCCTTTCCTGATAACGATATGTCTGTGTGTCAAAAATTGGTCGAATCGGATCAATACTTCCCAGAGCCCCCTTATGTCAAATCTAAAGATTTTCGAACATTCGGGTGACTTTATACCATATATGTATATCAGTCAAAATGTGGGTTATCTCAATAAAACTGATGTTTTACTTATGACGGTGCGTATTTGTGTTTGGAATGGTTAAAATCGGGTGAAAACTAGCCCTAAAGGCCATATAACTAATAAGCCTTTTGTTTCTGAAGGCATTTCCCTGGCTTAAATCCTTGCAAGTTGCAAGATTATGAAATGTTCGGTTACATCCGAACTTAGCTCTTCCTTACTTGTTTATTGTTATTTATATGTACATATATGTTTAGCAGCTAGTGCCCCACAACCATCGCCTGTCACCCAGCGCACTATGAGGTCATCAACGCCATCGCAGTCACTCAGGCATTACTATCATAGTCGCCGTTTGCATGCTTGCAATCAAATGCATAGTTAACTTTACATATACTTATGTATATGTATAATAACATATATAATACATATATATTAACACATAAAGGCATGCACATACAACTTGCGGCATAGTTGGACAGCAATTTCTTTTCTCCGGCTGTGTGGCACGCGCCATTACAGACTACAATGGAAAATTGCATTCTCAAGCTTGTCAGAAACCGGCATGGCAAACATACACATGAGTGAGTATATGACATGCGAGCTTTCATACATACATATGTACATATGTGTACATACATATGTACAAGAACATATATACGTGCATAAATAAGAATTCCATGAATGAAGCATTCCTTTTATGAACCCATACATACATTCATAGAAATACTTGTTCGTTCCACCAGCACTTACCTTCTTTTCTTCTACTGCTTTGTCCACCAAAATAGTATACGACAGCTTTTACTAGGTTACTAATTCACTTTTCCTTGCAACAGCAACAACATGAATTCCTAGAAATTTTTATATAAACCACTTGGCGACTATATGTTGCGTGACATTTAATTGTTGCAACACTTGTGTGCCGCATATAAATTTATAAATTTGCTTGAGCTTTACCTCCAACCTCTTACTGTTATTTGTCATAAACACCCCGAAGTCCCATGGGGCGCAGTTGTGTTCATTTATATTTGTGTCGCTAGTTGCATTCTTGCCACCATATTTAAGTTGGGGGATTTTTAAAACAAACTATGTATTATAAACCGCCCCATTTGTGGATGCCCTTTAGGACAAATTAAATTAAATTTATGAGATCCAGAATTCACCTTACCCGAGCTGTCGTTTTTTTAATCGCTGTTTTGGTGTAGCTCTAACCTGGGTGATTTTGTAAAAAAAAAAATTTCAGCGGTGGAAGATTGCGCCATTTTTAGTCAAAAATTGGAAACACCTTCTCAGATCTGATATTGCTAAATTGGTACTCAAAAGAGATTAAACTTGAAATTGAGTTCGCTTTCGTTTAAAATTTGTCTATTTTCGATAACTTCACATTATAAAATTTTTATATGGAACCATAGTTGTGCTAAATTATAAGGTTAATTAACCTACAATAAACTGAACAGTTTGAAGTCTATTTTTCTGTCATTGTATAGTTCAAAGTGTAGCAAAGCATCCTATAAAATTTCTATTTACGGCTGAATTAAAAAAATGTTGCCTACATTTGTGCGCTCATCATATATGATTGTTATTCGAGTCACACACCAGTGGAACTAATTATTCGGGAATTCAATAATGGTCTTGAACAATAGTCTATGCCAAATATCGTGAAGATATAGTGTCAAATAAAAAGTTTTCCATGCAAGAACATGAATTTGATTCATCAGCTGGTACTGCAACTATTTTCTATAGTGGTGCGATACCAGCAGTTCCGACAAATGAGCAACTGTTTTTTACGTTTCCTTCTAAGTGTTACAAATTTCATGGCAATCTTAATATACACTGTTCAAGATGTGAAAAAATATAATGTTATCTGCTAGATAATATTGAAAGACGAATAAATCGTTTTTCCTGCTGGGATTGTATACATATATGTATGTATATATGTATATACATTGTTTTTTTACTATGAAAGAGTCTTGCTTTGTAGTAATTACTAATTATTTGAAATGTCGGTCAAAGGGTTTTTACACATGAAAAGCCTGTCCCGGCAGAACAGGTGTATATATACATAGTAAGGTTTTTTATATATCTACGTACCATACGTACATATGTAGTACCTGTATGTCAATAAAAAATGTAGTTTGTTGGATTAAATATGAGCATGTGCCAGTATATAAGTCATGTTAACAACTAATTTGTTTTGCTATAAATGAAAGTACTTGGGGGATAATTGAAAGTGACGTCATATTGAAATTACAAAAAGGAGTTACCTACATATATAGAAAAGTTTCCATCTCTTGAAAAATATGAATTAAGTAATTAAATTAAATATTTAGTCTATTTCACTCAGAATATTTCATGACTTTTAAATAACTTATAAGGTCTGTAGTTACACCGCTATCCCCATCTTTAAATAAATATATATGTATTAGAACAGATCTAATCCCAATCTTTGAAAATAACTAACGTTTAGATTTAAAACCTTAAGTGAGGTTAGGTTAGGTTCAAGAGTACCACATGATCGTACTCGAATAGCTATGAATGCTGATCCTTTGTGATACCCAAAACTACTAGATATGTGTACCCAGAATCAGTATTCAAGTAGGATCCTGTGTTTATAGACAAATGAAGTGCTGTGAGCTTACCACAAATTTTTTAAGGCATGTAATACCAATTCCAGCTATTTCGACGAAATTGTGACTGTCAAGACCTTGAGTCTAGCAAAAACTTAATGGTTGAGAAGAAAGTGGCTAGATGATACTACCTAGGCTTCCTCAACTTTGGCAATTTGAATCCGACAATATATGTAATCATATCGCAGGTGAGAATATCGGACGGTGTAGAGTCAGAACAACTAACATAGCAGTGAGAGGAACCTTGCTAAGGACATTTCGAAAGCTTACTATAAGAGAACTTCAGAATCATAAAAACTTGTGTACTTCTATACACGCACTATTAACCCTGCATTACTAACCTCAAATCATGTCGCATGGTTACTAACCATGGGTTCTTATATCGACCCTCATTTGTATTATCTTTTAAAATCGTTTAAACTTATAAATTGCTAAAACGTATACGTCTTTTAGTATATTGTAGTATTTTATTGTTAAATTTATAAAATGATGTATTAAAAAATTAATTTATATATTTAAATTGAAATTAAGTTTGTATTCATTGCAACATAGCTAAAAAAGTGAAAAAAAAAGTTATCCAGCTAGATTCCGCATAAAATGATAAGTTTTAAAGATATTGACTTCAAATAAAGTGCAATTGAAACCTGAAATATAAAAGTAAAATGTTAAAAAGAAAAATTGGAATGACTAATGTAAAAATTTTTCAATTATGTAATCTAATCGACCCAGGGTATTTTTTAAAACAATTTTTTATGCATAATATTTTACATGATTCTTATTCTTATTGTTTATAAACGTTTTAAATATGTACAAATTTAGATTACACATATATCTTGCGTTAAAAAATATTCTTTATTTTTTTGTTAATTTAAAAAGTTTGCGTGTCTGGGTCGATTCGACCCTAAGGTTAGTAATGGAGGGTTAAGAAAATATTTGTGACTACTATCTATAAAGGTATAAGTAAGAAAAGTGGAAGTTTAGTTACTTTCAGAGAGAAGATGTTCAAACACTTTATAACAGCCGTTCAAACAGAGAAGCAACATTGACGCTGAAGCCTCGTTTTTAACAATTTTTTTTTTGTAAAAAAATAGCAACTGGTTTTACTATGAAAACTAGAACTAAATCGCAGATAACTTATAAGGAACACTTATTACATTTTCTAATTATTTTATCAATATTAAAGTCCACTATTTCCCACTCAAAATTTAGGTTAATAACCTACAACTCAGTGACCACGACAACCGCGACAACTGCTGTGTAAATAAAAAACAAAAGCCACCCTGGCACCACTTTCCACTTATGTTTGTACATATGCACATGTCTAAAAAATATTTATTACCGTTATTAATGCAGGCATTGCTAGTACAAGGGTCACTCTTCCGTACCGCCGCTGTTGCATACTGAATCGATTGCCCTGTGGCATGCAACGACAAATTGTGGGCGTGCGTGACTGACTAACTGATTGACTGCCGCGTTTGCCCCATACTTTATGCTATTTTATATGAATTTAATTGCCAGCCACAACAATAGAGGAGGGCAATTAGCACTCAGCTGAAATCTATTCTCGTCATTCATTTGTGTAAGTGTATGTGTGTGGCTGTGAGTGAAGTGCATTAAATGGAATTAGATTAAAAGTTGAAGCGGGCGTTGTTAGATTTAGTTTTAATGGTGATTGGAACTGTTGAGTAGTGAACACTTCTAATTGATAGTTTAATTTAATTTTGTTTAATTAAAGTTTAATTAATTTTATAAATAACAGTGGAATTTTATTACTGCCAATGGTAATTTTGTATTATGATCTTCATTGTAATGAAGTAATTTCTTTTTAATTTTAAGTAATCTTTAATTATTTTTTAAATTTTAATTTAGAGTTTAATTTTATCTATTTTTACTTCTAATTTTAATTTTAATTAATTAAATTTGAAATTAAATTTTATTTTTAATTTTAGTTTTAATTTTAATTTTAATTAAATTTTAATATTGTTTTTAAATTAATTTTATATTTAATTTTAAGTTTAGTTTTAGTTTTAATTTAATTTAATTTAATTTTAATTTAATTTCAAATTTAATTTTAATTTCCATTTTAATTTAATTTAAACTAATTTTAAATTTATTTTTAATTTCCATTTTAATTTTAATTTAATTTGATTTAATTTTAATTTTAATTAAATTAAATAATAATTTTGAGCTTATTATATTTCTTTATTTTTTTCGTCGTTTTCCTAATTTATTTATGTTTTTTCTATTCTTTGCTTCGCGGCCCTTTTCTATTTTTACTTCAAACTTGTGCGCTGAAATTGCAGGTCAACCGCTTGTAAGTAAGTGTGTCTGTATTTGCAGTTGCGCGAGTATCAAAAAATACTCCACTCGAAAATAGCTTTCATCTGAACGCTTGAAGATGTGCCGTGACAGACTGCCTTGTGCAATAGCACCGTTATGTGGGCTTATGTATATGTGTATTGCAAGTGCCTTGGCTCTTCAACTCATCATCGTGGTTTGCGTGCGACCGTCTGTCTGAATGCCTGTCAGTCTGGTTTTCTGTCTGTTGCGGCTGACCTGTTGCTGCCGATTAGTCACTCGGTGCCCCGGCCAAGTCGGTTTTTTTTTTTACTTTTTTTGTTGCAATCTTTTCCCTTTTGTTTTTCTTTCAATTTGCTGTGAATAAAACTTCAGCGCCTTTTAATTTGATTTTCATCAACTAATGAGTTGCTGCAGCAAAGTGGTCGCACCACTATCAGACATACATATATATATGTATGTATAGTAGATAAATACATAAGTGTTAGTATGTATGTAAACTGAGGAGGATGCACTGCTGTTATTGCTTGTGTTATTGCTTGTGCATTTGTGTTGCTTCAGTGTCTATAGATTGCCTATTTTAATTGCCTTTTGCTGGCGAGCAATAGATGACTCACCCAATAGAAAATACCGTGAGTAGAAACCGTTTATGCAACAATAATATTTGAGTTAGAAAAGCGTTGATTTGTTCAATGCACAGTGGGGCGTCTCGATACAAGGTTAAGGTAGACATTATTTGTAAAAATTAATACAATAAAATACCTGAGTACAAAGGTAATTTTTTGCAAAAAAAATGTAAGGTTAATAAGTGATTTAGTTGAGCAAGTAATTTTTGTGCAAATCTGTATGAAATATTTGTTAATTTTAATAAGCAATATTGTAGTTCTAAACTTATTTTAACAATTTGCTTAAATTATTTTTTAAAAAGGTGGCAACCCTTCTCAAAAATTTGTAAGGATTAGAATTTTTCTTAAACTTATTTAATTTTATATTAAAATATCCACATATTTTATGTTTTTAAGAATTTTTTTTAAGTGGCAACTCTTGTAATATATTTGTTCCTTCATTACTAAAAAATTTAAACCTTTTAAGTTTGATATTCATATTGTATTAATTTATTTGTACTAATACAATTTTTAACCAGGTGGCAACCTTCACACATTTTTTTTGATCAAATTTAATAATCCGTACTGAATTCTTCATATCTTTATTTCACAATTCGATATTTAATTTTTCTTAATATGAGACAACTTCACAGATTTTTTGGATTTCTATCAATTAAGTATTGAAAAGAAACTATAGTTTAATTTAACAGGGTGTCTTAATATTGATTTTAATTACAAATTCTTTAAAAGCTGCTGTTAGGCATACCAAAATATGTTCTAATAGTCCTAAGAGATAATAATTTTTTTCACAGTTGGCAACTCTGTTCTAAACATTTTCCATTTATCTTAGTTATAATACATATTATTGGCTAAAAACTAAAACTAATAACAATTGAGTGAGTGTGGCTGAGGAAATTTTTTTTTTGATTTTGAGGACCACCTTAATTAAAATATCGTAAAGTATTTTGCAATAAATTTTTTAAATTATTTATATGATTTCTTACTTTCCTCAATAATACGTAAATCGACATTTTGATTATATTTAAACTTGACAAACTCACATATGGTAACACTACATACATACATCACAATTTTAGTAACATCTTTCTTGCACTTATACATATGTATGTATAGAGTCCAACTGTATTGCAATATCATAACATACTAAATCCGACACATGTTTTACTCATCCCACTACATTTGCTGGGATTTAAAAAAACTTCTACTAACGCTTGAGTTGAACTGAAGACTATAAATAAAATGAAATTGCAACACAATTGTTTTCGGCGCATTTTTTTTATGTACTTCAACTTTTATGATCGCTCTGCGCCGCCATAAGCGTCTTTATGCCTTTGCCTTGTTTCACTGATATGCGTTGATTGCAAAATAACAACGCAACAGATGTGCCACGCACTCAGTGACGAAATTTGCCATGAAAATGTGTCAGAAATTAAAACACACACACAGATAAACCCAAACAAAAACAGCGAAGATTGCCGAGTCTGCAATAAAAAATCGGTCCAACACCTCCACATATGTTCGAGTATCTGCTAGATTTTAAAAGTTTACGATGAAACTGTATAATTAGTACAAAAACACAATGCGCAGCAACATTTTAATGCGGGCATGTAGTATAAGCCAGCCGTCCAGCCAGCCATGGCGTATACGTAATGCTTGCGCACAGCACATTTCCTCAATAAATTTGTACCATTCCCAATGACAGTTTTATTACCGCCTTTGCTGGACCTAAATGTTCCTGGTTATTTTTGGATTTTCATTTCATTTGGTATATTTTCTATATATACAAATATATATTCCAGTATGTGTGTGAGATCTTTTTTTTATCGTTTCTTATGTGAATATTCGCAAATTCACGGAACCCAAGTGTTTTTGTTTTGAACGGAAATAATTACACAGCTGATTTCCAGTATGCAAATGGATTGAGAAGCATTTTTATCTTTGTTTTTTATTATGATAATATATTCTGCAATTTGATTTCGTAATCTTCCAAATAGCGAGGTGGTGTGATATTATTTGGATTATTGTTCTAATACATTTCTTGAAACTGAAGAGTTAAACGGGATATTCTTTTTCAGTATTTTTACCACATTTTTTTTTTAATTTGAGCCCAATAAAATTTAGAAGATATTCAATTAATAATGTAGGCATAAAAATAAGCAGATTAATGAAAGATTACTGTCGGTAAAATGCTCCCAGGGTTTCAGCAAAGTACTTCATTACCATCACCTACCATATAGAGTAGTAAGGTTTGTGAGCTAGGTCAAGTATTCTCCCAATTTTATCCCATTTTAGGCAGATAAATACACGTTTATGTTATGAGTAAAACACGCTCCCTCATTTTGATTGAGATGACTCACATATTGGAGGAACTAGCTCGCTCTATGGCAGCGTCCAGGATGGTGGAGCCAGAACCGTGCATTGCGGTGGAATCCCCTACTATAAAGGAATTGAATGGGGAAAGAACGGCACTGGCAGTAAGCAGCAGGAATGCGCCACTCCAAGCTTCTGTTGGGAGGGTACAACCTTGCAAGGTTTAAGGAAATGATCAACCTCCCCCGAGATAAATTCCAGCTCCTTGTCCCACTCTTTACGGGGCTCTGCAGGCTCAGGAAGCACTTGTCTATAATGGACATAGTCTCTTGCACAAACTGCCAGTTTTGCGATATGGAATAGGAAACTCCAGAACACGTGATTCCGGATTGACCAGCTAGAAGTAGGCTACGTGGACAGGGAACACATCACCTCAGTCGCGCCCAGCATACTCCAGAAATTGTTCAAAGTGCTGCACCTTTGTGACCAGAGGGCACAATAGACCATAGTATTATTCAATTACTACATAGAAAATGATTCAAAATTGTGTTATTTGAGAAGCAGGCGTCGTTTTAGTCCGATTTCATCCACTGTGTTATTTAAAAGTCAAAGGAATGTCACATACCCAAATTAGTTGAAATTGGTCGGTCAGGTCCTGAGATATGAGATTTTATTTCCAGAGGGCGGTGCCACGCTCATTGTCTAATTTTGCTCCCGGTTCCTGCACAGCTCCCACATACCATCTCGGGAATAAAATTGTCTATGGCGTATTTCGTTATTGATTTAACACGTTTTTAGTACTTTCTAACAGTACCGTTATACGGGTTATTGTCCGATTTCGTTCATTTTTATACTGTCAGTTGGGATTCCCATAAAATTTGGTTAGAAACCAAATTTTTTCTAAATTTTTTTTCATATAAAGCATTAAATATTTTATTAGAATTTTGTATATCCTCGAGCGCACAAGTTCCCAAGGCTGTATCTCAGAAACTATAACTCGGATCAACTTGAACAATTATTTAGGGCAATATTCTAGAGATATTGTAACCCTTAAATACTTTGGGAGATATGTTAAACATAGATATTAGGGGGAGAGGGCACGCTCACTTTTTTCAATTTTTTCACCCAGGTGCCCCTTGCCTCTACGATCCCCTATGCCATATTAAGGTTTTATATCTTAGTGTAGTGCGTGCGATTATGCCCATCTACAAATTCGCCCTCCGCTTTCTACCAAGAAACATGTATACCAAGTTAGATTACGATATCTAAATTTTTACTTAAGACGGACTTGTCTCGCCATCCAAATTAGCAGACATCACGTACATATGTATGTAATTCATAATTCAAAAAGCACAAAAACCGACAGACAAAAAGAATTAATTATAATTATACAAATTATTGTCATACACTTGCAAAGCCACCG
Source organism: Bactrocera dorsalis (assembly GCF_023373825.1). NCBI lineage: Eukaryota > Metazoa > Arthropoda > Insecta > Diptera > Tephritidae > Bactrocera > Bactrocera dorsalis. Next base: position 66,571,165 of record NC_064306.1, read on the forward strand.
CTGCTTTCCACTTAACTATTCACAATGCCATAAAGTAATCACAATTTGCGCCCAACACGAACCCATAAAGTGCCACAGGAAAGTCGTTCGCATTTGAACAATTGACATTGACGCCTGATTTACAGTCGCCAAAATGCTAAACGCTTCGACAGGCGTCAACATTCAGTGATCGCTCTTTATGACTGTCAGAAAAATGAATTGAAAAGCACACGCACACACAGCCATATATAACAATAATAGAGAGTAGTAGGTCAGTATTGCGGCCTGCCACCAGAACACTTTCCATTCAATTCTGCTACTTGTGGCGCACATAAAATAATTTTTCTAGTTTTTCTTGTTATTTAATAATATATTTGCTTTCATTGCCATTGGCTTGTTATTTTATTCATGGCGCTTCTTTGCTTTGTTTACTTTCTACGAATGACGCAATTCCATAACTTACACATGATTGCATTTCTATTTCCATGACTTGGAGATCTCATCATCATTTTCGCAAAAATATATGTATCTGTGTGCTTTGTATTTTATACATATTTCTATGTATGTTTGTTTGTAAGAGCCTCACTGGTTCACTTTTTATCGCATCCAATTATGATGTGCTCTTGTTCTAGTTGTTGTTGCTGTCGCGCTGGCTTCATGCATTCTCAGCTCGTTAATTTACTTGTAAATTTAATCAAATCAAAATCAATTTTCTACTTCGCATATTTTAAATTACATATTTTATTTACAAAAACCCATCGTATCTATAAATTACACTTACATTCTTACATAATTTGACTTGTTTGCACTTTCTTCACATAAAAATAGTAGAAAATAATATGTATGGACATTAAAAGCAATTAGTAAAAAACACTCACATGAACTTTGGAACCTTGTCAATTAATATGAGGAATGTGTGAACAGTTCAATACTTAGGTTCATGGAAGAAACGAATAGTCTATGACAACAGAGGCTCAGCTTTGATTCCATTTCTTTTGAGAAGATTCTGAATTCCTCAATCAATGGATATCAATGGATGAACCATGCTTCAAAGGAACCATTGTCCAAAAGTTTATATTACACTTGGCTTCGTCTCCAAGGCATATTCCCTAGTCCAAGAGTTTGAGGTTGTAAATATACAAAGAAGAGAGTAGATGGTTAAGCTAGCGACAGTGGGTTGCTTTATTAATAAGAACCTTTAAGCTTCAGTTAGTTAATTTCATTATATAGATAGATGTCAAAATTGAGTCTTTACATTGCGATCTATGTTCCATTGTGCGTTCCCCTGTATCACATATGATCACAAAGGTCCAGCGATCCAGAATCAGGTGTTCTGGAGTTTCTTGCGCCATGTCGCAGAACCGTCAGTTTGCGCAAGCTACTATGCCCATATTGGACAAGTGCATTCCTGCTGCCTGCTTCCAATGATGTTCTCTCCCCACTCTCTTCTCTATGCATCGTTCTGGCCCCATCAGACTAGACGCTGCCGAAGAGCAGACTAGTTCGTTGGCCAGCTCATTGCCGGCTACCCCTTTATGCTCCGGTACTCAGATTAAGTAATAACTGAGAGGCAGTTCAGACTTCCTATACACTCATGCACTAAAAGCGATTTAAACTCACACGCTGAGATCGGCTTTAGTGCCGCCTGACTAACGCTAAGCATAGCGATACGCTGATTGCGATACTTGCGTTAGAGATTGATTTCTGGAAACTGACTTCTAACAAAGACTTCAGATTGAAAGATGCTCGGAAAACGTCTCATTGGTATGTATAGTTTGATGTGCGGTTTCGCAATGCCTGCTCCAATGCATAGTGTTGCGCCTCAGTATTGGGTCGAGCGTGGAAGCGTTCCACTCTGTCTTACTGCGGAAAGAAACTCTGAACTTCTTTGTAAAGTAAACCCTCTTCGTAACACCGTCCCTTGGATTAAGGTCAGTGGTGTGTGTTCCCCCAGGAGCTTAATTTTTTGAGTTGACATTATCTTTCCTTTGCCGAAATCCTCTAATGCCATGAACAGCATGGTATGCTTTGCTACCTTTGTGGTCAGTCGATTTAGCGGTGTGAGCTCCAGCGTGTCTTCAAGTACTGCGCAGACACAGGCGAATCTTTGCAGCTTCGTTAATTGAAGAATAACCGACGACTGCGTTGTCTTAGATGCCCAAGCAACCGCTCCATAAGTAACAATAGGCCTTACGATTGTAGTATATCTAATGATATCTGTCTTGCAACCTCAGGACCTTCCGGTTAGGCGTTTGCATGTCGTGAGTGCCTTGGTGGCTTTGGACTGTGTTAAATCCTTAAGTTTGAGTCTAATGTGAGGCCAAGGAATTTCACCCCTTTAGGTAGAGGAAGAGATCTTCGCTTTGTAAAAGAATAACGGTTGTTTTTGACGAGTTGATATTTAACCCTAAATAAAATTTCATATAGTTAGCCGCCTGCTCCAAGGCAGCGACTTCGAACAACTTTTGATAAATTCAAAAATTATTTTTAATTAATTCGAATAATTTTAAAAAAATTTCTTTAATGTTCCTAAGACTTTTTAAAATTAGTTTTTTTTTGGAATTTTGTATTCCTCTGAAAAATATAGTACCGTTATCTTAACCGATTTTTTTTGTTTTTAATGAAATCATGAATAAATATAAAATGTAAAATTTCAAGGTTATTCCTCACTCACTGCTTATTCCCACTTGTTTACAATTCAATTGCGGTTGTTTATTATTTAATGCCGAAAAATGTAGTGCTTTTGATTATTTAACTTAAATACCGCAGAATATTTATTATTAAGCATGAGGCATACTTCCAAATATTCAGAGCAAATTTTGGTTTTCCTCTGAAAGAATTCAATGTCATCCATATATAAGTAGTACATATATGAAATTATAAGAAACATATGTATATACATGTAATGTTTAATAGATTAGCACAACACATACTAATTCTCTAAGAAAATTATATCCAACTGAAAGGCGCCGGCGAAACGAGGTTATCGCACTTCGACAATTGCCTTCATCTCAATTGAAGTCAAATTGCCTGTTGTTGTTTACCGCACCGTTACCTTCACTCTACCCACTCTCGACACCCAACAGGCGAACAGGAAGGCATCACTTCCGCTCTGACTCTCGAATATTTGCTTCTCCTTTTGCTTTTATTCAAACTCAAATAGGCGTTAAGCAATTCAGCCGTCCGCCAACTTACTGCACCGACTGTAAACATGGCGTACTTAGAAGCGAGCGCGCATTGTGTACCGCCCTAGAAGCAACACGCTGAGTGGTAAGTGGTGAGAGCTTGTGGCTTGTTGGCATATGAAGTCAATTTCGTTTGCGGTTTTCGCTCGCCATTGTGTGCACACACAGGTAAAATGGAAAATCTATGCAACAAAAGGTGAAACTTTGCACTTTTTCGCTGCGCTTGTTATGCAGCAATTTGTGGCAATAACCTTTGCTAAGTGGCAAACACCAACTTCGTGGTAATGAGTGGGTTGTGTTGGCTGTTGCTGTCAGCGGATGCGGTTGCTCTGTTGATGTTTGATAGATAGTTTTGTGTTATGATGCAGTTAGTGCTTGGTGTTTGTCGCTGTTGTTGTAGGGGAAGCAACGGCTGTTGGCCTTAATGGTTGTTTAAGAGGAAGTAGTTATAGGCGAATGGGTGGGAGTGAGTGTTGTTGCGACTTTTGAATATTAATATATAGGCTGCGCCATTATAGCTAATTATGAAAAGTATTTTTAGAAAAAAATACCTTGAAAGTTAATGTGTATATATGGCAACCCTAACAAAAAAATTTTTCTAATATTTTATTTTGTTGATGATTAATTATAATGATTTAAAAAAATACTTCCCATATTTTATAAATTTAATTGTTATTTAGGTGGCAACTCTATTTTCTTAAATTTAAATAAACTACTTTTTAAAGCGTCAAACTTATCGTAATCAAAATAATTAGATTTTTTTACATTTAATTTAAATTTATTGAGTTTTAAGTTAGATGGCAGCTCCATAACCATTTGTTCCTTCCTTTCAGACAATTAATTTTTCTATTTGGGAGGTATAAAAGAAGTGACTGTGATTTTATACAGTCATTATTAAAAAATATAATTTTTTTTTGAATAAAGTGGCAACGCTAATAATGAAAAAAAAAATTATATTTGTAAACATTCCTCTGTGTTTTAACTATAATATAATAAATACCTACTATAAACTTTTTACTACTAAATTTTTTTTTGTTCGGGTGGCTATACTGTTAAGCTTTATTTAAAGTTGTTTTGTGTTTTTAATATGCTGAAAATTTTAATTTTAGCAATTTGCTATACTTATTTTTACTTATATTTTCATAAAAAATATTTATTGTATATGATATGGCAACCTTAATATACTACGCAGAGCAATTTCAGGCACGATTTTTCAAGTAAACTGATTTCAGTGATAATTATAATATTCAATTCTAAGATCTTTGAACTTTTTCTATGGAATTATTGTTGTAGAATATTTAACTATGTACATTTGCATATGAAAAAAACAAATAAAACAACATACGCCTTCGGGAATAAATGATTTAATATTCCAGCTCATATCACTGCCCATTATAGTTTCAATAACCTTGTGCTAAATTCACACCACTAGACGCCCTGTTAATACATATATGTATGTACATCAACTCATACATATACGTGCATATATATTTTTAAAATGATTAACCGCAACTGGAAACAAATAAAACGAAAAAAATATTAAAAACAAACTTATCAGCATGAAGTGTAAGCGCTAAGGCAATTGCAATTTGTATGTGGGCAATTTGAACCGTGTTATTAGTAATGTGAAAAGAATTAAATTTATTTATATATACATTAGGGTGTGTCATTCTGAGGCAACCTTTTTTTTCAACTGAAAAACAGGTCAAAAGTTTAGAAAATGTGTAAAAAAAATCACTCAAAAGATGAGCTCTTAGTAATAATATTAAGAGGTGGTTATTTCAAATTTTCTGTTTTCCATATAAATTACATGGAAAAAAATCATTTTTTTTTGTGGTGGTTACTGTGCGGAGGTTTTAATGTGCACGCGACGGCGGCCAGTAGGGATGGTAAAATCGATTCCGGTTCTACTCGAGAATCGAGTTTTCTCGTAAAATAATCGATTTTTAAAAATCGATTTTCAGTAGTCGTAGTGGATTAAGAACCGCTTCTTGACATTCGAAAGACATACTTTATACTCGGCCATTACGATCCATTTCCGGTGACCTCTCGGAAAAAAGATGCTCACATGGCAGAATAATTCACTACAGGATCATCTAAAGTGAAAAAATTGTAACGTCTTTTAGTTAAAACCTTAACTTAGAACTTAGACATAGAAAAAGAACTGGATTTTTGGCAGACATTTTTACAAAAAATTGAGAATTTCGGTGAAAATTTCGCAATTTTTTTTGGTTCAAATAGTTGTAATAAAAAAATCCTTCATCCAAGTCGTTACGAATTGTATCTCAAAGACCTGTGTATGAAGATCGATGTAGTAGTTCTAGAGAAATCTTGCCAACCGACTTCAAAAACACAGTTTCGAAAAAACATGTTTAAAGTGGCCGCACTTAGACTAGCTAGCCTCGAGCGCAAGGCTGTATCTCCGAAACAATTACTCGGTTCAACTTGAAAATTTAGGAAAATATCCTAGATGTGTTGTAGAATTTAAAAATACAATAATTTTTTTTTTTTAATCCGTAAACCCATGTAACCTTAAGGAAAAAATTTACTTTACAAATAAAATTTCCGTAGAAGAACTTGATTCTGATCGTTTAGTTTGTATAGCAGCTATCTGACAATTTATTCGGAGATTTCATTATTGCCTTAGAAAATAACAAATGCAAAATTTCGTGAAGACAACTTGTGAAGCTTCTAATGTGATCTTTTACATATATGTTTTAACACATAGGATCTCCAACTTCTCCTTCTGAGAGTTGCAAACTTTGTGGCAAACATAATACGAGTATACTCTGTGCAGGGTATAAAAAAAACTCTGCTTATGTGTTTACTTACTTGTGACTAACTCAAGAGGCCTTTATTAGGTAATTAGCCTAATTAGTTAGCATACATTTTGCAATCGGAATATACATACTTCGGCATGCCTAGCAATCATTAAAGGCCACAGGTGTATTTACACCCAAAGCATAGCCTACAAATTCGAAGCATATAATTTCAGACTAGTCAAGTCGTGTAATGAGTCACAAATAAATAAAAAATAAATGCATTCATTATGTTAAAATCTAAATAAGACAACAAAAAGTAAAGAGTAATTCATAAGGTCGTGAAATAATATCTGAAGTAAACTGGAAACCAAATTGTAACCACTTCATGCACAGGTTAATTGCAAGCAAATATGCTTATTGACGTTAAATGGAGTTACTAAAAATTTTTGGTGAACCAAAAATGAAAAGAAAACCGAAAAGCGTGTGCGAATGCCAACATTTAAGGCTGTGTTATTGAACTTGACCTTGCGCGTTGTTTTCACGTTGCTTTATTTATTTCATTCTTAATCGACGAAATAATAAATAAAGGCGAACAAATTGGTGTTCAAAGGGTTTACGGATTATTTATTGTTATTGGTTTTTATAACATGTGTACACCATAAAATAATGAAAATATAGCGAGCAGATTGCCTTTAATAAAACTGTTTATTTATATATCTATATTCTCGTTTATAAACATATAATACATTATAAATATTACAACGCTGATAGCTAATTTTATATTTAATACTCATATATACCAGAATTAGTTTTTACTCATTCATGAACAAATGCCTTCTTACTATTACGTAAAGAACTTGACTTCGAAGTCGAGTCGCATATGTTGGCGCGTTCTAGATATGGAAGTACACTTACTTTTATGTACTCCTAACACTTTTGCTTTCCATTTTCGATAGGCAACATAGAGCTTGAACTCGCCCATATCGAAACTTGTTATGACGGAAGTGTAAATAAGTATATAAACATTGTTATAGTTACATATGGGTAAATATAGTTATCGTTAGTCATAATTTAAATAGTTGTTCTAATTATTTGCGTAATATGCATAAAGAGGTGATTTTCGAATGAGTCAACGCGCATTGAAACAAGAAATTTTCGATTAAACCAGTTATTGTTCGAATCGTGACTCGCTAAGGCTTGGCGAGAAGAAAATAGTTGGTTAGTATATTTTTTATGGAGTTAGTATATTTCTTAAGTCAATAGTTTTTTTTAACAACTCTAAAAGTTTTAGTAATCCTTAATAAATTTGCAGTGGTCGTCATCAAAAGGAGGATCTCTCATCTGAGGCCGTTTTCTTCTTTTCGTTGAGGTTGTTTCTTCATATGATGGGCCCTAAACACAGCTCACAATCCTGGAGAGGGATGGTTTGCCTTCTCACTGTAACTAGCCCTCAAACGGATGTTTTTTTGGCCACCCAGAGGATACTTGGTCAAAGACCGGAAGTCGTGAGCTGCTTGAGCCATAGTAAAAGAATTGTTTGTGGCCACTCCCAAGTGAAGTTGGTGTAATAATAAATATTTATACCTCTTAGTCTTGCAAATATTTACTTCCACATGTTGTTGTTGTTGTAGCGACAGATAACATACCTGAAGTAATTTGTATGAATGCTGTCGAACTAAGGGGTTACATGGATTTCCTGGGCTAAAAAATGGCATTTTTCCAACAACTTTTTCTCATATAAAAAATAAAATATTTTATTAATTTTTTTTATTGTTGCAAACATACACTATTATCAAAGAAATTCTGAAATTTTTAAAAAAAATATTTTAATCTCGGCTGTTGCGACGCCATTTCCGGTGACCCCTCGGAAAAAGTGAAAAAATACGTGTTCTAGTTAAAAGCAAAACTTAAAACTTGAACAAAAGAAAAAAAACTGAAAATTGCATTTTTGATAAAATCGAAAAAAATCATTCGTCCAAGTCTTTAAGAAAAAGGCCTGTGTAAAATTTCATGAAGCTCGGTTGAGTAGTTCTCGAGTAATCTTGTCAACCGACTTCAAAAGCACAATTTCGGGAAAAATGCGTTAGAAAAGGCGCACTGACTCTAGCTAGCCTCGAGCCCACAAGTTCTCAAGGCTGTATCTCCGAAACTACTTGAAAATTTGGGACAATATTCTAGAGGTGTTGTAGAATTTAATAAGACAATAAATAACTTTTGAGTTTTTGAAACCCCTAAACTCATGCAACCCCTTAAGATTCCTCCCTTACGAATACGAGTTCATAGTAGTACATCCAGATCACGCTCTTACAAGGAGTTTTAGTTTCGACTAAGCTCAGAGAAAGAATCTCAATGACATCTTTAGGAAGGGAGATTTCCATAAGCTCTCAAGACAATTCCGCAATATATTTTCGATAGAAACCAGTATTTATATATTGCATATTTATTTCAGAAACTCAAGCGCTGTCGAACAGCTTTGATTTCACCAAGCTCAACGAGAGGTATCCAATATAAAATTTAGCAAAATCTTAACGAAAAATTCGATAATGCTTACGACTTCAAATAGAAAACCGACATCGTTAACAGAGTGCTGGAGAAAGCAAACATTTTACCGATTTCTCTTGAGACAACTTAGCACAAAATAGACATTAGTAACTTCCTTAGTAGACAAAGTCAATTGCGCTATAAATAAATGTGTTTACGGTCTTGGACCATACTTACATATCTTCATATGTATATACAATTTCTTTATTATTGCTTTCTGCTAACATTTCGTATTTAATTATCGATTTCCTTTACGGTCGAGTAGTCAATAAGTCAAAAAGGCAGCTGGCAATTACAGAATTAGGAAAACGGCAATTCTATTCAACTAAAGTGCATGAACGTGGCACAATAAAAAAGGGAAATCAAAAGGGGTAATCAATTGGATATACTTAATTATAATACATACAACGTATATACTTTTATGCAAACAAAAAGAAAATCAAATTGCAGTGAAGTGAAAATTTATATTGAAAACTAACGCAAAAATTCGAAATAATCACTTCTAAAAAAATTTTGCCAGAATTTCGAAAATACATATTTGCTACTTGATTATTTAATTGTGAAAGTTTGATGAATAGATGGAGTTGTCATAAATCTTTACGTTTTTCGTGTGGGCTAAGCTTTTTCTAGTAAAAGCTTGCTCATCCGAAACTGGGTCATGGTAGAGTTCAAATTGACAAAGTGGAATGAGTCTATATTACTTAATGAGTCTGAAAACAGTATTTTAACATACTCAGGAGGTTTTTTAACAACTCAGCAACTTAAAAGCTCATCTGAAAAAAGAGCTTTCACTTTTTAAACCCTTATCTGAAGCTTTTGTGGCTTTGAAATCCTCGAATTTAATAAGGTAAAGTTAGCGCTTTTGAATTTTCGATGGTTTCAAAGCGATAAAAAATTCAGTTATAAGTTTTAAAAGTGAAAGCTCTTTTCTGTGTTATAAAAATAAAAATGAAAGCTCTAAATATTATCATTATTTGAGCATTTGCTCCATTTCTGTAGAATCTTGAACTAGCAAAAGTGGTTTGTTGGTTTATTTGTCTGAAATCCCATTACAAATCATTAAAAATTTCATCTCATTTGTTGATGAAAGCTCAGCAGTTCTTCAAAATGAAAATAATATACCGTTATATAATGTATGACAGTTGTAAACAAAAAGCCCACAAAAAGTCGAATTTTTGAAAAGCTACTGAGTGAAAGCTTCCATAATTTATATACGATATAGCAGTTACGGTATTTCACGAAGTTGTATACAAACACTCTTATAATGCATATGAAGACAGGTATGTACACATGTCCGAAAATTCACAAATCCTCTTGTGCAACTTCATGTAAAATCTCGAGTTGAATTTGAAATCATCACTCTGTCTGCGCTCTCATGACATTTTCATATTAAATTTAAATTAAAAGTGCAGACAATAATCAACAACTTCATCATACTCCCATATAGATGTAACTCTCATAAATACAAACAACAACACTGGCATTGCATTGAGAAATGAGGCATACTACGAATGTATGTCTGTCTGCATGTTTGCATCATAATTTCCGTTCGTGCATCTCTTCAACCCATTTTCAATTTAAATTATGGAATTTGAGTGCTTCAATTGCGAACCCCAAACACCTCCCCGCACACTACAACACGACTTAACCCCAATCGGCAATGAACCGTTATGTATACAGCTGCACCTTTGTTTTTCGCTCGAACTCATCAAGCACCGAAGGGAGTACACGCCACAATGTGACTATACTGACTGTGGGAATACGCAGGGTGGTTCAATAACTGTCATACATAGTTTAAGAAAAAAAAAATTGAAGACAAAAACAGCAAAATAAAATAAAAATTAAAACGAGAAATGAACAAAAAACTAAAAAAAAGAATTTTAAATTGGAAAACATATTTTTTTTTAATTAAAAAAAAATAAAAAAAAAAAATTAAAACAAAATTTTTTTAAAAATTATTTTAGCAAGAAATAGAAATTTTGATTTAATAATGCAATATTTATTTTTATTTTTTTTTTTATGCAAATGCATTGTAAATGTGCAACCCTGTATCATATCATATCTGTATATGCAGTTACCTGCGCCCTTATGTGACATACTCCCGCCCATTAACTTGGTGATTTGTCATTTTGTGCTTTCATACTTCACACAAGCACTCTATATGGTATTATCGTAAAGTCATTAAGTAACAAGCTCCATGATTCTTCCTCACATGCAGTAGTCTAATCCAATTACTGCCACGATGAATAACTTTTCACTGACAACATTTGCTTTTATGCACTTATAGCGGTAAATATAAACAATAACATTTTGCAAAAGAAAATACATAAGTGTCTGATGCTTCATTAGAGATATAGCGCTGTCAGTGGTTCACAAAAAAAATTTAAGTGGCAAATTTTCTTTAAATAAAAAATAATTTTGTGGTTAAAAGCACAGAAAACATGCTCATCAATATCAAAATAATTTTCCACTTGTTTGCTGAATTTTAAACTACAAGTTTAATACATATTTCCAAGCAATTTCGTATGCATTTCTACGTAATGTCACCCTTAAGCCTTATTAAGGATATGAATATGACTTTTCAAGAGCAATTTACCCCAGAAGTGTCGCAAGTGTTGGGTCAGAAAACAAATTTTTCGTACGAGGCCAGTTTGATAAGTCAAAGATTGAAATTTGTTTTTTGTTTTGAATGCACTGAGTTTAACGACTGCTTCTTCTTCTTTTTGATTGGCGTAGACACCGCTTACGCGATTATTGCCGAGTTTACAACAAAGCGCCAGCCGTTCTTTCTTCTCTCTGCTTGACACCTGGTCTTTCCAACGTAAAGGAGGTCTCTGCCTTCAGTCCGAAGTAGCACCTATTGGCAAGAGTGATCCTACGTTGGATTTCCAGGCTGACATTGTTGGTGGTGTTAATGCTGGTTCCTAAATAGACGAAATTATCTACAACTTCAAAGTTATGACTGTCAACAGTGACGTCGTCCACTACCAGACCTATTTGCTGTGCTTCCTTAACCAGTCTGGAGAAAACTGAACTAACGGCGCGGTTGTTGTGGCCAATGATATCAATGTCATCGGCGTACGTCAGCGATTGCACACTCTTGCAGACGATTGTACCTTCTTGATTAAGTTCTGCAGCTCTAACTATACTGGTCTTTTCCAAGATTTGGCGCATGGTAAGTATCTGGTCAGTTGTTGATTGTCCAGACCTAAAGCAACACTGGTAAGGTCTAATCAGTTTATTGGCGGTGGGCTTAAAATATCCAATATAATCTTGTTGTTTATTTCTTAACTAATGTAGTCTCTTTAATTAGTTAACGCTAATTTATCCAAAACATTCCTATCATCCCTCGTATTTATTTATGTAGTTCGACTTAAATCATCTATTCGTCCTGTCAACTTCGGCTTTAGCCTTTAAATTGCAAAATAATGTTCAAATCCATATGTTATCCGATTGTAAATATTACGAAAACAAGAGCAATAAAGCGCTTGGCAGCCACCCGGCGTCAGTAAACATCTTGCAAAAGATCAAAATTGTGTTTGCTCAGCCGTGGTAAGCCCGAAGGGTGCGTTCGGCGGCTTTGGTATGTGTAAATGTGTGCCGCCGAGTATTTACTTGAGTGTTTGTGAAAAGCTTTTGAAATGCTTTCGCCCAGCGGAGGGTGAATTTCACACGCAATGTGGCACAGAGGCATAAGTTTACACTCAATGCGTGCTCTTAAATGTCAAGGGGCTGTTAGAGTGTTTAACCTGTTAAGGAAAATGACGTAAGATATCACTTTTATTTATAAGCAGGCGTGATTTTTAAAGAGGGGCTCTTTTGATGTAATCTAAGGCAAGAGTTATAGGATTAAAGAATTTGAATGGGTTACTATATTGGAGTTTGATAGACAAAAACATCGGGTCGTGAGGTCATGACATTTCGTTTATGACGTTGCGTTCGGAATCTTGGATATATCATTATACCCTGAAGAGGATATGTTAAGTTTGCTACGAAGTTTATCAAACCATGCCCGTCTAAAAGCAAATTCGCCCCCAGATTTTGTGATAGAAATATAATATTATATTTTGTGCTCGTCTTTTTCGACCCAATATGGTCGATATCGGACCGGAATAAGACTGATATTCAATAGGCGATAAAACTCAAGTCCTTTTATGGAAAACTGTTTAACTTGACGAGATATCTTCACGAAATTTGCATTAAATTATTACCCAAGACAGCGTTAACCTCCGAACAAATTGTCCAGATCGGAAAACTGTAGTATATCTTCTTCTTTTTTCATTTGCGTGGAGACCGTTTACACTGTTATAGTCGACTTTACAACAGCACATCAGTCGTTCTTCCTTTTCACTGTTTGACGTCAATTGGAGATTCCAAGTGTAGCCAGGCCGTTCTCCATCTGGTCTTTTCAACTGAGTGGAGATCTTTCTCTTCTTAACCCGGCGGGTACTTCGTCGAATACTCTCAGAATGGGAGTGTTTTCTTCCATCCATAGCCGCTGTCTCTTAATTCGCTGAACTATCTCAATGTCGTCGTATATCTCATACAGCTCCCAATACGCAAAGGACTATTAATCTTCTGTAGAACCTTTCTCTCGAAAACTCGTAACGCCGACTCATTAGTTGTTTTTATTGTATATATGTACCTCTACACCACATAGCAGGACTGGGATGATGTTGAGTGATTTGTGGAATTTAGTCTTTGTTCGTCGAGAGAGGACTTTACTTCTCAATTGCCTACTTAGTCCGAACTAACAGCTGGAGCGCTGGATTTCGCGGTATAACAGCAAATCCTTTTCGTGCTGTCAAAACCGGTCTTAAAATTGACGAAGAGCTGATGTATGTCTATTCTCTTTTCACGGTCTTTTCCAAGATTTGGTGGATGTGAATATCCGGTCAGTAGTTGATTTACCAGGCCTAAAGCCACACTGATAAGGTCCAATCAGTTTATTGACGCTCGATAGAACCTTATATGCGTTGTTGAGGAGGCTTATTTCACGGTAGGTGGCGCAGATTTTGGGGTCTCGATTTTTGTGGATTGGGCTGCGCACATAAAGCACCAAGGCTTTACAGAAGACTTTACAGAAGACTTAAAAGAGAGATGATCTTTCGACTAATGTGTTCATGTTGTTTACGCTTCCAGCAAATACCTTAGGGTTCTAGGTCCACCACACCGTGTCTTGCTTATTGTAGTCGAACTTCCTCCTCATTTTTGGTTATTAATAATGTAGCTCCATTTTTAAGGCATAATGCTGAAGTATGCTGCTCTATAGAGTACTGTCTTCTGAACCCCTTTTTTTGTTGACTCAGATTCTGTGAGTTCAAAATGCTATTAGTAACATTACCACGACCGCAAAAGGTAAACAACACGCCTGTTTTTGTGACCTACCCTAATTAGAAAGCCTTTTATGCATACTTATATACGCTTGCTTTCAACCATCGAGGTTTGTAAATCGAATTTGTGCAGACGATATTGGCAAAGTGATAAAATCTCAATTAGGCGACGTCCATTCAACGCCCATGATTAGTAAAGTGCATAGGTGTGCAGATATTTAACCGCTCTTTCAACACTTTCGATTTTTATAGGTATTTCTAAAGCGTCTCAAAATACCATTACCTTACAAAATACATATGAACATATATATATAAATATATGCATGTATTGTGTAAACATGGAAAATATGCGCATGTCAAATTAATGCTTTGTGGCACACGCTCTAATTTGACCTAGAATGAAGTTGGGCATCGGGTTACCCACAGATACAAACACACACCTTTTGCTGATGTGAGGCAAACAAATTTTGCGAAATGGATATCCAATAAAATACCATAGCTCTTTTAGATATGTAAAAGACATAAATGTAAACAAGTCGTAAATAATATTACTATATTTGCTATATATATAGATAGATATATGGTAAATGTGCACCTTGTATCTTCGAGAAGGGGTACATTGAACACACTTTGCCACATTCTGATGCATTTGTTAGTTCACTGAATGAATGTTGTTTACCTTTATGTTCGAAGCAAAATTTCGACACAAATACATCAAGCCATACAAAAGTTTCATACATGCCCTGTAGGAAATTGAGCTAGCACAAAATTGTCTTAGCTTTGGTAGATTGAAGTGCAGCCAACTTAAAGAACAAAAGAAAATATGCATGCAGTGATTCGCTTAAGACTGCTTCATATTGGCTAGCCCACGATCGGATTCAAACAGGTTATGAAATCTCATATCTCCAATGTCAAATCAAAGACCTCCAATGTTGGTTGATGTCAATGGCGACTGGTTTTTTTAACGGGTTTTAAGGTTTCGTTACTAATGTGAGATATTTTTCACCAGCATTTGAGATTTTGGAAGACATATGAAAACCGTTTCCAACGGAGTGGAGGTCTTCCTCCTCATCTGCTTCCCTCGGCGGGTATTGCATCGAATAGTCTCAGAGCTGGAGTGTTTTCATCCATCCGAACGACATGACCTAGCCATTGTAGTCGCTTTCTCTGGAAAACTCGTAATGCCGACTCATCAGATATTGTCATCGTCCATGTTTCTGAACCATATAGTAGGAGAGGGATTGTGAGTGACTTGTAGAGTTTGGTCTTTGTTCGTCGAGAGAGGACTTTTCTTCTCAATTGTCTACTCAGTCCCAAGAAGCACCTGTTGGTCGGAGTTTCGAGGCTGACGTTATTGCTGGTGTTAATGCTGGTTCTAGGATAGACGAAATTATCTTGGACTTCGAAGTTATGACTGTGAACAGTGACAAGGAAGGCAAGTCGCGAGTTCGACGACTGTTTGTTTGATGACAGGAGATATTTCGTCTTACCCTCGACACTTAGAATTATTGATTTTAAAGTTTTGAACGTTTCTTTCCTGCAAACCCCGTATATATTATATTCATGTCTCTATTTTTGTTTGCTTCCAAAAGGGTTGGCAAAATATTGGCTTTCAAATTTGCTTCTCCACTAAAAAACGACATAAAATATTATTGGAAATAGACACGTAACTCGTAAGAGTATGTGTCTCTTACTATACTTTGCAGCTTGTTGACATATTGATGAACCGTTTTGTGCTGTTGTTGTAGCTACGACAACATTTTATGACTTGTGCATTGGACTTCAAAACGACAGCCCTAATTTTATGACAGAAATTAATAATAGTTAAGGGAACTTTTGCTTTTCTACCTTTTTTCATGGTTTTCTTCTTCTTCATTTTCTACTTTTACACATTTCGAACACGAACTTTCGGAATTAATGGGTATTCGTGTAGAAGCTCATGAGCGCCTACTGAAAGGTTGGTTAAATATAGAAGAATATATTCTATGTGAATGCGTATATACATAAATATCGCAATATGTATGTGTATCTAAATGTTGCAATTTTTTGCTCGTAAAATTTAACTTTGCTTGCTTCAGCTACACTGACAAAAATCAGTACGTAATATTTTATTAAATTTGTTTTCCAATTTTGTTTTAAATTTTTTTATTAATTTTTTTTCAATACTACTGGCAATATTCTTTTCAAAATATTATTTTTTTTCCAAAAATTGTTTTTTAAATTATTTTAATTAAATATTTTTTTTTCAATTAATTAGTTAGTTTTGTTATTTTCTGAAAGGGATATTTTTTTTTAATTTTTTTATTCAATATTTTTCAATATCATTACGTAATATTTAAAAAAAGTTGTTTGCCATTTTTTCTTTCAAAATTTTTATATTAAATTTATTTCAAACTGTTACGAAAACTCATTTTTTCCCAATTTTTTTTTTTATTCAATTTTTTTTTAAACTGATCCATAATTAATGATAAAACCAAAAAAAATCAATTAATTGACAGCACATTACTTTCTGAAACAAATTTCTTTCAGTGTACCTCATCACATAAATACTTATTGTCATGTTTTCTTTCTATTTCAGGTCAAAACAATAGGAAACGAAAAGTTTGAGGTATTTTTGAAGTTTTGAATATATTAAACTCGAACCAAGGTTGCATAGCCAAGTGGAAGAACGGAACTACTATCTAACAGGAGCACACACACACATCCACCAACAAATAAATAAATTACAAAAAACACACACACTCACATATACATATATACCTGTCCTCATCACAATCATGTCAGCGCGAAGTCATCCACAAATGGCACCACCGCCACCACCCCCCAAACCAAACAAATCCGGCGCCATATATGACAGCCATGCAGCCAATGGCAATGGCACATACGCCGCGAATGGCAACGGCAACGGTAATGGCAGCGCTGGTGGCAGTCGCAGCGGCAGCATATCCTCGTTGACAGACAATCAGGGCAGCCTGCAGCGCCACAGTCAGAACGTCAATGGCCGTAGTACGTGTCACACGCCACCGCGCACAGATCGTGAACAGGTCGTAATGACGCCTAAAGGTAAAACCGCTAATAGCACCGTTATACTGATCGAACGCAAGCTCGTCGATAAGATAAACGAGCGCGTTCATGTCGCTGGCGGCGATCATACAGGAATTATTATAAATAAGGACACCGTGAGTGGGCAGAAAAGCGAAATGTTGCCGGCACAATTATCGCTGGAGTTTCGTGTATTCTTGGTAAGCGCCAATACCGGTAAACATTCGCAGGAATCGCGCACGCTGCGCTTCTGGTTCCGTCAGTGGTTGCGCAGCGACGAGAAGCAGGCACAGATCGCGCAGGATTTCTTCAAAGAGTTGGTCAGTCCGAAGGATTTTCCTAGAGGTGAGTGAGGAGAAGAGTGTATTAGAGTATAAGACAAAAGATGAAAGAGGGAGCTCAATACAACTTTTTTGATTGTAGTATTGCAGTGCGTCTTCAGATTTTATGAGATTTTATTTTGATATTTCGCAGATTATGTGGGCTTCATTAAAAAAATCATGAAGTTGCTGCAACGTGGTTACGATGAGATACAGTCGTTAGAAATTGAATTGCGCATTTTGGAAGAAACTGCAGAGCCGCCATCCCGACCGCGTAAGTATACACTCTTCAGTCTTAAGACAATTTTTAAAATTTGTTTATTTATAAAATACTGTTATGTTTTATACCCAATGATAAAATTGAGTTCCTTAGGTGGTTCATAAAATTTAGAGTTCGATTTTAATTAGAAAAATTGAGAAATTGAGAGAATCATCTTTTAAAATTTCATAAGTTCAATAAGCAAGACCGATTTAACATATTGAATAAAGGTTGCAAGACTAAATAAGGCGGTAGCACGAAATTTTCTTCCATATGTCTGGAAAAATTTTGAAAAAAACCATGCCAGTAAGGTACTCTACATATTTAATAACAATGTAAGCTTCATATTTGCAGACATACATAGATAAATGGGTGTCTCCGGAACTTCAAACACAATTTTGCTAAAAATATGTCTAATAATACTGTTGTCACAGCAAAGTGCCCTTTAGACCCCAAAGACATAGCCAAGGGTTAACAAATTGTTTGCAAGAAAGTTCTAGAACTATTTTTAAGCATTAACAAGCCTTAAAAATTTTTCTTGGGTATAAAAAATTACAGTTAATTTTTTGATATTTTTTTCACTCAAACTTTCCTACTTTTCAAACTGAAATTGATTTATTCCACTCTTGAACTACTGTGGCGCGTCTTGTGGGTGCGACGCATCACTCCACCCACAACAACACTAACCTCGCACAAGCTACAGATATAAACCTGTCAAAAGGATACACTCACACACACTTGCACATATACTTTATTCCTCCGAATTTATCTAGCTGAATTTGTCATATTAAAATGTTTCGTCTCTCTTTCTACTTCTCTCTCTCCTACATCATTATTATATTTACAACAATGGTGTTGGCAACGCATACACCCCATCCACAAATGTGTGCATGCGTGTGTCTATATGCACACATATACTCTACTCTACTATTACTCTGCAATTTCTTCCCTTTCACTCATGCGCAACGGTACATCGTCGAATTTGATGTTTCGAATTTGCGAATTTGGCATGAACGGCATGCGGTTGTAGCGCGCGACGGTTACATTATTTACTGTTATGGTGATTGCAATCGCAAATTCGAGGAGGCACTAAAGGCGCAGCGCAAAACAGGTGATGGCGATGACTTAATGAAAGCCATTTGGCTGGATATCTATAACGAGCAACTAACCACACGACGCAAATGATTGATTAGCGCGCATCCCGAAACGCATACATACATACTCACATATATGTAGTCTATATATGTGCATTCTAACACACATACATAACTTTAGTTGTAAGTGTTTGTTTAGCTGTGTGTTGTTGGTCCACCACCTTCATGGCGGCACGCGGGAAAGCAAACGAGGAAATAACAATAAAAAATCACATTTTTTGCCTTTAACCATAACAACCGTGCTGAGCGCTGCTTAATAACCAAAAACTAAAGAAATAAATAAGACGATAGCCTTACAAAAGCAACACATTGCAATTATAAACAAATGAAATTCTGGGAATTGCAAAAATTACTGTTATTGCATCATAATGTTAATCTGATAGTCGTGGTACTCGTGATACTCGTTGGCTGACTTGCATATATTTATTTATATGTATGTGTTAACGCCGTCATTTTTTTATGAACATACATACATATCGTCATTGAAAATGCAAAATAACGGTTCATCTAAAAAATCTAAAATTAATTGTTTATTGCTTACGATTCGTCACAACATATTACATATACTTAAAATATATTTTTCAGCCTCCGCTGTCAGATATAACCAATATATAACTGATATAAAACCAATATATAAGTAACACATAACCAATGTATTACCGATACATAACCAATTTATAACCAAAACTCAATTTTTGTTTCAATATGAGTGGCTTCTATTATATCGTATTTCCTTCGCTTGTAAACTTATGAAAAGTGGTGTTACGTTATTTTGCATTTTAGCTGACGAGATAGTACATACAAGTACATATATATTTATGTATATGCAATATGTACTTCATGCATGCAAACATATAATTCTTTTTTATTTTTTTATTACTCACCGCCGCTGATTTTATCATATTTCTTTCATCAATCTTGTATCTTCATTTTTTGTGTTTTTTTTTTTTGTTGTTTTGTTTATTTTTTATTTTGTTTATCGTTCGACACTTTGTTTATAGTTTTTTACATGCTTCTGTATTTTTATTTTATTTCATTTTATTTTTAATTTTTGTACTATAAATCCAACCTTGCTTTGCTGACGTCTGCATGATTTTGTTGTGATTTTCGATTTCGTTGATTTTTCTTATTTTTGTTGTTGTTCATCTTGGGAATCAGATACTCGTGCCATTCGTCATCATTTCTGCTAGAATTACTAAGTATATAAAGTAAGCTGTTAAAAAAATAAATAAATAAAATAATTTTAATAAAGTATTATATAATGTCTGGAAAAATATTTGGAGTGAAGAATATTTGTTTATAATAAACTTATGATGAGTAACATAGAACGATAATCAGAAGAAACGGTAGAGCTACTGTTGGAAATTATATACATATGTATATATGGAGTTTTTAATTTTCCGAAATATTTTTGTGGTTTTCTTTCCAAGTAATCACACCACTGTAATGCTATCTATAATGGCACTAACGATTTGTTTCATCGTTATATTTATCACTACAGTCCATCGCAAATAGAGGCTGGACCATTAAAACCATTTTATGTAGTTCCTTTGATATTAATTAAATGACATTTTTCCTCATCAAACAATATTAGTTAGCTTTTTTTGCCGTCCCTTCGTCTCTGGAGCGATATTTCTTAATTTTGGAGCGAATATTTGCCTTGTGATTGTCGAGTGTTTAAAGACTGCTGCCGTACAATGTTTTGTTTATAACACAACATGAAAAAGTCAGTGGAAGCCAACACTGAATATCTGGTCACCCAGATGTGATCTTGGTTTTTTTTTTACCGATTAGCGTTGTGACATGGCGCGTCTTCCTTTTGGAACTGACAAGAAATTTTTCACAAATTATCGGCAGATAAAATGAGCCAATATTTCCTTTAAAATTTGTTTTTTTTTTAATA
Organism: Bactrocera dorsalis; assembly: GCF_023373825.1. Taxonomy (NCBI): domain Eukaryota; kingdom Metazoa; phylum Arthropoda; class Insecta; order Diptera; family Tephritidae; genus Bactrocera; species Bactrocera dorsalis. The sequence goes on from NC_064306.1 coordinate 66,591,643, forward strand.
TTTCTCACTTTTTGGGGAAGAAAGAACTTTTTTTCAAATGGGCTTTCTGTTCCCTTAATAAGGAAATTTTGCCTATAAACACTGTCAAAGAAACGACTAAATTGTGTTTGGGGTCAACGATTAGAGTGAGTATTTGCCCCCTTCTACTTTCAATTTCGTTTGGTATTTTAATTGCGATGAATTGAAGATTCCAGTACTTTCCTAATTAACTCTATCGGTTAGTAAAATCTGTCTTTATATCAATATTAAACATGGCACCCTGTAAATTAGGTTTCAAGTGAGTAGAACTATGAAATTGAATACGCTTTCCATACTATTATACGAGTATACTCAGAATGTCAAAAACATAATTGATTGTAAAAAAGTGCTAAAAAATATTTGATATTTTGGGTTCGCCCAGAAAGTATCGCGAATTTTCTATGTTATTTTTTAAGAAAGTTCTTCTTATTCACAAATCTCTTTTTTGTACCCTTGAAACTAATCAAACCCAGATGTATTGTACTAGCGTTTTTCCAATCCTCAAAACACTTAAAAAGTCATTTATTGTCATTTTGTTTGGGTCTTCTTTCGATTCAGTTTTTATCTCCTCAATAATAGCGTAGCGTCATCCTTTTATTGGATGACGGAAAAGTTTTGGAAACAAAAATTTCACAGGAGGTCAATAAGCTTAGGTTAGATGGCTGATCAAAGATCGCATGTATGTATATGTAGTTTTTTGTAATGCCATAGGAAAGAAGAACTCCTGTATTCGAACTATAAATTTGTTGTTAGATACAATGGGCAGCTCGGTGGGATGCGCACCCAAGTGTGTAAGCTTGACCTCCCAAACGCGGGACAGCCAAGAATGAAGTGTTGAGTTGATTCTACCTCATCTTCTTCCATACAGCTTCTGCAGATGGCGTCTGGTCGGATTTCGAACCGTAGTGCGTAGACATCAATAGGGCAATGACCCGTTAAAAGCCCCACAACTAGGGAGAGGCTAACCATACTGAAAGCAAATAAATCCCCATCGCCGCTCCGCTGAGTGGATGGTCACTTCTCTGAAAGAGGCTGCACTCTGGAGCAGTAAATTTACTGCTACCTTAATGGCTGCAACCTCGGTCTGGAGACACTGCAATAGTCAGGACGTCTGAAACTGGAGTTGATAGAGGAAGAGTAAGCAATAAACCAGATTCTTACAACTTGAAAAAAGAAGTTTTGAAGCTTGATATTAATACTACTGAGAATAACGGATGTATATAAATGTACGTATGTACTTATGTATAAAGGATAGGAAAGCAAATTGTTGAAAATTATAGTTTGGAGCGTGTTTTCAAATGAGTCAGGAGGATATTCCATGCTGTAGAGTTTTTTTCTGTCAAAAGTTGTCTTCAAATATTCATTAGACGGTTTATATATATTAAAATAATAATTATTTCCAGTTATTAAATTTCTTTATTATTTTTTATGCCATGTTTCACCTAATTAATAAGTCTGCCATTAACGAGTATCAGAACTACGAAACAAATACGTACACAAGTTGAGCATTTAAGTACATACTTACATAAGTATATGCAATTGTCTCTTCGAGCTACTTTGCAACCCGATACTCCTCATATGGTTCGCATAACTCGCCCATAACCTGCTCGCCATTACAAAGCTTTTGCACTTTAACCCGCCATGCAGTCCATTGACTTTCTTCCGGGGAGCGCTGCGCCTCATAACTGCGCTAATTTGCCTACTTACTAACAAGCCTACATACACATACATACGCATGCGTAAGTGCGTAACTAGCGGGGCACTCCACTCCCTCATTGGCTCACTGCTGTGTTGTTTGTGCAATTTGTTCGCCGCGCGTTGGCCCTTTAACTCCCATATTGAATGCAAATTATCCAATTTAATGAAATTAATAAAAACGGTCTCGCATGCAATTACATACATATGTACTCCTCGTGTATACTTTGTTGTGTTGATTTTGGTTTCAAATTTTACATTTTGCATGTGATTAACAAATTCGCTTAATTGAATGCATTTTCTTCTCTTTTCTTGCCTTTCTTACCGTCGCTCATGCTTATGGATTCGTGTGAATTTGCAGTCTCACTGGAAGAATCACAGTTTGAGTCTCCACCATTGACGCCGGAAAAGGTGCTCGAACTAATTGAACAAGCCTATCCGAATCCCATTACACCGGAAGATTTAGCTAAGTATGAAAAAATTCACTTTATTGTTTTTGTTTCTTAGTAAATTTATTTTTTGTTTTAATTTTGCAGAGACTATGGCTGGGAGGAACAAGATGTGCTCTTGGTATTCATATCGCTGAAGGAACGCGGTCTTATCAAATCTATGGAATATAATTCATACACGAGAATACATCATGAAGACAAGGAGATTAAGGTGAGTGATGATTTTGAACGCATAGTATTCCTAAAATTATAATTTTTTTCCGCAATAAAGGTCGTTAAACAAATGCCAACCATTGCTTCGAATAAACAACCCACAATCGCCATTATAACGGCACAATATTGTGAGAAACTTGCGGTGGACGCCATGTTGGAGAATAAGGAAACGTTTGTACGCTATACAACCGTCGGTGAGTCCCATTTTTAGTCTATAGATTTAGATGTATCTTCGAGTATTATATTCGTACATACTTACATACATACATTCTGTATTCGAAGTTTAGGAATTTAAAGCAATGTAGAACTTTATAGTACAGGACGTGAACACTCAATAAGTTGGTTTCCCAAGAGAACAACGTTCAGTGTGCTTAACGTGAGTACCTGCTGACGAAAGCCTTACCCAACGACGCTCAAAAGCACTGCGGATAAAACCAATGCGGCCAATAATCAGTGTGGAATGGACGCCTTAGTGGGGTTCGAGGCCCATCTTAATCCTCTTCCTTGCTTTGGTTCCGGCACCGGTTGCAATGCAACTCCACATTCAACTGACAAAGTATTAGTTCTCCCGGAATTAGAGTTTTAACCACAACTACGATGATACTTTCCGAGGGGCCACTCCGCATGAGCAGATTGGAGCGAACTCCAAGGGTTCCTGCTCTCCATGGCAGTCTCCGTAGCCGAAGCTACTACCAGTTGATCTACCATACTGCTCTGGACTGGTGTTCAGGCGTTGAACCCCCCACGCCCATTACACGCACATACAACTCACATAACAAGCTACCCAATTCATAGTTAAACGTCTTCGCCGCCTAAACCTTTCACCAGCAAACGACCCTAACCCTTCCGTATTCCGACTACCGGAGATCACACCACTAACATCTAAACGTCCATGATACAAAAATGCATTCAGAGGTCCATACCCAGTAAGCTGACAACTCAGACTCAGACAAAATCTGAAGTCTGAGTTACTCTCTACAAACCCAACGTTCCGAATGTACTCATAAATCACTCGAACATTAGGACTATTGGTCTTGCGGTCTTGCCACCTATATCTAACTTGCGTCGCATACCGGATGTTGCTCTTAAACAGCATTGTCACCGTTTTATCCATCGATATGTCCACCCCCACTCCTTAACCGCAAGTATTTACAATATCTAAGAATTGTTCTCCCGCCCGCTCTAACTCAGACTACGAGCGACCTTCGACTAGAAATAGAAGGACGTCCGCATACGCGCAACACTTACAAAGTGGCTCGGGCTGCCCAAGCAGAGAGTCCATCATAAGCTTCCAAATATGTATGTATATGGAACCATTGGTGAGCCAAACTCTGCGGAGAGCCACGGACCACTTTTGCAGTACCATAAAATATTTTTCAAATAGTTTTGAGATAAGGTTGTTTTCGAAAGTTAAATCCGCAAATTATTTAGAGGAATAGTGCCGTGTTGACAGTTCTTTGCCGGATAAAAATCTAGGTCCTTTAAGATTACTTCGACCCGACCGTCGTTGTGGAAACGTCAAATTCAACGGTCGTGGGAACTACTCGGTTCATTTCTTTCCGCTACATCTCTAAGCTTTGGCGAAAAGAAGGTATAACTGTAGTAGAGTTAATGAAGCGCACGGAAAATAATTACTATAGGGTGATTTTTTAAGAGCTTGATAACTTTTTTTTTAAAAAAAAACGCATAAAATTTGCAAAATCTCATCGGTTCTTTATTTGAAACGTTAGATTGGTTCATGACATTTACTTTTTGAAGATAATTTCATTTAAATGTTGACCGCGGCTGCGTCTTAGGTGGTCCATTCGGAAAGTCCAATTTTGGGCAACTTTTTCGAGCATTTCGGCCGGAATAGCCCGAATTTCTTCGGAAATGTTGTCTTCCAAAGCTGGAATAGTTGCTGGCTTATTTCTGTAGACTTTAGACTTGACGTAGCCCCACAAAAAATAGTCTAAAGGCGTTAAATCGCATGATCTTGGTGGCCAACTTACGGGTCCATTTCTTGAGATGAATTGTTGTCCGAAGTTTTCCCTCAAAATGGCCATAGAATCGCGAGCTGTGTGGCATGTAGCGCCATCTTGTTGAAACCACATGTCAACCAAGTTCAGTTCTTCCATTTTTGGCAACAAAAAGTTTGTTAGCATCGAACGATAGCGATCGCCATTCACCGTAACGTTGCGTCCAACAGCATCTTTGAAAAAATACGGTCCAATGATTCCACCAGCGTACAAACCACACCAAACAGTGCATTTTTCGGGATGCATGGGCAGTTCTTGAACGGCTTCTGGTTGCTCTTCACCCCAAATGCGGCAATTTTGCTTATTTACGTAGCCATTCAACCAGAAATGAGCCTCATCGCTGAACAAAATTTGTCGATAAACACATTTCGAACCGAACACTGATTTTGGTAATAAAATTCAATGATTTGCAAGCGTTGCTCGTTAGTAAGTCTATTCATGATGAAATGTCAAAGCATACTGAGCATCTTTCTCTTTGACACCATGTCTGAAATCCCACGTGATCTGTCAAATACTAATGCATGAAAATCCTAACCTCAAAAAAATCACCCGTTATTTCGGTAAATCATGCTATTTATCGAACCTAAAAAGTTTTTAGACGTCTAAGTTTTTGTTGGAGTCCTTTGATCAGAGAAAAACTAACAAAAAGTTTAAGGAACCAATATATTTTTTATGCGGAATGTATGTATGTATGCAATTAATTATTATAAGATTTTTAAAAAAATTTCTACGTGATATAATTGTTATTTCGCCGAAATGTAATGTGATATCTTTAATTTTTCCACTTTTCAACATTTGATAACCAAAACAAATAACTGAAAATGGTTTTGAATACTAACGAATTGCAATCATTTTCTTTCTCTTTCTTCCCACCTGAATTGAACCGACTCCCAAACGGCGATTTGTCCACTGTCCACACTATTTATTCATTTCCACATGCAAAAAAAAAAAAATTAAAAAAAAAAAATCACTTCTCTCATACCAGATACCGATCCCAATTTAACAAACACACTCAGAAAATCTAAAAAGAAAAGAAGATTTGGTAAGAAAATTAAGACGAAGCTAAGTTGTGTCTACTAAATAATATCGCTAATTTCCTTTTGTTGTGGTTTATTGTGTTCTTTTGTTGTCAACAACTTGGTTCTGGGTATTTGTTGTTATTTCGTTTTACAAATAAATGTATATTATATACAAAAACATAAATATGTGTTGTGAGTTCTCATACACAAATACATACACATTTTTACATATTCGTAAGAGAAATATTATTTGAAATTAATTATTTTTATGGAAAATCAATATTTGCTCTTAAGTATACCATACAAAAACATTGTACCATTGTTACCATATATCACCATCACTCTGCACATTACCCACCTATGAAAGCTTAAGGAATAACCTCACTCAATCATTCGCGCAGAATTCATCCAACGACGCCTCGAACTGACTAAAGGGGTAGTAGTAGTCTATGTATATAATCCTTAACACAAAAGTATCAGATTTCTCGGTTCCTCATAGTGATCTGCTTTAAAAATGAGATCTCTGAAGAAATGTCAAGCTGTCATGTTATTTCTGTTCAGTATTGCTTAACATTTCATCATGAAAAGACTTACGCCTGAACAATGTTTACAAATCGTTCAATTTTATTAATATTTATTATATGTAAGTGAAGAAAATATAGCAGTCGTAGCTAAGAGTGTACACGAAGATATTCGAGAGTCCATTCGGCGCCGTTCGTAGCAACTCGGATTGACGTATGAAACGACTTGGTCCATTTTACGTCGAGATTTTAGATTGGAAGTGTGCAAATATAGCTTGTGGAACTCGACCTTCTCAAACGACCTCGCTTCGCTCTATGGGCCCTTGAAAAGTTGCAAGAAGATTCGACGTTTTCAAGCCAAATTTAGTTCAGCGATGAGGCCCATTTTTGGTTCAATGGGGATGTAAATAAATAATTGTCGCATTTGGGGGCGAAGAACTGGCTGAAGGGAGTCAAGAGCTGCTATTTCATCCAGAAAAAAACGGTTTCGTGTGGTTTGTGAGTCAGTGGAAACATTGGTCAATATTTCTTCAAAAATAAAACCGACACTGTCGATCGTTCTCGTGCTATGATAACCGACTATTTAATGCCTAATTTAAGCTCGTGATGTCGGCGACATTTGGTTTCAAGAAGACGGCGCCACTTCTCACACATCACATCAATCAATGGATTTATTTTGAGAACACTTCGGCGGGCAGATAATTTCACGTTTTGGGGACATGTGAAGTCTGAAGTCTATGCGAACTATCCCGCTTCGATTCAGGCCTTTGAGCAAACCATCATGTGTGTCATTCGACAGTTACCAGTCAAAATGCTCGAACTAGTCATTGAAAATTACACTCAACGGTTGGACCATCTGCCATTACCATTATCTACCATTCCTCATTAAATTTGAAGTTTATGTGTTTTTTCTATACAAATGTATAGAGCTTCGAAATGGATCGCCCATAAGCCAAGCATCTTTATATTCATCACGGTCAAGTTGTTTGGCTTTTGTCTTTGCTATACTTAAAAAGTGTATGCTTTTATATAATGCTTTTTATAATGGGGTCATCTATCGCAATATATTTTAGGAAAATTATTTTGAGCTTTTTCAACGGTCATAATAAACGAAGCCAATTAGTGAATAATCTCAGGAACTAATCATATTTCCTGTGTATGAAAATTGTACAAAGTTTAATTATATAATTTAACAACAACCGTTTTGTCATCTGTCAGTTATCAGCTGTCACTAGTCAACTGTCTACACAAAATCGAAGAAATCATAAAATATGCGGTACATTTTCATCAATATCCATACGAACTGTATATATTACAATAATTAAGCTAAGCCCATGCTGCCTTGAGTCTATGTTATATGTATAATCATTTATGTCGATGAAATTGTGAGTGAGGTCATTCCCTATACTAGGCTAAGCAAACATTCGCTGTAATTTTTCCACAATTCACTTTCTTCATTTCAACTCACCGTTTCACCGTTTTTGTTGTAAATTTACCCATTTTGTCAACTGTCACACCGAAATCACCACCCCAACTGAGCATAAATATTTGGGTATTACCCAGCTGCTGCTTAAGAAAGCGGTAAGTAATGCAAAGTTTACTCTGTTACCAACAGGCGAATCGAACGTCTACACCTTGGGCAACATTGGCGCGCATCGCATCGTCAGCACGAAATTACCCTCGGTGGGTAGTACACGCGAAGCAATGACCGCCACAGGCAATACAACGACACGTCTGTTGGGCACATTCCAAAAGGTCGACTACGTCTTCGTAGTGGGCGTGGCCGGTGGTGTGCCACATTATACCGATTACAAGAAGCATGTGCGTTTGGGAGATGTCGTCATTTCATACGTGGACAAACAGCGTGCGCTGTTAAGCAAGTGAGTAGCAACTGAGTATGGTTGAACAAATTTGAAGAGTCTATGAACTATGAATTATTTCTAATAAATCTATTATTGTTTTCTAAAATTTTTACAGAAATGAGAAACCCTACGTGTATATCTATCAGAGCGGCGAAGATGTCAAGACCTATTTCCCCATCAATGACTCACTCCAGCAAATCGCCGAAGGCCTACAAGCCAACATGGAGGTCAAGCGTCCATGGGATACCTATCTGCGTGAAGGCTTAGCATCGCTGATGCAAAAGACGGAGAGTGACTTCAGTCGCCCGTCCGCCAATACCGATAAACTCTTCATGAATATCGGCAATAATGAGGTGATCGAGGTGGCACATCCCATTGCCACGGACACCGTGGACGGCGTGCCACGTTCCCGCCTGCATCTCGGACCCATTGGCTCCGGTCGCGATCTGGTGCGCAGCGACAACTCGCGCATGGAGTTCGCTAAGAAGTATGGCTTGCTGGCCACCGATGTGGAAATGAGCTCCGTGCTGGACAGCATTATCGGCAACTGCAGGGAGAGTTTCATACTGGTGAAAGGCAAGTGACAAATAAATTCATTTCGATTTTATTTATTAATAAAAATCAATATCTGCTCTCACTACAGGTATCTCCGACTACAAGGACGGCATGTCGACGCGGAAATGGCAGAATTTCTCCTCTTTGGCGGCCGCGTCTGTGGTCAAATCGATTATTTGTGGCATGGATGCGCCAACAAACGTTTAATTAGCAAGCAAAGTGAAATTATTCTAATCTATTATATAAAATTTATTAATATAGCGCAAAGTAAATTATTTGATAGAGCTACGTATACAGTTGTCTAACGGTTAATTGTATAAAATATTAAGCAAATGAACGTGAACGCATTTAGATTTGTTTATACTGACTTATACTTGATAAAATCACACATTTATAGTATACAACAATTTAACAGCATTAATACATACAAATATACAAAGTTGCATAATTATTAATTATTCTTAATAATATTTACTAAATTCTCGGAGGTAAAGAAAAATAATTTTTGCTGCACTTTTTTATTTACTTTATCTTTCTTTAAGTGAAAGTAGATTTTCATATATTTTTGCTGCAATCGTCAAGCATACGTGTAACGGTAATCAAAGTGTTTTAGTTGAGAAAGTGAGAAGAGAAAAATGTGTCCGTGTTTTTTGTAATAATTTTTGTTATATTTTATTAAATTGTTAATTTTTGTATTGCAATAAATGATTACACATAGACTATAAAGTATTTACGAAATAATTATTTGAGCGGAACCTAAGGAGAGCGGAATTATTTCTGTATTGAGAAGTTGAGAATATTTGTATAAGTTTTTTAAAGAATTTTAAAAAAAATTTTAAATACAAGTACTCATTTCACTTGTGCTTCTCTTGAGTCAATTGTAATGTAGAGTTGAGTAAACAGATAATGTAAAAGTTCCTTCTCAGGGCACCAATTGGCAAAACGTGTGGCAAGCTCTCTATGCAGTTATGGAAAAATCAGCTCTTCAACTTAACGACAATCAATTACGATAATCGGTCTAAGTGCAGTAAATTGGCGCCATTAGAACACCTCATAAATGAAATCAATTTTACTGACGGATGAGCTTGATTTGAGTTTTAAAAAGTATTGTATTTATAATCATCTTATATACCAATTTACACTCAGGATCAAATTGGCCCATACCCATTCATTAGATTGATAAACGAGGAATGCATCGCGACCTTATGTCTATTGTGCCCTCTCCTAAATCAAAAATACTCTCCTAGCCACAGCATACTTATTGATAAAGTCCAATATACTGCTGGGTGCTAGAGAAGCGATGTGATCCCTATTTAGAAACAATGAAACTAGCTCCTTCAACCTGCGTCTGCAGACTGCCATGTAGTCTATTCGCAGGTGTTCTGATGTTTCAGGCTCCCTGTCGCAGAACCGGTAATTAACGCAAGAAGATAGGCCCATGTTGCATAAGAGATTTTTCAGCTTACAGTGGGTTGTCTGAATTTGTCCCTAAAGAGGTTAATTACATATTTAAACCTGCTGAGGTCCCATTAGCAACTTGGCATGTCGCCTGCCTTGGAGTTGTTGCCAACATCTTTCTCTGCTTAGCCCTTCTTCTTTGCGGAGCAGCTACTTTTTGGTATAAGAACTATCGCCCTAAAGGGTTCAGGTCCTACAATGTTCATGGACGTCAATTCTTTTTCGGCTATATCTTTGTGACCGCATACCCAAATGAGGTACACTTGGTAACGTTCCGCTAGGCTGTACAGCTGTTCTCTACACTCCTGTACTAATAGGGATTTGATCTCATAAGCAGAGATTGCTTTAAGTGTCGCTTGACTATCGCTAAGTATGTTTATGCGTTCGTTGCGATAGTTGCGTTGGAGGTTTATCTCTATGTATCGACTTATGGCAAAAACTTCGGCCTTAAAAATGCTCGCTGAACTTTCCATAGGTATGAAGAGTTTGGTTCGTGGTCTTGCGACTTCTGCACCAATTCCCTCCAACGTTTTCGAGCCGTCAGTGTACCACTTGATTGTACTATTCCTAAGCAGTAGCTCGAGAGTGGAATCATTACATTCAGCTAAGTGTAACTTTGAACTTCTTTGTGAAGTTTATACTTTTGGTAATACTGTCCATTGGTAGTAGAGCCAATGGTATTACCTCACTTAACACTTTCATCCGCTGGGACGAGATTACCTTACCTTTCCCACACCCTTCTGCTGTCATTTGTAGCAGCGTATGTTTGGCTACCTGACCGATTACTAGGTGAAGTGGTCTGATCCGATTTATATAAACTACGCAAACCGAATCGATACATATTTTTTCCTTATATTGGTAAACCATTTTATACTTTTCCAACCTGTTGCTACAGAGTATAATAGTTTTGTTTATATTCAATATGTCAATTAAAGAAATAGTGCAAATCCTCGTGTTGGCTTTAGGGAAATTGCAGAGGATCTCTTATAGGCCGATTTAACCTTTTTGGTTAATATTTTGAGTATGAAGCCTGCCAATGTTATACTCGTACCAAAAGACCGGAATAAGCCGTTACATTCTGGCTTGATTGTGTCCAAACACGAAACAAGAGTCAAGGCTTCGCCATCATGTTCGTCAGATTTGCCGCCCTGTACATCATTAAAGCTCATTTGAGGTATTATTAGAAAAGCTCTTGTTTTCGATTGGTAAGAGAACTCTGAAAAAATCCAAAGCATAGGCATACATATGTGCCATGATAAAAGCTCTGTTAATGAAGCTTTTAAAGTAAGTAAAATAAGTTGTTCAACTAGTTCAAATATACAGTGTCGTCCAAAGTAATGGAAAATTTTTGGTTTTGAATATATTTTGAGAAAATTTTTTAGGAAAAATATACAGTGTCGTCCAAAGTAATAGAACTCCTTTGGTTTTGAATATATGTATTTTGAGAAATTTTTATAGGAAAAATATACAGTGTCGTCCAAAGTAATGGAACTTTTTTGGTTTTGAATATATTTGGGAAAATTTTTAGTAAAAATATACAGTGTTGTCCAAAGTAATGGATAACTTTCATATTTTTGAAAATATTTACGGAAATTTTGGGGAAAAATATGAATTTTTAGGCAAGACTTGTATAAGTAAAAGAACTTGATTTTTTTTTTGGCTGACTAGTAATATATGTATATGTAAGTGACTATTTCACCGAGGATTTCCTCTCAATTGTAATAAGTACCCTAATATTAATCGAAAAAGTATGGGTTCTACAAGTTTTAAGTCAGCATCTAAGGGATATCGGTTCGCAAGCTTTATTCTGACAAGAATACTCTGGTTTGCCATTGTCTGTCAAAGGAATGATTGAATGCAGAGGAAGTAAAAAAATGTCCGGATTACATTAGTCGAAAAATCGTTACTGGCTCACGTCTAACTATTAAACCTTGACGGCTGACTAATATTCGATGCTAGCTCCCTGATTTCGTGTGGTATAATTTAGGAAGTTAATCAAAAGCTGCTTGTGGAGCTCAAAGCAGATTGAACAAAAACTTTTCTCGCCTTGTAGTCCCATGTTCTAGATTCCAGTAAAAATTTGAACTAAGATTCATTTATTACTGCAATTCATGTTAAATCTGCGAATTACTTTATGACTTATGTATCTAAAAGCCAACTTTTGACTACACTGTGCTTTGCTCTTACAACTTGTTGATACTTTCTCAGCTAGTCTTTACCCCACAAAACATATGATTATGAGCGGCATTGAGAAATTGTAGAAAGCATATAGTAGAAGCCGAAGAGAGTCTATTTAGCGCGCAGCTGATATGAAAATGCCGGTCTCGTTGAGGTTGTGAGAGCAGCTGAACATGCTTATTGCTGGAACTGGTCAGGTAACTCGCAAGAATAATAGCAGCTCTCAACAGTGGGGTACATACATGCATGTTGATAACTATGAGAATATATATACTTGTGGAAATTCAGGGTTGCCATGTAATGTAATATTTGATTAGTGGAAGATTTTGGAAGATTTTAAAAATTAAAATTTTCAGAGCATTTTTGAATATTTATTTAAAATTTTTTTGTAACTTTTTGTTGTTTTTTTGTTTGTAATAAAGAAACTTTTTCTTAGAATATCTGATATTGTACCAAAGCTTTTGCTAAAAAATTCATGGAATATAATATTTTCTCATATTGATATATTTATCTGAAATTCTCTTCCAAAATTTAACTTCGAGTAAATAGTATTAGGGGTATTTGGTATCTGTCATTAAGCTAGTTTCTTTTTTATAAAAATAAATATTTGTGCTGTTCAAAGCTCATTTAAAGTTTCGTTAAGAAAGTCAAAAATATCAAAATTTATGTTAAGGTATAAAAAATTAAAATAATGTTCAAATTTGTCCTTCAATAAAAGTTTTCATTTATCTTAGAAATTTTCAGCATTCTAATTCAATTGTTGGCAAAAAAATTACCTCATCATTCCACCAAATTTTTCCCAACACATTTGGCAACTCTGCAGCAAAGCTCCTTCTCTTTGTGTGCTCCGACCTCCGGTTGGTCTCTGGGCGCAGCTCTGTGGGTAGTCAGTCGTGTGCTAGCGACCAATCGTGAAGGTAGTTGTTTCCTTCTCCAGTACGGTTGTGTTCCATAAGGGTAGCAAAAGACACGTGGAAAGTTTGCAAAGTTCAAATAAATCGTTTTTAAGTGCATTTTGTTTACATCTCAAACAGGCAAAGTGAGTGATAAGTGATAACTAAGTAAACTTAAGCTTTTTACAATGGATTTCCTTACGAAAATTAATTTTCTGCCCAACTACTTACACTTATGGGCGCTAAGCGTGTGTGCGTGTGCGTATGTTCGTTTGGTGGGTACATGTGGCACATGGGCTGAGTTAAATTTCAAGCATCGTCCATTTATTTATTTAACTTTAAAGTAAATTATTGCAATATTACACCGAACACCGAAACAAAGAGTTTTGTGTAATTTAAAATTACAAAACGAGTTACTTCATGTACTCCAACGAAAGGTCACGCAGTTGTATGTACAAATGTGCGTATATATACACATATGTTCTTATATATGTATATATGTAAAAATATATATACATATATGCAAGTAAGTCTGCTTTATTGCCTCTTTGCTAACAGTCTTATAACCGGTTCATTAAGGTAGTGGGCCTACCTATGTTTATCATACAGCCGCTTACAGATAGCCATAAGGCACAAGTGTCTGTATGTATGTATGTATGTATGTATGATAAGTTTGTAATCAACCACATACATAAATTTTTACGCAAACATTTAAAGTGCGGAATATTTTTTCTTGTTTTTGTTGTAGTTAATTTTTTTCTTATTTTATGCGAATCAGGGAATCGAGCAAATTGAACATAAACAAGCATTGTAATTGAAAGTGGACATGTTTTCCCCGGTCTTGGCGCTGCGACATTGTACCGCGTTCCAACTTAATTTGCTACAAACTTACAAACTTTTATGTACATGTGTTTTGCCTTGGCTGTGCGCTCACGTTCTGAAGCTTCATGGTTGGGAGTCGTCCCATACAAAAAAAAAAAAGTTGAAAAAACTCAAACGACCGTGAAAAATGTTCAGGAAAAAGTTGACGAGTTTACTTTTATCTCAAAATTTTAAGTGAGTTAAGTGCTTAATAGAGTTCCTTATACTCTTAGATATACATATATATTTGGCCCTACGTTCCACTCGGATATGAAAGATACACTATACACATACATATACATATATATGCATGTGTACATAAGTGCTTCAGCCGAATTCATAAGGAATGTGATAAAAGGAAAGTGTTTTGTGTTTAAATAAAAACAAAAACTTATACTTAACTTATAAAATAACTTCAAATAAACTAACTAGTCTCAACTAGCACTAGATGCGCTATTTTTGATACCCTATCGTAAGCCCAAGATGAAAATTTTGGTATCACCTTCCTTGCTAAGGATGTTCAAAGCTTTTGGTGTCCTTAACAGACTAACTAGACATTCAAGGTTTAGTATCTAATAGATTCCAAGAGTTCGTTGGCTAGTTGGCAATAGAGCTGGACACTCAAAGAGGAAGCTTAGAACCGTTGACTTGCTGCCTTCGAGTTTGCATTTGCGACAAGTGTTGTTATAAGGCCTACCCATCAACACATTTTCTCCAAATGGCCAATGCCTTGTTATGGTAGCTGAATGTTTGTATATAATTTTCCTGGACCTATGTAATAAGTCCTTCTCGAGTACAACGACTACTCCCTATTTTAATCCATTGTTTTTTTTTTGTATTTTGCGCTGTACCTCACCTTTGGTCGTCTTGGGGTCGAACAGTTCCATGTTTAAGACTTGCGTACATTGGTCGATACCTTCTACATATTTTGAGCTGCTGTCACTAGTAGTGTTCTACTGTGGCTTGTACAACCGGTAGCACATTTTATCGTCTCCTGACTGGGATCATATAAGTTCTAATGTCGAAGCTTTAGTCGCCGAAGTGTTATTTGTGGTTGTTGCAGAGCCGGTATGGGTTATGAAAGCATGCGTTCCTATTAGGGATGCGCACTCTGCCACGACAAGGCAATCTACGCTGAATGAGATCTTCATATGCAAGCATATGCAATGAATAGTTTTTCTTAGTTCACTATTATTATTACCGACAGAAAAATAATTTAAAGAATGCTTGCCTCTGATAAAGAAATTGTGATGATTATACTCGACGATTCCTAATTTTATTGATTTAACATTCAGTCTTCATGAGAGGAAAACTAAGAATTCGAATACTTTTCTTCAAAAAATAAAAATATGTATGTAGACAATTTTAGAAAAAATTTCACCACAACGGGACAACCTCAATTAATTTAGTACAACTTTTTCCTACTTGCACGAAATGATGGAATATTTGAGCACTTTAGACATGATCAAAAAATAGTTAGGCGCTTTAAATTCTCGATAATATTTACTTTTACTAATTGAAGTTTGCTGAAATAATCACGGCAATTATGCTCTCACTTTGTTATAATACTTTTGCAACACCCTTTACATACGTTTTTCGATTTCTTAAATAGAAGAATTTTGGTGAGGAAGAGGTGTTGTTAACGACGCAGGCTATCTTCTTCTTCTTTACTGGCGTAGATACCGCTTACGTGGTTATAGCCGAGTTAACAACAGCCCGCCAGCCGTTTCTTCTTTTCGCTACGTGGCGCCAATTGGATATTCCAAGTGAAGCCAGGTCCTTGTCCACTTGGTCCTTCCAACGGAGTGGAGGTCTTCCTCTTTCTCTGCTTCCCCCGGCGGGTACTGCGTCGAATACTTTCAGAACTGGAGTGTTTTCGTCCATCCGGACAACATAACCTAGTCAGCGTAGCTGCTGTCTTTAAATTCGCTGAACTATGTCAATGCCTGCAATTACTTCAGATTAATTTGATATTGACAAAAAAAATCTCTACTGGAGTATTATCATAAAACTCTTGAAGTTCAAGGAGTCAGTGCTCCGAATTTCGGCAGTAAATAGTAAATCTTAATCATTTCGACGCGGTGTTGGATCGTATATGTTTCAATGATCAAATGGCAAACCTTACTGATGAGAAATGTCAAAAGCGGAAAAAAATATTGCGTCGGTCCTATCGGTATACTTTTGTAGTGCCCTATTGAAAAACCCTTTATAAAAAAACAAAATTTTAAGGTCAAGGATTTTATATTTAAAAATTAAAATTAGTAAGGAAAAATGTATCCCAATGGCTCAGATGACTCTATGGGTAAGGAAGACTTATTATGGGAAGGATAATTTTTTCATTTATATTTAAATTGATTTGTGACAAAAAAATGTGAAAAACATATATAGTTATCTAACAGTACGGATTGTATTGTACGGCGTACTGTATGGAGCATGATATTTTATATGAGATAAGAGTTTTGATAAAAAGGCTGCTTATGTACATAGTTACATAGATAAGTAAGATCTTAATTTTTTAATAAAAATAACAAGTATGTTTTAAACTATAAATAGAATATTAATTATTACTTTTAGCTTAAAAACTTTTCCATATAAATTATAGAAAATTAAAAAACAAATAAAATTATTATTAAAAAATTATTATTTTTTTTTTACTTTTTATCATTATCATACATCATATTCATTATATATTTATGAACTTATTATTAATTATTAATTTTCAAAAAGAGCCCAAATATGTATATATAAATTTATTTTTAGTAATAATTTTTACTTAGAATAGAATAGAGATTTTTTTTTTAATGATTAATATTAACTTAATTGAAAATAAAATTTGTTTAAAGAATTTAATTAAAAAATATCTAAAAATTGTTTATACTATTAATGGAAACATTTTTAAACTAAAAATAAAAATTCATGTTCTATTTATATATTTTATATACATTTATATATGTATTTAAGTACATACATATGTACATACATATACACTTAAATGCCGATTAACACACAAAATAATAAATTACGCATTGATTAAGCCATAAAATTGTTCCAGACCGATTTGGGCTTCCTAATTGACATACAGAGACACTAAATAAAAAAGTAGCTATATTTATAAACACATACTTATGTAGACGTTTCCATGCAAACACATAAATACAATACATTCATAGGTGCGTATAAATCTCCAATTAGCACGCCAATAAAAAGCTGTGCAGACCACAACGCAGTTACTAACCTCATAATCACCATAATTATCAACATAACGCGGCGCTGTCTTATCGCTTTATCGCCCACTAGCATATAAACTCTCTCAACCCGGCCTCTTTTATTTAATAGTTCAGAGAGACCTCATTTTGTTTTTGCTCTCAGTAGAAAGAAACGTCAAGACCTGTCTGCCAGTCAAAACAATCGTGATAAGATAATTTTTGGTAACTATTGGGCTTTTTTAATTTCTCAGAGCGATATGTAGCCACATACTCGTACATACATGCGGATATATATTGCACTCATAGTAGTGGCCAAATGATTGCACACGTGCTTTGAGAGAAACATAAACAATAGGCATGCCGACGCTGTCAATGGCGTGATTCACATTTAATGACATCTGAGTATATCAATAAAGAAGAAGAAGAATAGTATACCCTACATAGTTAAAAAAATGCACGGTTTTCATTTATCAACACTTTTTTTTGTGTTTCGCGAGAAATGCTAAAAGTGGGGTATACTCTGTAAACACATAAAATTTGAGATTTCCGGACCAGATGTTTGATTTTAGAGAAGTATCCAACGCATATACCAGGTGTAGCGGTATGAAATGAAGTACTAATTTGTAATGGGAAAGTAAAAACTGTATTCAATGTATTGATCATTGGTTTTTACACGTTTATCCACCTTTCTGGAAAATTTGTGGATACCACGTCAACAGATATGTTCGTCTTTTGAACCAAGAAACCAATCGGTCATCCCATTTTCGACTTCTGCGTAGGCATCGAAGTGCTTCTCAGCCAAATGCTTGTCTCTTTCGCTTGAAACAAATGGCAATTGGAAGGGGCCAAGTCTGGTGAATACGGCGGGAGGAGTAGCAGATCTCTGCCAAGTACTATTATTGTATCCTGAACCGATTTTGCTTTGTGTGTACATAGGTGCATTGTCGTAAAAACAAAAAAAATAACTTTGCAGGGTCTTCTGGCCCATTCTGGCCGTTTTTCGATCAATGCATGGTTCAAATTGATCATTTGTTGTCTGTAGCAACTAGTATTGACAGTTTCACTAGAAGCACATAATATAACACACGCTTCTGGTCCCACCAGGAACAGAGCATTGCCTTCTTACCGACCGTTGGGCCAGATTAACGCATGATTTTCTCCGTTTAGGATTCATAAAATAAATCAATTTTTCATCGCCATGTTTCCTACTAACATATTTGTCTTTTAACGCTCACTTCATATCGGTATACTTGGTACATATAATCTCCAATAAATGAGTTACTCAATTATTGGGGAAATTATCATTAACTACTAGGTCTTAAACTTCCTTCCTCGTGAGTTATTTCTAGATGCGTTTTTTGAGAAATTATGCTCCATTGTTTCCGGCTTTCTTTTCGATAGGGTTCCACATTAGACCTGGGCTAAACCGGTTGTCATTATCATATTGTCAGAAAATACTCTCGAAAAATTTGTAGTGAATGTAGTCGAGATGGTATAATTTGGTTCAGTATGGACCTGGGTCTTGGGTCCTAGGTCGCTTAAGTACCATATAAGCTGTGAATATAGAACTGATCCGGTATTCTCAAGTAGCTTCCACCTAAAGGTAGTAAATATGGTAACCACATATCATACATATTTCGAAATTTAACATAGAGAACATATAATGAGTCTTTCCTACATACTTCTTCTTGTGATGTAAGACAAGACAAAGACAATCTTATTATCTATCCTATTATCTATTGTCATTCATTTTCTTTTTTCAATTTTTTTCAGTTTTGTTTTTATAATTACCCAAAATGTCGTCGCCAAACTGCTATTTGGTCCTCGAAGACAACACCATATTGCCTAGTCATGCATTTGGTGCCAAGGCGCCCGTCGATGGTGAGGTGGTCTTTCAAACTGGAATGGTGGGTTATCCCGAATCGATGACCGATCGCTCATATCGTGCACAAATACTGGTATTAACCTATCCGCTAATCGGCAATTATGGAGTGCCAGACGAGAAAGAGCTCGACGAACATGGCCTGCCGGTAAATTTTGAATGGTTCGAAGGCATTACAGTAGCTGCGCTAGTGGTGGGCGAAGTATGTGAATCACCCTCACATTGGCGTGCTAAACAGACGCTGTCACAGTGGATGGCGGGTCATGGTGTACCGGGCATTAGCGGCATAGATACACGTGCGCTCACGAAAAAGATACGCGAAAATGGTTCCATACTGGGTCGCATCGTTTATGAGAAACCAGCAAATTTGGGTAGTCTAACATTTGCCGATCCAAATTTGAGAAACTTGGTAGCCGAATGTTCGGTTAAGGAGCCACGAGTCTTTAACGCCACTGGCACGCCACGTATTTGTGCCATCGATTGTGGTTTGAAGCTGAATCAGATTAAGTGTTTTGTGTCACGTGGTGCGCGTGTCGATTTGGTACCTTGGAATTATCCACTGAAAGAGGAGGAGTTTGATGGACTTTTCATTAGTAACGGTCCTGGTGATCCGGTTGTATGCAAGGACACAGTTACGCAGATACAACGAGTTTTAAAGAATGGCAAGAAACCGATTTTCGGTATTTGTTTGGGTCATCAACTGCTCGCAACCGCTATTGGTTGCAAGACGTACAAAATGAAGTATGGCAACCGTGGACACAATCTGCCATGCGTACATAACGGCACTGGACGGTGTTTTATGACCTCGCAAAATCACGGTTTCGCTGTGGACAGTAACACATTGCCTGCCGAGTGGGAGCCACTCTTCACCAATGCCAACGATAACACTAATGAAGGTACCAAAAACCAATTCACGATTTTTTACCGCTAGTAATTCAATAAATCTTTTTTAGGTATCATCCACACAAGTAAGCCATACTTCTCAGTACAATTTCATCCTGAGCATACCGCTGGACCTGAGGATTTAGAATTGCTTTTCGATATTTTTCTCGATGCCGTTAAACAGAAAAGTCTTGCAGTGGATGTGACCTTACGTCAGAATTTGATCAATCGTCTTACATACCAACCTAAATACGACACTATACCCGAAAAGCGTCCACGTAAAGTACTCATTCTCGGCTCCGGCGGCCTGTCAATTGGGCAAGCGGGTGAATTCGATTATTCCGGCGCGCAAGCGATCAAAGCAATGAAAGAGGAGAAAATACAAACCGTTCTGATAAATCCCAACATCGCCACCGTACAAACTTCAAAGGGTCTCGCCGACAAGTGCTACTTCCTGCCGTTGACGCCAGAGTATGTGGAGCAGGTTATACAAGCGGAGCGTCCAAATGGCGTGTTGCTCACGTTCGGTGGACAAACAGCGCTCAATTGTGGCGTCGAATTAGAACGTGCTGGTGTCTTCGAGAAGTATAATGTGCAAATATTGGGTACACCCATACAATCGATTATCGAGACGGAGGATCGTAAAATCTTCGCCGACCGTGTTGCCGAAATTGGCGAGTGTGTGGCACCGTCAGAAGCTGTCTACTCAGTAGAAGAGGCATTAGAGGCCGCTAAGCGTTTGGGTTATCCAGTAATGGCACGTGCGGCGTTCTCATTAGGTGGTTTAGGTTCCGGTTTCGCAGATAATGAACGCGAACTGGAGACACTCGCACACCAAGCATTGGCACATTCAAGTCAGCTGATTATTGACAAATCACTTAAAGGTTGGAAGGAGGTGGAATACGAGGTTGTACGTGACGCCTTCGATAACTGCATAACGGTTTGTAATATGGAAAATCTCGATCCTCTGGGTATACACACAGGCGAGAGTATTGTGGTGGCGCCATCACAGACGCTCTCCAACAAGGAGTACAACATGTTGCGTAGCACTGCGTTGAAGGTGATACGTCACTTCGGTGTGGTCGGCGAATGTAATATACAGTATGCGCTGAATCCACACTCTGAGGAATACTATATCATCGAGGTGAATGCGCGTCTTTCTCGCAGCTCCGCTTTGGCTAGCAAGGCTACGGGCTATCCGTTGGCATATGTCGCGGCCAAGTTAGCGCTTGGAGTTTCCCTGCCATCGATTAAGAATTCCGTAACTGGTGTGACCACAGCGTGCTTTGAGCCCAGCTTGGATTATTGTGTGGTCAAGATACCCAGATGGGATTTGGCGAAATTCATACGCGTCAGCAAAAATATTGGTAGCTCAATGAAGAGTGTAGGCGAAGTGATGGCTATTGGACGCAACTTTGAGGAGGCCTTCCAGAAAGCATTGCGCATGGTGGATGGCGGCGTTAACGGTTTTGATCCCGATCAGCATCCATTGTGTAAGGAGGAACTAACTGAGCCGACAGACAAGCGTCCATTTGTGCTTGCAGCGGCGCTAAAGGCCAACTATGGTGTTGAGGAGTTACATCAGCTCACCAAGATTGATAGATGGTTCTTAAACAAGATGAAACACATTATAGAGTTCCACAATAGCTTGGAAGAGACGGGTAATCCACTGTCGGGCGCACAAATCTTGCAAGCAAAGCAGATTGGCTTTTCTGATAAACAAATTGCTGAGGCTATTAAGAGCACGGAGTTAGCGGTACGTAAGCAGCGTCAAGAGCTGGGTCTCAAACCTTTCGTCAAGCAAATAGATACCGTGGCTGGCGAATGGCCTGCGGCTACCAATTATCTCTATCACACTTATAATGCTAATGAACACGATTTAGAATTCCCAGGCGGTTTTACGATTGTGGTTGGCTCGGGCGTCTATCGTATCGGTTCATCGGTGGAGTTCGATTGGTGTGCCGTTGGTTGTCTGCGTGAATTGCGTAATCTCGGCAAGCCCACAATTATGATAAACTATAATCCGGAGACCGTATCGACCGATTATGACATGTGCGATCGTCTCTACTTTGAGGAGATTTCTTTTGAGGTTGTAATGGATGTTTACGAAATGGAAAATTCTGAAGGAATTATACTTTCAATGGGTGGTCAATTGCCAAATAATATAGCCATGGATCTGCATCGCCAACAGGCCAAAGTGCTGGGCACATCACCGGAGTCCATCGATAGCGCTGAGAATCGCTTCAAGTTCTCACGTATGTTGGACCGCAAAGGCATATTGCAACCGCGTTGGAAGGAGTTAACGAACTTGAAGAGCGCCATTGAATTTTGTGAAGAAGTCGGCTATCCATGTCTCGTGCGACCGTCTTATGTGCTCTCCGGGGCCGCTATGAATGTGGCTTATTCCAATCAAGATCTGGAGACCTACTTAAACGCTGCATCACTCGTTAGCAAGGAGCATCCAGTAGTTATATCCAAATTCTTGACAGAAGCAAAGGAGATCGATGTGGATGCCGTGGCGGCGGATGGTGAGATTTTGTGCATGGCCGTATCGGAGCATGTAGAGAATGCTGGTGTGCATTCCGGTGATGCTACTTTAGTAACACCACCACAAGATTTAAATCACGAGACTTTAGAAACCATTAAACGTATTACACGTGATTTGGCCGCGCTGCTCGATGTCACGGGTCCATTCAATATGCAGTTGATTGCTAAAAATAATGAGCTCAAGGTTATTGAGTGTAATGTGCGTGTCTCACGTTCATTCCCCTTCGTATCGAAGACATTGGATCATGATTTTGTGGCAACAGCAACGCGTGCCATTATTGGCATAGAAGTGGAACCGGTGGAGGTGTTGCATGGCGTGGGAAAAGTCGGTGTGAAGGTGCCACAATTCAGTTTCTCACGTCTGGCTGGTGCCGACGTACAATTGGGTGTGGAAATGGCGTCCACCGGTGAAGTGGCTTGCTTTGGTGACAATCGTTATGAGGCCTACTTGAAGGCTATGATGTCTACCGGTTTCCAGATACCGAAGAAAGCCATACTACTCTCGATAGGCAGTTTTAAGGTATGTTTTGAAGATAAATCAATTAAAATTGTGAACGTTTATTTAAACTTAAATTTAACTTACTTCTAGCACAAAATGGAACTACTGTCCTCAATCAGAGACTTGGCAAAAATGGGCTACAAATTGTATGCTTCCATGGGTACTGGCGATTTCTATGCGGAACATGGTGTTGATGTGAGTACAATGAATTAAAACAAATATATATTTTTAGACATTTTAGAAGTCAATTTATGAAAGTAAACACATTTCATATTGGCTTTAGTCGATTCTATCTACACAATTCTAAATACTTTGAGGGTTTAAGTTCCTCGGACTTAAAAAAATGTGGCTGGATCGACTTTCAATCTAATTTAAGTCGAAACTAATGAGTTAGTGGCTATGTTCTGCCTAGCTGTTGTAGTGGCAAAGTATTCCCGAAATAATTTTTAAGAATACTGCCGAGTTGACAGATATTGGACGTAAAAAACTCTGGGTTCAATTCTGTTGTAGGTTAGGTTAGGTTCAACTGGTCGGCCAGTTTTGGTCCTTTCCAATACCGGATGGAGATCAGTTCCTAGATCCAAGAGAAGTAGTCCTTCTTTAGGATGCCTACGCTTGACGTGAATTTTAAAAGACTCTGCGGCCTCATTATCGATACCTCCTCCAGTGTATCATACCGTGTGGTACCTCAGAAGCTTATAGCGTAGCCTTGCAAATGCGGGACAAGTGCACAAGAGATTCTCCATTGTTTCCCTGGTGCCCTGTTCTAAACATTTCCTGCAGTCTTCTCGTTTTGTCACCCCCATTCTGCGGTCGTGTGCCCCTTAAACTGAAGTTCATTGGATTGTATCAACTTAATTCAATTTATAAATATCTTTACCCTCAAACTCTATAGTCGAAAGCAGAGATTAGGGCATTTCTATGCAATTTTAAATCTCTTTATTTAATTTAAAGCTTATGATAATACTTTCGGTCTTCTTCAATCTAAATGTATATATGTACATAGCCTATATAAAGGAGCTTAAATCAATGTCAAGACTCCGAGCACTGATTGAAAGCACCTTTCAGCTGAAATGTTTTGCGTCTTATCACCTCTTTTAACTGTGAGCGTGTTTCTTCCGAGGCCATCGAAACGAATAGCTTCTCCGTTGACGATGTGATATCTTTAATGACTTGCGAATTGCCGTGCGTTAGCTTACGCAGCATGCCAACTCTTTTACTAAAACCTCCGAGTATTCTTTCATCACTTGGCGTTTTTGCTGCAGTATCCCGCGCGCTATCAGTTGTCTCTGCTGCTTCATCTTCGCCTTCCGCTTGTGATTTATTGATTTCTTCACTACTCACAAGGCCATCAATACGACTGTTCTCACCAAATTCAGCGTTCAAACTATAGGTATCAATCGATTCATAGCTCTCATAAGCGACCTCCCGTTTATCTCTTTCGATTGTAGGTGCATCACATATTTCCGTTACTTCAGGATTGAAGCGCAAAATACCAACCACACTCTGACCTTCAGGCTTTTGTATTGGATTTGTGTCTCCTTCATGTACTTCGACTACATGTTCGGTGAACTTAATAGACTTGCGTCGGCCTAAATTGGGTGTTATGTTATCCACTAACTCGAGATCATTGTACGAATGCACAAGCTCAATGCTTTCCTCCACCGACTGTGCGATGCTTTTTCTATTAACAGTCGCTGGAGAGTTTTCTCTTTCACTGTACGTTACTTCAATGTCCGCTCTGACGGTACGACGCACGCTCTCTAAATGCTCGAAAACTTCTTTGGTTAGCTTAGTCTTGCTGCTGGTCTCTACACTTGTGCGTATCGGCAACGTTGGCGGTAAATTTTTAAAATCTTCATTCGTCTGCCAACCGGCGATTTCCTCCTCCAAACTGCCGATGGTGTTGAGGTACTCTCTAGCACCCATATCGCAACCATAATTGTGGTAGAATTTGCAGAGGCGCCTCGCGTGTGCCAAGAACGTTTTAGCCAAATAACAAACACGAAACTCCATTGCCTTTTCGGTCATCGCTATAAGATGGTCTATGATTATTTCGAGTATATTTGTGCGTCGTAAGTTTTCAACACCCTGATTGAGATGCTTCAATTTGGAGTTCTTTATATTGCGTCGAAAGAAAAACTATAAGGAGGAGAAGAAATGGTGGATTGTCAGTTTATGAAGTAAAGGATGACAGCAGAGGTCATAAAATATTTGAGACCAAAGTTATGAAATATCTTAGTATGAGCGTGAAGTCATAAGGTCCAAAATATTTCCACCTCAGTGTGCTTGCAACTTACCTCGATGTCTATAGACTCCTCTGACAAGCGACGCCGTTCATATTCTTGTTTCTTCTTCATTTCAATATTGTGTCGCATCACATGCGTCTTCCTTCTTAGTTTACCGTTGGTCTTCTCACGATGTTGCTTCATGCCAACCAAACCCTTTGCACCTTCGTCTTGCAAGAGTGCCGGTTCATCTTCTGCCGCATCCAAGCCAACAAGACTTCGTGAATTTTTAGCTTGTATTTTCAATTTTAACATATTATTTTCGGAAAGATTTTCAAATAACTTCTTAAAATTCAATTTTGGAAAGAAAGCTTCTTCAAAATCTAGATTTTTAAGCGCCACCATTAGATGCATCAAAGGATTTGCTACAATATCGGCCAGTATTGAGAATAACATGACTAAAGAGTATTCCGGTATGCTCTCGAAGAGATTACGTTCTTCAATGAAGAAGTCCTTCAAACATTTTTCACGCAGTCGCTGCATAAATGTGCTAATGAAACGCAAGAGGACCTCACCGAGATACTCCTCTGGCCAGCCAGTGTAGTTACGCTCGCATTCCCAGAAGAGATGCATGCGCAGATGTTCCATTATGAACGAGAGCGCCTTATGTTTCTCTAGTGGTTCGACAAAAGTCTTCACCAAAGCCTTGGTCATCATGAATACCTTCACTTGTGTATTTGTTAAATGCTGTTCCAAGTAGCGTTCGGCTTTCGGAAACACAATACGCCATTCGAGCTCACGAAAAGGATTCCGTTGTCGTTTGGGCGCATAACCAATGGGTATGACATGAAAGCCAAAAGTTTCGATACGTCTAATCATCGAACGCGTTGGCCATTGAAATTGCTGTCCAGTTAGCGGATTGGTGGAGATAGGACGTTCGCGTATACGAAATTGAAATGCGCAATCGGGCCAGTGTTGTGCATTATGCGCCACATAAATGGCCGGTATGAGTTCGAAGTATTTTGTGTAGATCGATGAACCGCGATATGTGCCCTCGTTCAATTCTTCGGGGAATATTTGTAAGCGATCGGCAAGCTGTTGACGTACCAACTCACCAAAGTAACGCATAAATTCTTTGGAGTTGAGATAACATTGTTGCATCAGCACCTGACGTCGTTCCTGCTCCAACTTATACAAACGTATGGCCTCCAATGTCTCGACATCTCGGTAACGTGTCTTCTCATTGGCTCTCCTTTGCACGCCATTGTAACCTTCATCAGCGCTGTCTTCGTCATCGGACTCCGGCTCAGTTTCATCTTCATCGTCATCATCATCGTCGTCGGTGTCTTCATCATTCAATGGTTCAGCAAACTGCCGCAAATTGGACACGCATGAGTCCGGCAAAACTTTAGCATCCAATTTATAGTTACCGCGTTGATTGTGCATCTTAAGCTCGGCCAATGGGTGATGTGTATTCAAATGTGCTATGTAGGTGTAGTCATAATCAGATTCCGCGTGATTGTTTGGTGCTTTAAGACTATAGGCACTCGTCGTGCTATAACCCGAGCTGCCGTCCGTATAGACATCGCCATCGATAGCCCCGATACGTTGGGTTTTTGGTTCTTCACGTAATTTCAGCCGTACATAGCCCTTCCATTTTGTCTCGCGCAACATTTCCACGTAGTCCTCCTTACAGGGTGTTGTGTTATAAAAATCCGTGTCCAAATCAACTTTGCAAAGTGGTGAAATTGAATCGTAATTCGCATCGTTCGGTCGCGCTATATCGATATTTTCGAATATCACATACATTGCCAGCGGCTGGAGCGGTTGAGGAGTGTGTTTTTCTGGACCGTGGCTGTGAAGATAGTGGAGAATGATTACCAAATGAATATAGATGAGAGTAATGCGAATATTTTTTTAAACTACTGTCATGAATTGCGATTTAGAGGATCTCATTATGTGGAATATTTTATCGAACACTGATTTTCTCTTATCACATTCACTTAAAATAAAATCATCTCATTATCGGTGAACCACCATTGTAGATGCCACATATAATAGAGTTTCATGAGTTATTCTTGCTCAATTTCACTTCATACTCACACTGGCTTATATTGCATCCACTTGGAGACAGCAGCATCCAATGGCGTCGATAAAAGTATGGAATGCTCCTCGAGATTCTGATTCAAATCATTCTCTTTGGCTAGCAATTCCTCAGAAATGGTTGCCAATTCACTGGAACAATGAAAGAAACATGATTAAATATTAGATAAATAATTAGAAAAGTACATATGTATATGATATAGCGCGCAACCAGAGTGTTGCACTTGCGAATCAAACATATACCTAACACTTGCGATAACATTTGAATTGATAAGACTTCCAAGCACTTAGAAATCAATGCCAATTAAATTGCAATATTTTCAAAGAGCTTCCGGTTTTAATGGCTATTTATTTCCTATCTCAAGTGTTCTGATGACAATTGGTTAGCGCTTGAACAAAAGCACTTGGTCTGTGAAAGAGGGACTACATTAGGGAGAATTTATGGCCCCAATTATTGACTCCGTTAGAACAGTTGGAGAGTTAATCATAGTGTCAAATGGCGGGTAATCGATGAAATCAAGTTTCACATTACTTCGAAAAATTTTCGAATTTCGATTCGAATTTCCATCATGGAAATATTTAAAAAATAAATCATAAATTTCAATAATATCGTAAAACAATTACGATTTCTTTAAAAAGTCCTGATCAGTGAATGTTTATAAATATCTTTTTTCGAATTTCGAAAACGCCTTCACAGTTCATTCTGGGTGTCGAAATATTTTTTTCCGTATTTTCGAAAAACTTGTTTGCACAGCTTGTTGATCAATAAATTTTTCCATATTTCGAAAATGGCCGTACATTTCATTCTGAATGTCGAAAACTTTTTTTCGAAAGCACGAACTTCCAAAACTTGTTGATTACTACATTTTTTCGAATTTCGAAAATGCCTTAACATATCATTCTGAATTTCGAAATATTGTTTTCGAAAACACGAATTGTCACAACTTGTTTATTAATAAATTTTTTCAAATTTCGAAAATGCATTGAATGATGAAAACTGTTTTTCAAAAACAAGAATTGTCACAACTTCTTGATTCATATTTTTTTCGAATTTCAAAAATGTCTTAACATTTCATTCTGAAGTTCGAAATATTGTTTTCGAAAACACGAATTGTAATAACTTGATTAATACACTTTTTCGAATTTCGAAAACAACTTCATATTTCATTCTGAATTTCGAAATAGTGATTTCGAAAACATGAATATCCACAACTTGTTGATTAAAACAATTTTGCGAATTTCGAAAATGCCTTAACATTTCATTCTTTTCGAAAATGCATTTCATTCTAAATGTCAAAAACTGTTTTTCGAATTTTTGAATTTCGAATCTTCGAATTCCGAAGATCTACAAAATTTCAGAATGACATCATTTTCGAAGCACTGTTTTTAACACGAACACAACTCTCGCCAGCAACGCGAGCTCAACTAGTTCCCCATTATATACGCTCAGTTTAATCTAAACCTTGTCACCCCCCATTCACCACGTACTTTTCATAGTTCCCGAAAAACTGCAACGTCAACGACACCTGATTCATGATGAACGTGCAGAGATCGCTATCCAAATGATTTTGTATTTGTTGCTCGATTTGCCGGTTGAATTCCTCCTTATTGATTTCATAGCTTGTGCTCTGCGAATTCAGGCTATTCGTGCGCTTCGTGCCACTAGCGTGTTTAGTGGTTATGGAAGTCTGTTTTTCGGCATCCTTGCTCTGTTTGCTTTTCTGCTTTGTCTTCTTCGCTTGTTTCTTTTGTAATTTGGCGATTTTTTTTAGTTGCTTTTCTTGCTTGCGTTTGCGTTGCTCACGCTTACGCTCCTCGAATTGCAACTCCTGCAAAGGATTGTTGGGCGTTTCCAGTAGTTTGGAACTGGACCGACCCATTTCACAACTTCTTTATTATTCTTATGCGTATTTCTTTACTTTTATTTTTTTAAGTTTTATTTTCGAACCTTCCAAACATTTAACCGTTTTTATTTTCTTATATTATATGCACCTTTATATATTTTTTTGTTCACGCGTCCGTTTGCATCCACCGCCGATCGTTCTTCTACTGTTCGCAGAAATTCGCAATGATTGCAGATCGCCCGGCGAGTTATCGCTTTTTGCAATCTTTGATCAAATCTTACTTTTTTATTACTGTTTGCTGTTGTGTGTTTAAAATAGATGTTCGAACGCCCGACTTGCTACCTTCTTCTGCCTCATTATTAAATTGCATTGCATTGGCTAGTCACACACACACACAAACAAAGTTAACTTCATATCGTCTATATCGTCTGGCACGTGTTGTTGTGTTGTTTTTGTAATAATTTGATTTGATTTTCTATGTAATTGATAATTTCTGTTGTCATTTCACTTAACTTGCAGTTGTTTAACTTTTTTCCTTCATTTTTCTGCGTGGTACTTTGTGATTTTTTCGTCCCTCTGAGTAATGAGTTGTGAATGCAAATATGTATTTAACTTTATATATGTATATGTTTGTATATAAATATATACTCTTATGAGCACGTACAGTGTTCTCAACGTTTAATTTCTGCGTAAACATTGTAAATCATCTGCTCAAATAAGAGTATAGGTTGGCTGTTGGTCTGCAGTTTAGGTCAATGCTACATAGTATGCAATATCAAGGACAGCATATAAAATACCAGAAACAAAAAAAAAGTTCACTTCGGTATTACACCCTTCACAGGTGGGGGTTTTACATCATAAAATTAAAAAAAATGATATTTTTGATCGGTTGTCTTGTATGTCAGCTATATGCTTTATTGCTCTGAACTGAACATTTCGTTCGGAGGATGCAGCGAGGATATTTTCGACAATAATCTGTGTCAAATTTCGTAAAGATAATTTGCTAAACAAACAAGTTTTTCTAACAGAGACTTGAGCTCGATCGATCAGGTTCTTTGGCAGCTATATCCTATAGTTGTCCGAAATTAGCAGAACAGCTTCTTGGGGAGAAGATGATGTAAGCAAATATCGGGTCTTGAATTGATATCTCAAAATTGAAGGAGTAGCACGCATTTAAATACACGGTAATGGCTAAATCGATTTATTTCTTCACGTTTATCATATAAGGTGAGGCGTTTCAAGGTTCTCCACTTTTTTAAAGAAAAAAACACAGAAACTTCAAATTTAATGTGGCATTTTTATTATCATTCGAAAGAATATTCCTTGGCATTTATTTTTGGAAGACTGTCTCTTACAAATGTTGGCCGCGGTTACCTCTCATATAGTCCATCTGTTGAGTCTAATTTTCGATGACTTGTTCGAGCATATCGACTGGTAAATGGCGAATGACACGTTGGATGTTTTGCTTCAAGGCTTAAATCGAAGCAGGATTGTCCGCATTATTTACATATCTCCATAAGCAAAACGTTGTAATATCACACAATCTGAGCCAATCAATCATCCCAAAACCGGAAATTATTTGCTCACCGAAGTGTTCTCTCATTAACTCCATTGATTGATGCGAAGTGTGGGAAGTGGCGCCATCTTGTTGAAACCAAATGTCTAAGAGCTCACGAGCTTCTATTTCAGGTCGGTTATAGCGCATAATTTTTGAAGAAATATGGACAGATGATTCCACCGGCTCACAAGCCACACCAAACCGTTATTTTTTCTGGATAAAATTGCAACTCTTGAGTCTTCTTAGGCTGCCCTACGTCTTCATATATGTATATAAATATATAATATACTTTATTGATGTCTAACATTTCTCTCCGGTTGTTTCAAGCTTCTTTCTAAACATTCCCTGTCCAGGGTATAAAAATATAGCCTATTGTTTTATCTTAAGAAAGCGAAAAGATAATTGAGAATCGATACAATATATTATTTATACTAGAAGATACAATATTTTATTTATGCTATAGAGAAACAAAGCAAATTGTATTGAATAAATCAAAGCTAAAGGTAAAAATTTAAGCTCTTGGGTTCATTTTCTTGAACGGTGAGACGGCAAGATGCGATGAACACTGTACTAAGGATCACCTCTTCAATTTGTAGAAGGATACACTCTGGTTTAACATAGCCCTTTAGCATATCTAACTCGGCTTTTCTGAGAGAATTGGAAAATATTTCTATAAGGACTATTATTCGCTTCAGCTCAGTTAGTTCCCTCACTTCCAACTCACTACGAGGTCTCGGGCTATTTACAAATACTTATCTAACTTCTTGTCACACATATTTTGACAGACAGTTTGACCGATATTTACCCACACATATTATACTCATATAAAAAGGTATTTATATGTTATACGAGTATATCAGTACGAGCATATTACGATTAAAATCGTTGTTATCTTCAACAGGTGGAATCCGTACAATGGACTTTCGATAGGCAATCACCGGAAGATCCCAATGGCGAGCTGCGTCACCTGGCTGAGTTCTTGGCGAATAAACAATTTGATATGGTCATTAATTTGCCAATGAGAGGAGGCGGTGCACGGAGGTGAGAAATAAATCAAGTATAATTAATTAATTAAACATGGAAAACGGCAAGACCGACAGAAAAGTAAAGGAAGAGCAGAAAATATAGAAAATATAATTTAGATGAAAATTAGCTAATGCATAAAATTATTTGAGACGATTCTTTGATCTAAGGCATGATCTTCTTAATGCTCAAAAAGTGTTTTGTCATCTGAAGTTCAGAGTATGGTATAATATGGTATGGTATAATAAGGAATCAAAGGGCCCTAAAGACTCCCAAGCATATTTGAGCACCTACTTCACAAAATTTTTAAATGCTACTTTTGTTTGATTTAAGAAAAGATTATGTATAGTGGTCGAACCGAAACTCGCATGTTAAATATATAATTATATCTTTAATATCCCTTCCTGACTTAAGTTGATGAGAAACCCATTCTCATGGCCCTATTTTAACTGACTCTTTGAATTATCTTGAAAATCTAATAATTCTATCCTCTACTATTTCTTACAGAGTGTCTTCATTCATGACACACGGCTATCGCACCCGTCGTCTCGCTGTCGACTACTCCATTCCGTTGGTGACCGATGTCAAGTGCACAAAACTTTTAGTTGAGTCCATGCGCATCACAGGCCGTCGGCCAGCAATGAAGACTCACACTGACTGCATGACTTCCCGTCGTATTGTTAAACTACCCGGTTTCATTGATGTGCACGTCCATTTACGTGAGCCTGGTGCCACACACAAAGAAGACTTTTCAACCGGTACTGCAGCCGCTTTGGCTGGTGGTGTGACACTTATTTGCGCTATGCCTAATACAAATCCTTCGATTGTGGATCGTAACAGCTTCCAGGTCTTCCAGGACTTAGCCAAGGCCGGCGCACGCTGCGATTATGCGCTTTATGTTGGCGCTTCCGACACAAACTGGCAGCACATTGGCGAACTGGCTTCACAGGCTTGCGGTTTGAAGATGTATCTGAATGACACGTTCAGCACGTTGAAAATGACCGACATGACAGTATGGGAGAAGCACATGCAAAACTGGCCGAAACGTGCACCAATCGTATGCCATGCCGAGCGTCAAACTATGGGCTCGGTTATACTAATGGCGCATTTACTCGATCGTCCTGTACATATTTGCCACATTGCGCGCAAGGAAGAGATTATGCTAATACGCGCTGCAAAGGAGAAAGGCATACGCGTGACCTGTGAGGTTTGCCCACATCACCTGTTCCTCTCCACAGATGACATTCCCGCAATTGGTGACGGGCGTGCAGAGGTGCGTCCCGTTTTATGTACACCAGAAGATCAGCAGGCGCTGTGGGACAATATGAACTATATCGATGTGTTTGCCACAGATCATGCGCCACATACGTGGGAGGAGAAGAACTCTGAGAAGCCGCCACCCGGTTTCCCTGGTTTGGAAACCATATTACCACTGTTGCTTAAAGCTGTTGATGATGGTCGCCTCACATTGGAAGACATACAGAATAAATTCTATCGCAATCCCAAACGCATTTTCAGTCTACCCGAGCAGCCCAACACCTACATCGAAGTAGACTTGGATGAAGAATGGACGATAAATAGAGAGGAAATGCATTCAAAGGCGAAATGGACACCATTCGAGGGCATGAAAGTGAAGGGTAAGGTGCATCGCGTTGTCTTACGCGGCGAAGTCGCTTTCGTTGATGGTGAGGTACTCGTGCAACCCGGTTTCGGGCAGAATGTACGCAGCCAATATGGACGCAAGTCGCTAATGCAACAATCCATGGAATCACTTGATATTTTCGCCTCCATTGACGGTCTCGACAAGCCGCAAGATCGCAGTACCGACTTCCTTTCCGATTCACTGGCCAACGAAGCGTTCGCCAAGTTATTGGCCGAACCACCATCGAAGGTGCATTTTGCCGGTGATCCCAGTTTATTGCGTCCCATCTCTCCTTTGCCACGCATACGCTGCGACTCAGCTAGCAATTCGACGCTGCGTGAGCTGCTGCCTAAAAGCCATCCCAATGCGCCGCCAATCAGTCCCGTGGTACACAGTCTACTCAACAAGCACATACTCTCCGTTGACATGTTCAGCAAGGAGCATTTGAATGAAATCTTCAATTTGGCACAGTTATTGAAGAGTCGTGTCTCCAAAGATCGTCCTCTGGATGACATTTTACGTGGCAAGATTATGGCGTCCATTTTCTATGAGGTTAGCACTCGTACCAGTTGTTCCTTTGCCGCAGCCATGCAACGTTTGGGCGGACGCGTCATCTACATGGATCAGACAAGTTCGTCGGTGAAAAAGGGTGAAACTTTGGAGGACAGCATCTCCGTCATGGCCGGCTACTCCGATGTGATTGTGTTGCGTCATCCAGAACCGGGTGCAGTTGCAGTAAGTAAAACGCAATTTTTTCATTTAATTTTAAAAATAATATTTTTTATCGTTCTTCACAGCGCGCCGCTAATCACTCACGTAAACCGATCCTCAACGCCGGTGATGGTGTAGGCGAACATCCAACGCAAGCGCTGCTCGACATCTTTACCATTCGTGAGGAGATCGGTACCGTTAATGGTCTCACCATCACAATGGTTGGCGATCTAAAACATGGGCGCACGGTCCACTCTTTGGCACGTCTCCTTACCCTGTACAATATCACCTTGCAGTATGTAAGTCCGCCGAATCTTGGCATGCCAGAGGAAATCGTACGCTACTTGGCTACAAAAGGTGTCATACAGAAGACTTTCAACTCCATGGAAGAAGCTTTGCCGACCACAGATGTACTGTATATGACACGCATACAAAAAGAACGTTTCGCCACCGAGGAGGAATATAAGAAGGTAGGAAAAATGTTTCAATTGGAGATAAATAGAAGCAGATTGTACGAACTCGTCTTGGTTTCGAATATATTTCGAGCTTGATTGAAATTAGGTTAATAGAGAAAAAGATTATATAGGTGGCTACAGATTGTAATTAGATTATTCGAACCGGAGAGGCAAGTTTCTTGCAAAAAACATCTCAAAAGATGTTGCCACACGCTTTATCTGAACTTTGATCTCCAGGTATCAATGCTGAAACGTCTTCTAAAATGAGAAGGCCTGGAATATTGAATATTGTCTTCTAAGGGAAGGTAATAGAAAAAACAAAAGAGCGATCTATAGTATATTAAATCTTTCGAGGTGGAACAGTACTTGGAAGTATTTCGTTCGTACAAAAGAAGTTAGATCTCCAGTAGAGTAAATCATTGGAGCTCAAACAATACTTGGAAGTCTTTCGATCCCGTAAGGAGAGCTCAGCTCAACTTCGAGTTCTTGAAAACGTTGAAAATTCAAAGGATTTGGCTTCAAAGACCATGTTGTTTTAGTTAAACAAAAAATTACTAGGGTTGAAGGGCTGAGCTTTTCAATGCTGTTTTTTTCAAGGGTACTAACAGGATATAAAAGAAACATTAGGACTTAAGCCCATTTCTATAACACTACTTTAGCTTATCTAACTTTCTCTATTTTCTCTTCTTCCAGGCATGTGGCCACTTTGTCGTCACTCCCAAGCTAATGACTCTGGCGAGTCGTCGCACAATCGTTATGCATCCACTGCCACGTGTCTTCGAGATCAGCAAGGAGTTCGACTCCGATCCACGCGCCGCCTACTTCCGTCAAGCCGAGTATGGCATGTATGTGCGCATGGCATTGCTGGCGATGGTCGTGGGTTCGAGAGGCTAAATGCCTACAGCCATTTCTTCCTACCCACCCCGCCCCCACAATGCGAAATAAAAGACATTTTCGGTACAGTTATGTGTGTGTGATTTTACATATATTTTTTTTATAATTTGTGTAATCTTTTATAAACTAAGAAACATATTTTGTAATAAACTACAATTTTTTGAAATAAAAAAAAACAAATTCAATCGTGTTTTTTGCTAAAAAAATAGTTTTTTATAATATATACGATATTTTCATAGCTAAAATGCATTTAGAGAGTTTAACGGTGCTTATCGTGAAAATTCTCCAACTATATTTACAGTTATCAGGTAATCATGTGCTTAAACTAATTGTTTAGTAATAATTTTCTTGTTACTTTTTGTGCTTAAATTGCTAAACATTGATTGCTATAAAACTAAAACAATAACAAAAAAACGAACGAAGTAAGCTTTTGCGAGAAAAACCTCTCCAAATCAGTCTTCACATTTCCACCAGCGCGCTCTGAACATCAACCCCCCACAAGCTCAATCGCGCATGCGCATAAATTCAGATTTATTTTACGAAATTTATTTGCTCCAACAATTTCTTCGAAGAAATTCTGCTTTCTTAAGCTTCAAAAACGCTCGATATCCACAGCGGTCTCCTTCACATGCACTTGTGCATTCACCTCATCACTCCAGTGCGCCTTCTTCTTTGGCTTCGACAGCGTGTTCGTCAAATTCAATTCACTGCCCATAAATGCCGAGTTTAGATTACCGGAGAGATTACCAGAAGAAATCACCGAAACGGCGGGATTGTATATGGGTGTTGGTGGCACGGAGTTGCCCTCTTCGAGACTTGTGGACGAACGTATACTGTTCTCATCCAAACTGCAAACGCGTGCGGTGTTGCCAGCTTTTCCATTTGCGGTGCGCGGGCAATTCTTGCAATGTCTTACTCTGCAAAAGAGGAGAAACAATTAATTTAAGTATCAGTGTTTAACTTTCGTTTGTAGCACTTACTTCTTGCCGCTCTTGCAGCTGACGAGAGATACTAGCACAGCTAGTATGACCATGGCAGCGAAAAGACCAGAGAGTCCGGCGATCATGGTCATCATCTCGTGTGGTTCGCCATCGGAAGTCACTTTGGTTACTGAAATTATATGAAGAAAATACAAAATTTAGAGATACTGTATATTTTCTTTAATTGAAAACTTTTAACAATTTAATTAATAATTATGCCTTTGGTCACTTAATCCTATTACTATAATTGATCAATTTAAAAGCCCTTATATTCTATGCAAGTTTCAGAAAAAACTATTTTGTATTCTTGTGGATCATGAAAATTTCCATAAATTGTTCGCAAATTGGTTACAGTCATGGAAGAAGATATAATTGATCAATTGACAGTATTTTTTAAATAAAGTTCACCATAGCTTGTTTTGGTAATTGTTCTATATTAGATCTTAGGGTTCGCAAAATATACATACAGAAGTTCCAAAGAACTTATCACTCGGTTTTTACTTTAAATTGTCACAATCTCCATTGAACAATGTGTCCCTATATTAAGAAGCCTAGTTTGTTCAGATTAGGAGACCGGACATTTTAGATGAATGCCCTTAAATCGTAATCCTTAGTACGTTTGCAGTGGTCTTCATCAAAAGGGGAGTATCTCAGCCAAGCTGATTTTTTATTTTCATTGCGGGTGTTTCTTTACGTTTCGGGTCCTAAACTTAGCTCACAACCCTGGAGAGGGATATTTCGTTTTCTCACTTTATTTCGTCTTCAAACGGATGTTTTTTGGCTACCCAGAGGATACTTGGTCTAAGACCGGTAGTCGTGAACTGTTTGAGATTATATGTAAAATAAGATAGAACTTTCCTCACTTGCGTGAACTTCTACACATGGCTCCATTCAAAACAAGAAGTTTGTTCAGAGATGAGAGCTTCAGGATCAGGGCTCATAGACACTATATTTTCTCAAAAAGTATATAATTATAGTAAATTAATAAGATAAGATTTCTGTAGACTCTGGAGAAACTCCAATATGACTCTCTTATATGGTTATATGGTTGTTAAATGGTTAAAATATATTTAAATTATGGGTTCTTAAGGTTGTGTTGAAAATTTGTATAAGGTATTCCGATTTTTCTGATTATCTTGAACAAAGCTTTTTCAACCTATCAAAGTTTTATGAAATATTAATCGTAAAGTGTAAAAACAAAAAAAATTTCATGGAATACAGAGAAATCGTAAAAACAACCAATAATATTTTATTATTAGTAATTATATTTTTATACTAGGCTAGGTTAGGTTAGATGGCTGATCAAAGTTCACGCAAGTGGCCCGCTAAATTAAATCTTTTGGGAAACCATAGAAAAGATATTTTTATACTAAGATGGAGTTGAAATTATTAGAAGCAAAGTTTTTCTGTCGAAAATTTAAGAAATTTATGATGCTATGATGGTTGCCTTGGTTCGCCTCTTGTAGGAATGAACTGTGCTAAATTTATCCTTTGTTTGACAATGGTCTAGATTTAGTCAATACAAGTCAAACAACTATTGGTTAAAATAACCTAAGAACCATTTTTTCGCAAAACAGCGTATTACAAAAAAACCGAAAATCGCTGTCAGATATGATAACCAATGTATAACCATTTTATAACCAAACTCGAATTTGGTTTCAAAATGAGTATATGATAACCAATATGTAACCAATACATAACCACTATATAACCAAAACATAACCAATATATAACCAAAACATAACCAATATATGTATAATCAAAACTCAAATTTCGTTTCAATTTGAGTGGTTTCTGTTCTATCGCTTTTTCTTTGCCTGTAAACCTTATTTTGCATTTTAGGTGACGATATAGCATGAACTTCTGAATCAAGGAAAAGTCACGAGATAACTAGTTGTGAAATGTGGTAAATAATTTTGTAGGAGAAGACTCATGCTGCGTTTTTCGACTTATATAGACTAATATTTGCTATTTGGTTTCAAAATTATTTGTATTAATTCAACGTCGTGGTTTTGTTGTCTTTATTTGAGCTAAAACTTTTAAGACGCATTTTCTGCGTAAATAATATAAAAAAAATATGATAGTGTATCAAAGTCAAACTCATTCACTAAATGCATATATACTATATATGTAGATATATGTCGCATATATATATAAAATCAAATCCCAAAACAAGAATCAAGAATCACTAATTAATTTGGCGGCTAAAAACTAATTTTATTATTTGTTTTGTTTTGACCGAAGGTCTCAATCATCTTAACACAATCATCACCCACGCCTCGAGAGGTCAAAAAACTATTGTCACACAATATTGTCAATATAAATGCCGTTAGAAAGATATGCGAACATTTGTGTTTGGCTAATTAATATGGACACATGTCCAGCAATTTATGCAAATTTTACGGCTCATTGCTTTAATTGAGTGTTGTGTAGGAAAAATTATCGATTATTGTTGCAAATTAATATGCCAATTATAGGGCAGCTGGAAACCGCAAGGGAGCATTAAAATAGCAACAACAATATTCAGGTACAAAAAAGCGATTAACATAAATGTTGACTTGGGAAACAATTTGCTTGCCCACTTCGCCGGCGCGTGTTTACACTGGGGCTGGCATCTAGACTAGGAGCCAATGTATGTGGTTCAAATAGGTACTAAGTGGTTGTCCGATTGCTTGATGTCACATTTGTTACAAATTACATCAGTTTCCTTATCGGAACTACCTTTACCGACTAACCAACAATTTCATGGAAATACATTTGAATAAGTTAAAAAATGCAAGAAATCGTAAACAAAACTAACAGCCGGCGACTGTTGTGGGATTGTGGGTTGAGTGCGAGACTAACACAGAAAATGTCAATGGTTCGATTCTCGAAATGAGGGAGCAGAAACTTATAGAAAAAAATTATCAGTGTATTAAAACTTTGTTAAACAGTTTATAACTCAAAGAAGTGCAATGAAAGCAGTTCACCTTATGATAAATTTCATTACGTTTAAGGGGCGCCATATATTGGTTAAGCGCCACGGCCCAGCAACTTTCAACTTGCTAGCTTTAAATCATTTGTGTTCTCAACTTACAAATCAACACTTTCAATTTTCAATTGACCGCTTGTGTTCTGCAATTATGTAACTTATGCTGCTGCAATTTGCATACAACATTTGACATTCGCATTTGATATAATTTAGTACTTCCCCTGACATTTAACGCCAATAGTGAATACTTTGGTTCTGTGCTCCTTTCACTAATCGCTTTGGCTTCGGAAGTTAAATAGCTTTTAGTTGAAAAACTACAAATTTGATCGTAGAATGTTGACAAGCTGACTATGTACACAATTATATATTTACATATTAACAATGTCGTGTAGAATGCGTGTCGGAAATGCGTTGAAAAGTGAAAGTTGCCTGCGTTTTCATAAGCTATTTTTAGCAACAGCCGCTGAATTTCCTAATTTTATGTTTTAAAGCCGTTATTTAGAGACATGCGTCTAGTCAATTAGTCAATCATTATTTTTAGCGAAATACATTAATTAATATTTATAATAGTTTAATGAATTATTGCTATTTGGCCTGTAAGTCTGGCATAACTTGCTATAAATTAATTTCCTTGTGCCGTTTTAGAAAGTAAACATGGAAATTTGCACTGTTTCTAACTGAAAGGAGTGTCTTAAAGTAATTTTTCCTGTACCAATTGTTTATACAATATTAAAACAATTATGCTGCACAGTGGGCTGAAGTCAAAAATTTGCCGAACAAATTATTTGCTCTTAAACTCTTTAGAAATATATTAATATTTTTAGTTCTGTGTAGATATAGTATATAACACGAGTAGTACAAAAATAATCAAGTGCATAAATATTTTTATAGGAGAAAGCATGTAGATTCCTTTGGCACCACAACAAGATTAGAAATTACGATCACTGCAGAGCTTTTTAGGAGTGTTTGCTCGAAAATTTATTAATTTATTTTACTTACTAAATTTAAAAAAAATATTTTTAAAAAAATTATTGAAAAAAATATTTTTGGAGGTCTTTATATGATTTTAGGGTGATTAGAAGTTTTTGTTCGAAAATTCATTTTTTATATTACTTATTAAATTTACAAAAAAATGTTCAAAAATTATAGGAAAAAATATTTTTGCCGTCCTTATATAGTTTTTTAGAAGTTTTTGTTCAAAAATTTATTCATTTATGTTATTTTTAGTTTAAAAAAAATATGTTTTCAAAAAATTATAGGAAAAAATAATTTTGACAGTCTTTATATATTTTATAAGTTTTCATTGAACTTAGCATGTTTAGAATTTTTTGCTCGAGAATTTATGTGTACATATATTCATTATTATTTTCAAAAAATTGTAGAAAAATATTTAAGAAATCTTTAAGGCAATTAAAGATTTTTTTAACTTTTCATTGATTTTAGTACCACTGTAGGCGTTATGAAAATGGTATTCAGAACAGCCGGCCAAACTGGTTGCTTGCAGACACTTGATCACAGCTTTCTTTAGAGCAAATATTTATTATATTATTTTATTATACATATATTATTACAAAATCAATAATAATCAATAGCTAAATGTGATATGAAATTAATATTTATACTTTTGCTTGCCAATATACATATTATACCGCTGAAATAGACATTTGATAATAGAAATATCAAAACTGGATCACCAAATACTAATTTTTGTTAAAAGTCGAGTCCGTTTTCTAAAATTTTGTAACTTTCTCACACGCCTGATTCCAAATAATTCTTTAAAAAAATAAAATTTAATAACAAATACCGAAATCAAATACAAAAACAAATTTTATGCGAAGTTTAAAAATTAAAAAAAAATATTTAATTTTAATATTAAAAAACAACATTAAAAAAATAATTTTTATGTAAAAATTTAATTAATTTTTTTATGTAAAAAAATTTTAATTTTTCTTTTTAATTTTAATTGTTTTAGCTCAAAAAATGTATTAAAAAAAAATTTTTGCAAAATTCAAACTAAAAATTGAAAAAAATTTAAATTTTTAAATTTTAAATTTAGCTTTTTTTAATCATTTAAAATTTAAAAACTTAAATTTTTTTATTTTAATTAAAAAAGTATTTTTTTTTTTTGAGTATAGATTTATGTTTAAATGTCCAATTCTTAGTTTCGATTTGGCAAAATTTTTTCAATTTTTAATACCACAAAATACTCAAAAAAATTTAATTTTAAAATTAAAACAAAATTGAATTTTTAATATCGATTTTACATTAAAAAATTAAATTTTCAACTTTTAATATAAACTTTGAGCCAATATCTTTTAATTAAAAAATGTTCAACACCGTAGATAAGTATACATATTTATGCTCATACTGCGCAGAGTGACACTTTACTTTCATTTTTACTTGTAATAAATTTCTGTATAAAACGATTACAATCTTGTTCGCAGAAAAATCTTACACTTTCGACCAATATCACTCATACCACACGTAGTACCCAATTGGTACACACTAAGTACATACATATGCATATATGCACATTTACTGCAAATTCTTAGATTGAGATTGTTCTCGAAATTGATTATAAAACTTCCAAGTAATTTTTACAATCAAAACAACTTTTTATTTAAATAAAACTGGTGTCTGGTTGGAGTGCCCACATATCACATATCAGAATCAAGCCACCAGGTCGTATGAGTAATGTGAGAAACCAAATTAAAGTGCAAATGATTTTCTGCTTGAACTCGTTAATTTAACAGTACGAATTGCATTATTGAACACAATCATTTACGCATTCTCATTAAATCTTCAAATCAAAAACAGTTTTACATTACCTCCACACCAACGATGTTTACGACCCACCAAATGCAACACTTTAGCAACATAATTATTTGAAGTTCAAGTGATTGTAATGCCACACAGCTAATGTGAGCGGTAAAAACATAGATCGCACGAGCAACTGCGTTTACACATGCGTATGATTATGTGAGTGTGTTTGTGTAATATTTATTGGCGTGTTTACGATCGCAATGAATAGTGAATGAACGCGTCTGGCAATGACACTGACAATGGGACGGGTGCATGGCTGTTTACTTTCGATGCCCCCAATGGGTTAAACAATGTATGCAGCAACGCCAACACCAGCAACAAATATGCGTAATAGATATGAGGACATATTTACATGCACTTGGTTTAGAGCAATTGCAAGCAATTAATTGCACACCTATTTAAATACATACATACGAGTACATACATATATAGGGGTATGTCAACATGAATTCAATTGTTCTCACATTATTATGAGCAGGCTATTGTACTAAGTACACGTGTAGGTACATTTCTATTTTGTGTAACAATTGCAACAATGCGGATTGTTGGTTTTGAAAAAATCGCGTCATTAGAAATAAACAGTTATTGGCGACATATGACATTTTGAAATATAAAGACTACTTAACAGTTACGTATTGCTCAACACGCCGCTTGGGAACACATTTCAATTGTGTGCTTTGGTGTTGTTGTTAGGTTTTTTTTCTATTTTATATTTTTATTTATTTGTTTAAACATCAAAAGATATGTATTTAGCTCAATTCAGTTTTTAAAAATGAGAGCAAAAATCGAAAAATAACTGACTATTCATCTTACAGAATTTTAAGCTTTAAAAGCAGAAAATAAATTTTTTTGAAGAAATTATATACATACATACATATGTAAAAATTAGAAAATTTGGTCTGGAAATATTGATTGTAAAAATAGTCCAAAACTATCGATTGAAACATACGGCTCGAAAAATTTAAAATTACCGTTTAACAGAAATAATCGAAAATTATCGATTAGTAAATATAAAAAATATCGATTAATAAAAATAGTTGAAAATTATCGATTGTTAAAAACGAAAAAACGATTATCGATTAATAATAAAAGTCGAAAGTTATCGAATAATAAAAATTATTTATTGCAAAATTAGAAAGATCGGGCTCTAAGTACTAAAAATAATCGTTTAATAAAAAAATAATCGAAAATTATCGATTAACAAAAATTATTCCAAAGGGCTTGAAAAATACATGATTAACATTTATTAAAAATAGTCCAAAATTATCGATTGTAAAAATACGAAAAACGGATTTCAAAATACTGAAAATTATCGATTAATATAAAAAATCAAAAACAAATTTTTAATAAAAAACGAATAATTTATTGCAAAAACTAGAAAATAGGGCTCTAATAAAAAATAATCGAAAATTATTGGTTAACAAAAGTTAACGAAAACTATGACTTATAAGAATAAGAAAAATGGGGTTCGATACAAGGAAAATTATCGATTAATAACATATGTATATGTATCTAAAATTATCGATTACTAAAAATAATTGAAAATTGTTTATTGATTGTAAAAACTAGAAAAATGGGGCTTGAAATATTTAAAATTATCGATTAATAAAAAATAATCTAAAATTATCGATTAACAAAAATTTTCGAAATTGTTACTCGTAAAAATAAGACAAATAGGGTTCGATATACTGAAAATTATCGATTAATAACATTTCAGTATATGTGACCTGGTCTACGGAAAGGGGGCTTAGGTGACAAAAAATCAATTTTCACTTTTTAGTTGATTCGGATGGAAGATGAAATGCTTTTTCACGTGATAGAATCCAAAAAGTCATAACTAGTTTTCGCACGTTAGCTCCTTTTTCACAGACCAGGTCACATATATCGAAAATATTATGAAAAAGTTTTTCAAATGATAATTCAGCTAGGGTCGTGTCAGCTTCAATAACTTTTCAGTTGACATAATGACCAGAGTATACCTGATCTCCATATACTATACATACATATATCGTGCTCATAAAACAACTATGTAAGACTGTGGGCACAGTAAAAATTAATAGTTTTTTATCTTAGAAGAATAATACTATATATAGTTTTAGCACACATTTATCTTCAGAATTTATCTTCAACTGAATGTAGACTACTAAACTTACTACGTATTTAGCCTTATGCAAATGATACTCACTTAGGCACCCAACAATCTTACTTTGCCATTTATTGGAAAACTGAAGCTGAATATTACGAAAGACTAGTCTAAACCCCAAATAAGGAAAAAGCCTCTACTTGAAGCCTCTTCTGTTCACTATGTGATACATTCACTTGTGTGCATTCGAATTTATGCAAATTTCTTCCAAATCGTATACTAAATTATAAATGAATTTCTAATTAACAAACTGTCAACATGTGCTGAATAATTAAAAAATTTTTATCTTCGCATTCATTAACAACATTAACGAAAAAACCAAAATCATTCATTATGGAAAAATTGACTAAAGCGATATCAACCTTTCATTGACTGATCAGTTCTAAAGATGAAATGAGAAAACGTGAAATTAACATAATTCAACAGCGAACACGTGATAATTAAAGATTGATTTCATTATCATTTATAGTTAACAAATTTTATTACTTGCTTTTATGTGAATTTGTGATTAAAAGTTGCGATTTAAGTTGTTAAAGCTTAAATTAGTTGAATGTGTTCTGAACTCTTGATTGTTACATTTATTAATTTCGAGATTAATGGCAGGCGATGAAAGTTTAATGAAACTTTATTTTGATATGCTTTTAATTAACTT
The DNA here is from genome assembly GCF_023373825.1 of Bactrocera dorsalis. Lineage (NCBI taxonomy): Eukaryota > Metazoa > Arthropoda > Insecta > Diptera > Tephritidae > Bactrocera > Bactrocera dorsalis. The sequence goes on from NC_064306.1 coordinate 66,636,426, forward strand.
ATTTAAAAGTATTATTTTCATTGTTTACAGTTATTGCTTTTAATTATAATTTATATTGAAGCGACTCTGTAACCCATAAAGATGACACGAGGAGAGAACGAGTTGAGACAAGCCTTTTCATTGAACTTATTTTCCACCACAATTACTCTGAACAAATTAGCATATGTTTTTGGGTTAGAGTGTATTTTAAAACTTTCCATTTTTGCGCTGCATAATCAGCTTACTGAACGCGCTGACGCCAATAACTTTGTGCTCGCGCGGTATTCAATTACAGAAATGTAACACACGTCATTTAGAGACGTGTTTGTTTTAGCTGGTGGGAGTGTAAGCTGCATAACCGTTAGTTTAATTCCGTTCAAGACAAACATTGACGTCTGGTGTTGGTTAAGAACAAAGCGCATTTTGCATATAAACAGATCAGATCAGTTATGTGACGTGAAAGGGGAAAAACTGCAGGAAAACATGATTAAAATTAATACTAACGGTGCTTTAATCATTACACTTTGGACCATAGTGATTATTAACTCAGTTAGCTTATACATAATTAAGTTCCGCTATGTAAACCTTATGTCTGAGAAAGCAATAATATTTATAAATAATGGCTTTCAACATTGTAACGTTTTCCAGGGTTTAAAAAGGGGTCCTTCAATATTTGTTGGATAGGTGACTGCCTTTTGTGAAATTGAGTCTATTCACTTGTCTGCAAAAATATTAGACTAAAGCAACAACATTTTCTTACAATTAACTTTTTTAAGATGACAGTAAAAATCGAATAATTGAATATTTATCTTACAGAACTTTTAGCTTTAAAATCAGAAAATAAAATTTTTTAGTTATATAAAAATGGGAAAATTAGGTCTGCAAATATTGAAAGTTATCAATATAATATAAGTAATAGAAATAGTCCAAAATTATCGATTCTAAAAATATTGAAAATTATCTATTAACAAAAATAATCGAAAATTACCGATTATTAAAAATAATTTAAAACTATAGCATGTGAACGTAATCAAGCCAGGGCTTGAAATAAAAGAAATTATCGATTAATAAAAATAGTCTAAAATTATGGATTGTAAAAATACGAAAAACCGTACTCAAAATACAGAATATTACCGATTAATAATAAAAATCGAAAATTATCGATAAATAAAAAATTTTTCGATTAATAATAATAATCGAAATTATCGATTAACAACAATTATCGAAAATTATTACTATAAAAATGCTTGAAAATTCTTGATTCTAAAAACTAAAAAAAGTTGTCTCGAAATGTAAAAATTATCGATTAATAAAAAATAATCGAAAAGTATCGATTAACAAAAATTATCGAAAATCATCACTTGTAAAAAGTTTTTGTTATACAAAAAGCAACAACATTTAATTACAGTAATCAACTCCTTCGAATAAGTAAGTATTTCACTGGCTTAAAGTCTTAATTTGGAACCATACAATCTCCCCTGATTCAAGCAGATCGTCCTTATACTTTGCTCGTGGTTTAAAAAATTAAGAAAATTGTGATCGAAAAATGGCGTGAGAGCATTAAAATGTTAACAGGGATATCCATTTCAGTTGAAGTTTTCATTGTAAGTGTAGTTTATTTTTATAAAATTTTGACAAGCTAGAAGGTAAGTGAAAGGCAGAAATATACACTCGAAATGCTTTGAGAGTGTTCAATTTTGAAAGTAAAGAAGTACATGTGACTATTAATTCTAATAAACTTACATATGTTAACCCTGCTGTCACGCTGAATAATAATTGATAAAGCAAGGGAGGCGGTGTGAACGTATGAGTCTCGCAGAATAAACATACTTCGTACTACTCGTATAAGGACTTTTTGAATTGAACTGCATTTTTTCTCCAAGATCTGCGGCGATTAGTGATAAAAAGTGCTTATTCTATCGTCAAAGTCGTCGTTCAGGAGCCTTCTTGGTCAGATTTGGATCTGAGAGACTTCTTGTGTTTTCGAAACTCAAATAACCCGTACGTAAATCTCGTTGGAAGACTTGGCCTCTTGATTGAGGAACGAAAAATATTTTTAAGACCCTTAATTAAGAATTAATAACTTCTTTATTTCCTTGTTCGACATGCCGCTCATAGACTATAATAAAATTTCTTCTTAGACCACGTGAAACTTAAGCTTTGAAAAAATTCACACTTCTAATTGAATTTCACAAATATTTTCGATGCTTACAAACAATTAAAATAAGTACATATAAAATAGGTAAAAATGTATAACATCTATCAAGATCTAGTGAATATATACATATACTTGCATGTTCGCCGATCAATTTCAAAATTATCCATTCTAGCTGCGTTCAAAATAAAACAAAAACTTTTATTTCACATGTGTGTATGCAAATGAATAGCTCGTTCACACCTTTTTTCTATAATGTGCGGCAATTATGCAAATTCGGTATAAAAAAATCGCCGCAGTAAAGGAATATGATAGTCGTGCGTGGCTAACACGTTTTACCACTTTTCCGCATTTGCGGTTGGCTCGATCAATAACCATGATTCGATATCTGTATTTCAAGTGGCGCAGACAGCATGGTTTCTATTTCAAATGGCTGAAGATGAGCAGCCAGTTTAGAGTAGGTAAATTAATGCGATGGCAGAATGTCAGGCAAGTGCAATATTGCAGTGATGCGATAAGGCAAACAAACCTTTGGTAGTGCAACAAAACAGGTATGTTAACATTGATTTGCATTAATAATTTAATAATGGATTAGCGTCGAAGTTAAGACAGCCTAATTGCTACGACTTAAAGGGGGATGCACAACAATTTTTTATTAGCTGGTTTGCGCAAACTCTATTGCACCAACAGTATCAATATACTGTAAAAGTTGTTTAAAACAAATTTTTTATTAGCTGGTTTGTGCAAACTGTTGGTGCAATAGAGTTTGCGCAAACCAGCTAATACAAAATTTGTTTTAAACAACTTTTACAGTATATTGATACTTCCACAATTGGTTTGTACAACACTGTTTGTGCAGTTTGAGTTTGCGCAAACAAAATAATTAAAATTTTGTTTTAAACAACTTTTAAAAGTAAGAGTATTTTATTGTTTACACAAACCAGTTTGCGCAAACTCCATACAATTAAGTTTATAATTGTATATATTATATATTACAGCTTGAAACTTCTTAGCACTGCAAGCACACTTAATAATTATAAACAAATACACAAATTGCATGTTTGCTTAAACTTTTCCGTGTCATCTCCGTGCATCTCCAACGAGTGGGAAATTCCATTAAACATTCATGTAGTATATACTTTGTGGATGTGTACTGCAGTTTGAGTGCAACAACTGTGTTTATTTGTATGTATTTTGTTTATTTGTATGCTTGTTGAATTTCACAGCTTGTTCAACAATTTGTAGTCTTAAATATACGTATAATATACAGTTTGCACACAAATAATATACCTATACTTAATTCAAGTGCACTGATATCAAGTGTCGGAACAATTTCCGACATGCATTATGATTTTGCACTGAACTATTGCGAGCTATTTATTCTTCTATATTTATTTGAGGTTAGTCATCCTTAGGATCCATGTCATTAATATTAATATATAGCTACATATGTACTATATCACATTAATTATTTATCACATCACCTATTTGAATTGCCTTTAATTGACAGTCAATAGACAGTTTGAGTTGTGCAAATCGATTTCAAAAGAGCCTCTTGCCATAATACCCCACTTTTCTAGCAATTATACAGATTTAATATTGTACGAAAAATTAGAAAATAAGGCTTTGACATCAGCATTTCTATGTTAATGAAGACTTTTCGCAAAAAAAAGATTTCCGATTGTTATTTACCGATTTTTCTAATTGGAATCATTATTTATGCTTTAAAGTAGTACAATTACTATAAGAGGATACTCGTACAGTTTAAATAACATGAGAGATCCTTTTTCGAGACATATACAGAACAATTTTTTGAACTGCAATATTTTAGAGTTATCCCGATCATAACATAGTTGGATTTCTTTCAGTTACCATCGAAAAAAATCGACCCAAAGTGCTGTAGAAAACTGTTGAAGACAAAACTCCCCGTCTTTCATAAAATTAGGGAAAACATTGAATCAGTTTAAGTCTTATCTAAAGTAAAGAAACTCCTAATTGGACTTTTAAGATAGTTTCAGCAATTTATATTAATTGTTCTCAATTTAGCATACAATTACTTATTGTTACAGTCAGGTATTTATCTGTTATTTATCAGTTAGTATTTGATTGACAATAAGTTAATGCAAAAGTTCTCATACGAGTACAACCCTATAAAGGTTGCTCAATTAGAGGTGCCTAAGGGGTTGGAAATACGTTTAGCGTATTGAAAAACTGAAGTGTTATTAGAAAATATGTCAGAATGTCAGAATATCGAAATATCGTCAATACCAAATGTAACAAAAAAAGATTTTTCTGAACAAAAAAGTCACTACCAACTTAGACCTACCATCTGTAGGTTTTACGGACAAAAATATATAATGAAGTCCACAAAATGATTTTGTAAAACGATAAATTGAATAAATAAAGACCTTTCAGACTTCGACACTATGCTTGTTGCTTGAAAATTAGCGACAATCTTATTATAAAAATGATAATAGAATAGTTCAGAGACTACCTATCTTTTATCTCTCACAATGATAACAATTTTACACAGAGTATCGCTCTTTACTAAAAAAATGCAGTATTCTTTAAACAAAACGTATTTTTCAGCCTTCATGGCATATAAAAATATATAGTATCACTTACTTGAATCCTCCACTATAAAGCGTTTGGTATGCGTGGCCTTCATATACGGATCCATTTGCTCCTTATTTATGGATATGCCTGAATCCATGTGATGTGTCATTAAAATTTCGAAATCTCAAGCGAAAATAATTAAAAAAGTAGGTTAACAGCGCCTTACTTCGAGCTGAGCGCTTGTGTCTTCACCGCCAGACAAGGGTTAATGAACTGTAATAAAAGAAGCAGATGCTGGTATATTTAGTGGTATTCCAGGCTGCGTGTGTTAGCAATTTGGTGATATTTAAACAAAGAAAATGCTTTAAGTCCAAAAAAAGCAAATTGTTTTCACTACCAATTTTTGACGCGACCAAAAAAGGGTGTTTATGCACACATTAGTAATGGCAACAAGTTTTTATGAAATTGAGCAATTAATTTTTTCACTGTGATTTGTCAAATAAATCGACATGGTGAAATTCATTTTAAACTAATTATAGTAATTTGAGCTCGCATGGCGTTGGATTGACAAAAAATGGAAAGTAATCAACTGCTCAGTTTTTATTCGAATGAAAGTGTTCCGCTTCTCTGAGCAAGTTTTTCGCGCGTAAATGATTGACGACACTTTTTGTGCGATGATATAGCGAAGTCTATTTATAAATCATTGCAGAACTGTAAATTAAATAAACTTGACTAACTCAAATAACGGTAATCATAAAGAACTATTAGACAGCGGAGATTAAATAAAATTAAAATAAACATTTTAGAGCATGTGCTTTGAGTGCTTTGAGTCTGAGGTAACTTTTCAGTTTGATTTTTTCTTTCACCTCCTTCAATTTTTCCACTATCCTTGTCTAACTGGAGCGCTCGTTTGATCTACACGTAGTTTATGTACTATGTATGTATATATAAGAGGACATCTTATTTTGTTGTTTTTGTTGTTATTTCTACTTGTTTTTGTTTATATATATGAATATAATACAAATTCTTTTAGAAATATTGCTTCAGAAAAAAAATCCCAGAAATTTTGAAGCACTTTCAGGATATTAAATTCCTAATCAGAAAACTTATTTCGTTCTAAATATTTCGAAAATCGAGTTTAAAAATTTTCTGTATATTATCGGCCTGAAATGTAAAACCACATATCATCAAAGATATAACCATTTTATAACCAAAACTCAGATTTTGTTTCAATATGACTGGTTTCTATTTCGATTTTAACCTCCAGCTGTCAGATATAACCAATAAATAACCATTTCATAACCTCAATATGAGTGTTTGATAACCAAAATATAACCAAAACTCAGTTTTTTGTTTTCAATATGAGTGGTTTCTATTATATTATTTTTCCTTCGCCTATGAACTTATGAAAAGTGATGTTACATTATTTTGCATTTTAGGTGACGATATACAGATTACTTATTGGATGATTACCGAAGATTGCCTCCAATGTTATATACATTAATATATAGAAATCTAATATATCAAATTATTATGTAGGTATTCGGGAGTTGGATCTTTAAGCCATGCAGTGATGGACCTAGCTTGTAAACATATCAATTTGATATGCCATTAGGCTGACTCGAAAAATATTGCAATATAATAATATTGCAAAGAGGAAACCCACAGAAAATTTAATCAGAATAATGTTCCTGTATACCAGTATACCCGCTAGATGTCGCCAAAGTAGTACTGTTATCAAAAATCATATTTATATTCCATTTGTTCATATTAAAGCTTTGACTGATTAAATTTTAATTCTCTTCGCCCAAGCAATGAGCTGAGCTGCGAATGGCATACTTTCTGAACCACAAACTTACAAACATATGTATGGTATATATAACAAATCTCTCGTCGGCTTTTAAATAAAAAGGCGGAATGTTTTAATTAACTGCAGTAATTCATTAAGGAATATTATATGACAACTAAAAGGGCAATTAAAGCCAAAGCAATAAATTTCTCAGCGTGTGTCATGCACGTAGAGACCGCAGGAAATACATTTTCATAAATCTCGGTTATCTGCTAAATAATTTAGCTTGACTAAGAAATATGAAATTTATTACTTATTATATTTTAAGCATCTAAACTGTGCTATTTTTGGTAGCTCTTCCTGCCATATACTCCTATAGAGTGTTTGCGCAGCTACCCAAGTTATCACACATGCAGAAATAATCACAGCTTTTTTAGATAAAGAAATACAGATTTGCTGTCAACACCGTGTTATTTTTAATTCTGCGTCATAACTTTAACAACAATAATCCTTACTAAATTTTCTTGATTAAAACTATAACTAGCTAGATAAGAAATTAAATGGAATTCCCAAGCACTTGAGTGACGCTGTGTGATGAGGGCACACTTGTCAATAGAAACAAGAGATGCGATTAATGTTAGTAATAAGGTCAGAGAAATACAACTTTTTAATATTTTTAGTTGGTCCGAATTACTTGAAAACAAACCCGAAATTAGCACTGGATTCTATAGTAAATATCCCATAAGTATCGGCTGCAATATTGAGTAGTCGAAAAAGTCTTTTCGTATTTTGTCAATAGATGACGTTGCAGTCGTATATGTATTTCGCAATATTTCGTGTTATTAAAAATAAATATAATTTGCTTAAGCTGCATTTTTATGATCGCTTTTTGTTTGAAACTTTTTTATCTTTTTTACTCTTATCACAGTTAGGGCGGAAATCGCAGTTTCTTTGCAGAAATTTTATAAAATTATTAAACTGCATTTCTGCCTTTATCACAAATTTGGAAGGAGCATTATAAATTGTGCAAAAAATTACAATTAAATATTTGTTGTTATCGAAATTTATATTTTGCAGCCAGACAGAAAAAACGTCAAGGCATAAAACAAACAAATATCATGAAATATAAATAAGTCGATTACGGAGAAAAGCTGTATTTATTTGCGAATTCTAAACGAATTTATTTTGTCTGAAAATTTAGGTCTAACGCGTCATTGTAAATAAATAATGAATATTTTTTTTACTTCAAAAGTAAATAAATATATGAGAAATATCTGAAAAATAATTATTTGTTATCTTAAAAATCTTCAAAATAATTAATTATTTTTATATACCCTGAACAGGTTATATTAAGTTTGACACGATGCTTGTAACATGGTAAAAGGAAACGTCAAAGACCCTGTAAAAAATATAGTATAACTACATGATTAACTGGTCAAGCAGAATCGATTTATTCATGGTCTGTCTGTCTATGTATACGAGAACTAGTCCTCCAGTTTTTGAGGTATTGAGCTGAAATTTTGCACACACCCTTTTCCCTTCTTTCTTCTGTGAGAACATCCATTATTGGACCACTTTTGCACAGAGTTGCTTTCTGGTTGCCACGCTCCTAGTAGGACTATCTAGACGATTTATGTCTACAATTAACTTGTTGCTCACTGACTACTTGAATTAGATAAGTAGTATGAAGTCAAATGTTTAGGCACTAATGACCGCGAAAAAGTGACACGTTTGCAGTGCAAAGTGAACGATCGTAATCAAGTGCTTGTATGATGACTTCTTCATTTGACAAGATACCTTTACGAAATTTTGTATGGGCTTTTGTCTAAAGCAATAATGCAGTCTCCGAAGAAATTGTTTAGATCAGATCACTGTAGCATATAGCTGCCATACAAACTGATCGATCAGAATCAAGTTTCAAGTTCTTGCAAAAAATCGTTTTTATTTGCGAAGCGCCTTGCAGCTGCGGCGTAAAAAGAATTTTCTTAATATTTTTATTGCAAACTTCTTTGTAACGGTGTATCCTTGAAATTTTTATATTTAATTTTTCTCTTTTTTAATATAAATTACGCTTAACTTTCGCATAAGATTAATATACTAAGATTAATACTCTGTTTTTTGAAAAAAAATGAGGTTTCAAGCAAATATGAATCCGAACAACTAATAAAAAAAAACTAAATTAATGTATTAATGTTACCAATGAAGTATAATTAAAGTTAAAAATAAATTAATTATCAAATTCAATTTTTCAAACTCAAATAAAAATTTTCAATTCAAAATTTCAAGCAAAAAATTTTAAGTAAAACAGAACACACTCTAATTTACTATTTTTAAATGAAATTTTTCAAAGATATTTTTATTGCTGTCTACAAGTCTCTTTTGTCTGTAGTCCTTTTTGTTAACAAAAATTATATTAAATAACTTGAAATGTATAGTATTTCCGAATGAGAATATTAAATACAAAACATAATTTACTTTTTCACAACTTTTTAACAATAAAAAATATTATCATTATTAGTTTTTTGAATTTTTTGAAATAAATAATTTTTTTATAAATAATTTTTTTTTTTTAATAATTAATTTTTTAAATAAATTTTTATGTTTTTTTTTATAAATAATTTAAATTTTTTGGTTTTAATTTTTCAGATACTTAAACTATTTATTTTACTTAAACTTTTTTATTTATTAATTTTTTTAATTTTTTTTAATAAATATTTTTTTTTTTAAATAATTCTTCCTTAATAAATAATTCTTTTTATTACTTTTTACTTTTTTCACAATTTTTTACAATAAAAAAAAATATACATTTTTTGAAATTTTTTTTTGATAAAAAATTTTTTTCAATAATTTTTATGTTATGGTTAAAAAATTATTTTATTTTTTTTATTTTTTCAGACACATAAAATTTTAATTTCATCGGGTGCACCAGTGAAATATGAAATCAGTGTTTTTATATAAATAATTATCATTATTCTATATTTAATGTGCTCAATTTTTTTACTCACACTTTTAATACAAATTTTCTTGAGTTTCAAATTCACCGCTTTTTTTATAAAAAATATATTGCTGTGCTTCCATAAAATTTTTAGCGCCTTCACTAAGCGAATATTTCACTATTTTATATACACTGAATTTCGAATTAATGCAATTCGTTAGAATATTCTTGAAACTGTTAGCACACAACACAACCGTTACCGTTGACTTACTGCGTTCAACTAAATTTGCGCGCCACTTTAAAAAGTAGGTAAGCTAACTTCGAATTCAAGCACAATCAAATTGAAAATTGGTGCACCGCGAGACGAGTCTTGCGTTTCATTTCAAATTACTCATTAACCAGTTTTCGGTTCGGAGACATTCGCACGGCAATACCCACGAGCGTGCAGCGATCTACAAAATTTAATATATGCGACTGCGCGTGTGTGTGTTCGTTTGGTTTAAGTAAGTCACTTGTTTTTCCAAATTTCCAAAATGCTTTCACTCGCGTGCGCTTCGGAATGCCTTATCAGATCTGCACAGCGGCGTTCTCAGCCGTTCAATGCAATTGCTGAGAGATGATATCGCACTGCTGACGCCTTCATTAGAATCGCCGCTTATATTTCGCACACAACCTTGGCCAGACGACCGACTAAGCGACGCTACCCCCACATGTGCAGCAAGCTGGCGCTCGGGCTTCGAGTTCCAAGCAGCGATCAGCGAGCAGCGACGCATGGTTTGCGCAATGGACAAGTGTTTGCTCGCAAGCGAAAAGCGTGTATGTGGGCGTTTGAAAGTGTTCGTGTGTGTCGCGCTGTTGTTATGTCATTTAAAGCTGCGTTTATGAAAGAATTTCCATGCGAAGCGCGTCAGTCAACGACACGTTTAAGGCGATAAGGCGCGCGTCAGAAGTATGCACCCCTCTGTTGTGTGGCGTTTCTTCATGAGCTTTCGCTTGCAGCGCATGCGCAGCGTTTATACTTAATTTAGCCTTTTTTGCTGTAATTCATTCAATTTCTTTAATGATTGAAATTGAGATAACCTGCTCAATCAACAGCCGCATCAATCAAGCCATAAATTGTCTTCTTTTAAATGATTTGGGGTTGTAAGTTGCGTAATTGAAGACATTCAAGTTGATCACTTTAATTGGGGGTCACCGGTATGAGTTTTGTAAGGCATACATTGTAGACCTCCGACTTGCCTACCGGTATTTGGAGTACATATAAGTGGGAAAAATGGGTTACTTAGTGTATGTGAAATCAAACCTGGTAACCTCAATCATCAAAACCTCAACTCTGATGTCAAACGGCTTTTTGATCTTTCAAAAAATACCTAAACCTCTGTTTTCGAACAGACAGCTAGAAAAATATCGACGAGCGAAGAAGAAGAAAATGTTTTTGAATCCATTGACGTGCTTTGCCATAATCCAGAGAATAATAAAATTAGTATAAAGGGTGGTCCAAGTAGAGGTACTTTCTTCAATAGCCCTTTCTGACAGATCACGTGTGAGTCGTGTCAAGCTGTCATGTTATTTTTGTTCAGTATTGTACGGCATTTCATCATGGAAAGACTTACGCCTAAAACACGTTTAAAAATTGTATTCGTACGAAAACTCACCTTTGATAACCGACTACTTGATGCCTGAAATTGAAGCTCATGATCTCGGCGACATTTTGTTTCAACAAGACGGATGGCACTTCCCACTCATCGCATCAATCAATGGATTTATCGAAAGAAACACACATAATTTCACATTTGGGGAGGTTAATTGGCCACCAAGGCCGTATGATATGACAACGTTAGACCTTTTCCTGTGTAGATATGTAAAGTTTAAAGCCTAAACATTTGAAAGAGATAATCTCAAAAAAATAAATGCCAAAAAATGTTCTTTCGAGTTATAATAAAAATTCCCCATTTAATTTTACGTTTCTGTATTTTTTCTTTAAAAACGTAGGGAACGTCAAAATGGATCACACAAGAAAAAAGTCTTAGGATACGTTAGTTGGAATGGAAAAGGTTCTGAAAAATTGCATTATTCTATCATATACATACATACATATAGGCAGGCTCACTTTAACTGAAAAGAATTGCAGCATGATAGAAAGTGACGAGTTTTTATAAAGTAGATTGTTGAGGAAAAACTAGTTCAACGTAGTTCAATTATTCATCAAAACACTAGCAACTAAAGTCATTAACAATTTGAGTTAGTTATAGAGATTATAAACAAGATAAGCTCTTGATCCCATTTAAATACGAAAGGGGGTTTTTTCAAATACTTTCGTTTATATACAAACATATCGTTAGTCACTTCCAATTAAATAAGCATTATGCAAACAAGGAACATATTGCGTCATTAATAATATATCTGTTTTCGGAAATATTTTGTTTAAACAAATATAATTTTTTTTTCAAATGCCAAATAAATGTGTTAATTTTTTCCACAAATTCCTGGAATTCAAAAAAAACAATAGTATTTTTGCTTTCCGATTATAACTTCTGGCTACTTAGCGGTTAATAAATTGAATAAAAGGCGTCTTCGATTCACCGCTTCTCTACTCATCATACTTGAGCTCTGTTCTCTTTTGGAAAAATTCCAATATGAGAGCACTAATAAAGTATTCGAGCTGAGTTCAATACCGTGAATAATTGTATATCGCATTAAAGTGGTATAACTGCTAGCTATTGTTACTCTATATGATTATACCAGTCTATACCATTTATACCAGTGCGAACTTATGATTTTTCAATGACCAAGTTTTGGTATATGAAGTAAAATATAAATTATTTTGCTTCACTTTTACTTTAACTCCAGAATAGTAAATGGTAAGTTCGGAAGAAAGTAGAAAATAGACCTACGAGGTATGACAATTAAGTAATGAGACTAATTCCATAAAATCCGTATATTTTGCAATTATTCTAAAACTCTGCCATCCTCTTCACACTAGTCCCCTTGGGCAGCTATACAGCGATTCCAGCGCGTTTTCCATGCTTCCTAACATTTCTGGCACGCCTCGACTGGGATGTCCGCAAGTACCCTTGTCACGGCCGCCTGGATGTCCGTAATCGGCTCAAAATGGGTTCCGTTGACCACCGAAACAAAAAAAGTCACAGGGTGACTTGTCGGGCGAATAAGGCGGCTGTTGCAACACGGCGATCCCTTTAAAGGCCAAAGACTGGGACACGTTGAGGGCGGTGTGGCAAGGCGCGTTGTCGTGATGAAGGATCCGGTTACGAGCGATGTCTGGGCGCACCCTGTTGACTCGTTTTCGCAATCTTTCGAGTACTTGGCAATAGTAGACTTGATTCACAGTTTTCCCCGGTGGAACGAATTCTTTGTGGACGATTCCACGGCTATCAAAAAAGGCAATAATCATCGTTTTCACCTTCGGGTCGTATTGGAAAAACCACCTCTCATCGCCTGTAATAACTCGATGGCGGTGTGGGTTCGTTTTCCAATTTTTCCTATCTGGCGCAAAATTTTATCGCGACGCGTTGCTCTTGATTTCGTTTTTCCATTTTCGTGACGAGCACTACAAACACACGTCTACTAAACTTAACGTAGCAGGCGAACTAAACAAGCTAGAGTGATGGTACATATATCAATGGTGAGGGGAGAGATGCCGGAAAAAGAGAAAGGGAATTTCAAGGTCACAGGTTTACCACAAGCGTGGCAATAAAATCAGTATCATTACTTAATTGTCAAACCTCGTAATAATATTTTAGGGTATAAAAAACTAACTAGTGAATTTAAAAAGAAAAAAACTGATTATAATAAATAATGCTTTTTTTTGGTTATAAAGATTCGAATTACAAAAATCTTAGGTAGTTAGATAGCGTGGCTGTCGCACGATACTCCTAGATCTTTAGAAATCCCATTGTGTTACCGCCGGGTCTAAAATCTTCTCAGTTTATTGGCTCCTCTCTGAACCATTCCGTGCTTCTGACGAAGTTCATCAGCGTGAAAAGTTTTATCTGACCAATGTACGAGACGTCGTCAAAAAACCCTCGACCGATTGTTGCAATTCTTTTCCTATGTTGTGGTTTTTGTAGCTGCAGAAATCTTCCAAATTGACAGTCCTTGGCCCAATAAAAATCCGTGTCCGTTCCAGTTACGTAGACCTGACTGTTGTGGGAATGCATTTCCTCCGCTGCAACAACAACAACATTATTTTCCTATATAGAGCTTTACAATCGCTTCGATCTTATTTTTTTCTATCTCCTTACGACTTCTACAATCGTCCTTATAAGCCGTTCCAACTCTACAGACTTGTTTGCCTATTAGGGACTTGTTAGCATACCTATTACAGATCTTATATCAAAAGTCTTACTGACCATAACTCTAATTTTATGACGACCTACCAAGCGATAACCCAAAGGTTCTCAGTTTCATAAATCAAAGCAATTTAAGAATGCAAGTTAAACCCCACCCATTTCAGATTAAAACCAACACATTAAAGTTAGCCGATCTTGACAGCCACAGAGTCGCTTTTGGAATGGTTGCGGACACAGGTACGTAAAATCTTTTATCAACCGACACACACGAATTTCTGGGCACTTAAAATTAATTGTGTGGAGTCTTACGTAATACAATTATTATAGAAATGTCAGATGACGCCTGACAACAAGCTATACGTACACATATGTACATATGTATATGTGAAAGTCCCAAAACATAAATATGAATACGAAGAAATCACGCCAGACTACCGTGTATGAGCTTCCTAAAATAGCCCTTTATTTATCTCTAAAACACTCCACATTTCAATACGCACGTAGAATAAATCTTATCACAAACGAAAGTATTGCAGATTTTAGAGAGCAATTGTCTCGATTTGGTAAATTAATTAATAATTTGTTGTGATCATTAAAAACAATTGCGCATTCACACTAGTGCTTCCATACAATTTGATTTGATTGTGGTAATCACAAGACCTTTTACGAAAAGCATACAACATTGTGTAGCAATCGTGTGCCGCTTGTCTCTGGCTGTCTGTCGCAAGATTAAGAGAAGACTTGTGACTCATTGCCATTCAGATAAGTGGCGGAAAATATGAGATCAAGGCAATTTAGTCACAAAAACACAGTATACACCCTGATTACCAGTGATATGAAGGAATAAACCCAAGTTGTTATTGAATTAAGCCCAGCAAACAATAATATTTATGCTGACGCCGGCAACACAACAACTTCACTGATAATATTGAGTTGTATGCTCAATTGTGTGTGTTGTAAGAGCACATTCAAGCTGACTTTGCAATGGGAGGAGGTTACAAATTCGTATCCAAAAAATAATATATGAAAAAATTGTACCCCTCACAGCATGACAAACTCTATTTTAAGAGTTTGTGATCAGTTGTCGAGTGTTTGCATTGAGGTAAATAAAGGGTTATCCATTTCGAGGTCCTACTAAAAAAACATGGAATCTTCGAATTGAGTGAGGAATGTTTATTATCATTCGAAAGAACATTTTTTGAAATATATTTTTAAGACAGAAATGGACCTGCTTGCTGAATAAAATTTGACTCAAAAACGTCGGATCTTCTTGGAACTTTCTAAGAGCGGTATTTTGTAGGACTTCAATTTATGATCTCGACTTTCAACGGTGTTAGTGTATATTCTCAGCTTCTGCTATATTTTCTTCACTACGTGCTAAACGTATATTAACCAATATTGAATGAAGGATCTCAAGATGGGTGATGGCGTTGCGAATAATATGCTCAGTAGGCTGAAAACAGATTACCCGGAGGGGCAATTTCAGTTTGGGAAACAAGAAAAAATCACACGGAACCCATTCTGGTGAATACAGCGGTTAATCGATGGTATTCATTGGTGCATTATCATCGTGTAAAATCCATGACCTGTTCTTTTTAACAAACGCCTCAACACGGTCAAATAGAACCCCTTATTGACCGTTTGTCTCTCCAGAACAAATTCATGATGCACCAAACCACGAATATCGAAAAAACCAATAAGCATCTTCTTGATGGCATTAGAGTGATTTTTTTTTTGGTTTCTGCTCTTTTTCCCCCGCCATTCCGATGATTGTTGACTTGTTTGCGTGTCAAACTTATAAACCCATGCCCCATCGGCAGTTATAATGCTCTCCATGAATGATGGATAGGAATTTGAACGATCACACATGTCCAAAGAGACCTGTTTACAATACTCTTTTTGAAAAAAATGCGGCTTTATCGGAACGAGTCATCACACTTCATACCCAAAATATCCACCAAAATCAATCGAACGGACTCGTGAGAGATGTCGAACTCTCTTGCCGTCTCTTCACCATTTTCCTGACGATTTTCAAGCAGCATAACCTTCACTTTTTTAATATTTTCATCAGTTGAAAAGGTCGAAGGTCGTCCAGAATCGTAAAAAAACTACTTGGCAGAACTGCAATTTCTGGGTGTTTTTTGTCACAATGTATACCCTGTTCAGCGCAGTAAAAGAATTTAACAAATCACAAACAAAGCTTCATATTTCATTTTTCCCATAACAGGGTCTCCACCAAAGCACATAATCCAATAATACACATTACTGGTCTGAGCTCATCTTTCATCTTCAATTAGTAATAAGTGTGAAAATATTGTCCGAGCGACAGCATGTGATCTCACATATAATAGCGTCAATTAAAGTAGACGGATGTGCGTGGATCACGTTTTTGCGGTAATTGCATTGAGCCTCCCTTTAGCACGTCACTCGAGTGTAGCTTTTACTGATATTGTGCCGTTATAAATACTTGCGTTTTTTTTGTAATTATATTAGATTGCTTTCCTAGCATTTAGCTGGCCTTTGAACTTGAAAATATTTGCAGCTCTACAAATCGAGCAACACAATGGCGCCCTTCAGTGCAATTGATCTGTTTTGAAAACATTTAGACGGGCGCGTTTTTTAAGTGATTTCAAAACGCGAATCTTGCAATCGAGGCTTTACTGAGGCGTAACTAAAACGCAATTGCACGAAAGCACTTCTAAGGTTTTTCTTTTGCATAACGAAATAATACCTTTCCCAAGCGCGAGTTTGTGCTGCAATATTAAGTGTAGTATTTATTATGCTATACTACATAGTAACACGCGTGTTTGGGTTGTTAGTAGGGTGAGCGGTATAATTTTGAGCATTTGAAATAGAAGGGTACCAAGTAAGCTAGAAATATACATACGTGCTAGAGGTTTTGGCAGGGAACTAAGGAATCTGATCGAATATTTATATTATAAAAACAAAATCATAGTAAAAAAATATTTATTTTCTGTGAGTTTCTGTCAAAATCAGATTTTGTGAACTCTTAAAGGATTTGAAAATGAATTTACATTAATCGGTCAACGTTAGAAATATTATATTCTCAGTATTATTTCTTGGAGGGTGGAGTCATGTGTAGAAGTTCACGCAAGTGATGAAAGTTCTCTGAGCAGCTCACGAATTCCGGTCTTAGACCAAGTATCCTCTGCGTAGCCAAAGAATATTGGTGTGAAAAGTGAATTATCCCTCCCCAGGGTTGTGCGCTGGGTTTGGAACCTGCCGTGTGAAAAAAGCCCCCATTAAAAGAAAACAACTTTCGTACTATTGTAAACTCTACTATTGCCGCGTAAGAAAAATACTATTTATTCTAACTCATACTCTCTACCTAGAAGCACAACCGTCTTATTTGTGAGATGAAAATTAGAAAAAACATAAACTTCAACTGCATATGAGAACTTTATTTTGATCGATTTGTAGAGAAAAAGACGTCCGAAAAATTTCATATGAAAATTGCAAAAACTGAGGGACTAGTTCGCATTTATATAGACAGATGGATAGACAGACGGATCATTAATATTTATACTTTATAGGATCTCCGTCGTTTGATTGTTGCAAACTTAGTGATAAATTTAATATATCTCCATAAACTGTAGAAATACACAAATGCTTATCAAAATAGGGATTAAGCTTCTGCTCTTGACTTTTGTTGAATGAATCACCGCTATGTAAAAGACTCTGCTCTCGAAATCTGTAGTATTGTATTTCTATTAAAAGTTATAATTCAATTCAATAATGATGAGCTTTAGCATGAGAAAGGAAAGTCTTGATACCACGTATGAAAACGTAAGACGTGTAAGACTTCAGCCAAAGATCTTTGACAAATCTAATTAAATTCCATATATTTATAATCTACCAGTAGTATTACCAATATAAACTTAAATAAATAATAACAAAATAATAAAAAATAACTTTTTCTGTAAATGACGGAAGGATCTTGAAGTTGCTAAAAAGCTCATTGGAACACTCTCTAGACAAAATTAAGTATTTTTATATTAATTGTTAGTATGTAAATTAAAAAGTACCCGGCCTGACACATAGATGTTGCTATTAGGAATTAAGCCATATGATTTTTATCAGCCCTAACCTTAAAATATATATTTGAAAGCTGTCGGATCACAAGTTTGTGAATTATTTCATTCTGAGTGAAACAACTTTTGTAGTTGTGAAAAATTGGATAAAAAAGTATTTAACGTTTGATAAAATATTGCTTTTTGAAAGTAAAAAATATAGCAAAAATATGAAGCAAAAACTTGACTTGATGCGAGTTTGATGCCCCAGGAAAAACAACCATGAAGGATTGGTGTGCTAAGTTTAGACGTAATAAAATGAGCACCGAAGATGGTGAACACAGAGGACGCTCAAACGGAGTTGTTACCGGCGAAAACATAAAAAAAATCATAAAATAATTTGGATGACCGTAGGGTGAAGTTGTTCGAGACAGCAGGCACTCTTAAGATATCAACTGAACGTGTACATCACATCATTTACAAATATTTCGGTATGAGAAAACTCTGTGCAAAGTGGGTCGAGCTCACTTTTGACCAAATACAATGACGAGTTTAGATTCGGAATTTCAGATGTTTTGAGATGTTCACATGTAATAAACCCGAGATTTTGCATCGATATGTGACATGGATGAATCGTGGCTCCAACACATCACTCCGAAGCCAAATCGACTGTCATCCGAGTGGAATGCATACGATGAACCTGCTGCAAACCATGGAAAAATGCATTAGTCGTCTGACAAAGTCATGCCGTCTGTATTTTGTGATACGCATGGGATGATTTAAAAAAGGAAACACAATCAACAGCGACTTTTACAAAGCAATATTGAACCATTTGAAGACGAAATCACTGAAAAACGGTCTCATTTAAAGAAAAAGAAAGTGCTTTTCAGCAAAACGATGCATCGTGTCACACGTTAGTGAAAACCATAGCAAAAATCTATTTGATTTGGGGTTCGCATCCATCGTATTTTCCATATCTGACCCCCAACAACTATTTCCTTTCCAGATAAAACCTCTCCGGCTCTGAGAGTATTCGACACAGTACCGATCGAGGGAAACAGAGAAACATGAAAACCTCCACTCCACTATAATCAGTGTATCACTCTTTTGAATAAAAAGAACGAATCTTGCCAAAAAAATTTGTTTTACTATGGCAAGCCGGGGGCTTTTCAATTGACCTGGTTGTTGCCATGAAGTTTCTTTGTTCCGATAATGAATATCCTACTCAAACAATTCAGAAGATCGGTTAAGACCGTCTGAACGAACTCTATATAGATTTTAAACTCAGAAATTCTTAACTGCAGTCATAATATTATATTTAAAACGATATCATAGCATTTAACTCATGTTTAAATATTAAATAATTTTCAAAAACTTTTTTTTTTCTAAATTAATAATCGATTACCCTAGTACAAATTTTATATATTAATTGTTTTATAAACGTGTAAGTTTCTTGCTGTGTTATAAATTATAATAATTAAGCTACTGTTGAGTTTTGTATCACCGGCATCGTGTGCAACAACAATAGCAATATAAACAAATAGCCAATCCTAATCGTAAACATATATGTATATCATATGTATGTACATATGTCTGTAATCATCCGTACGAGTATTGACTGCTGCTATCAGTTGCTAAACGCAAAAGCGTCAGTTGAACCGGTTTCAGATTTTTGTTGTGCATTTAACTGCATACATACCTACATATAAATATACATATATACAAACATATCAATACATATTATTTTCAATTAATTACTGACTTTATAAACTGTTTGTATGTAATTCGGTGCAAACCGCATTGGAATTCCCCAAAATTTCAACTTTCAAGAAAAACGACAATCAATGTCACAGACCAGTTAACTTCGAAGTATTGTAACTGCAATATTCTTAGAAAAAAAAATTAATAAGAAGTATGTTTGTATGTTTGCAATAAGGTTGATGAAATCGGTCAGCATCAGTAATTACATACATACGTAGGTAAACACAAACACACTCTTGCACCAACATTAAATAAACTAGCAGTTTCTAATTTTACGCTTTCTGAGGACAATGTGGGTAAGTATTAGTACACTGCGTACATATGTATGTATGTAGGTATGTCTAATCTTTGCAGCACCCTTGACAGCTAAAAAAACCGCTTGGGTCATTAGCCAATACAAACTACTTTGATTTGATAGGGTTTATTAACCTAGAGCGCGTCGGTTTGGACATGGCTTATATGTATGTGCATATTTGTATTGATTGTGCTTATTATAATTATTTACATATAACTTTTGCTAACAATCGGGCTGATTACTTCAGTCCACAAAGCATGCATTTGGCATAAAAGTAACAGGGTTTTTCAATAACAGCGCTTCAAAAGTTAAATAAAAGAAGAACGGTCTGGGATATCAATGAAATTATTTATTCCTGTGAAAGTACATTTGTTGGCAATATGTCTGGAACTCGATTTCATTTGCATGGCCACGCAGGAGGCGGCCAATTGGCTGGCCCTTTTCTTGAGATAACACTTTAACCAAACTTGATTTTCAATAAATCGATTGGGACATTCGCTGTGTGGCTTGTGGCGCCGTTCTGTTGGAATCACATATTGTTCAAGTTCATATCATCCAATTCGGGCCAAAAATATTCGGTTATCATTGAGCGGTATCCGGCCCATAAATCCCACCACATCGTAATTTTTTCGGGCTGCAATGGTGACTCATGGAGGACTGTGGATTGTTGCCTGACCAATAACGCATATTTTGTTTATTGATTCAGAAAGAAATGCGCCTCATCGCTGAAGATGACTTTTCGATGAAAATCCGGATAATTTTCAAGTTGTTGCTCAGCCCAATTCAGGAACATACAACGATTCTGGTGGTCAAGCAGCTTCAGTTCTTGTGTCAATTTAATCTTGTAATGATGCAGGCCACAACCTTTTCTCAAATTCGCCACAACGACGAGAGATGCCTAACACTTGAGAACGACATGTGAGAGACAGATTTGCTTCTTCCTCAATTGATGCGCTGGCGGCAGCAATATTCCCTACACCACGGACCCTTCTTTGTCTCACTGGCACGGGAATATTTTGTACCACTAGACGCTCAATTGTTAATCTGACAGGTCGATTATGACGACCATAAATTGAACGTAGCACTCTTAAATTTGAGCCCACAGACTCCGAATTTCGGTAGTAAATTTTAATAATTTCTACTCGTTATTGGATCGTATATCTTTCCACGATAAAATGACAAACTTTACTTAAGAGAACTTTTGTAGCGTCCCCATTGAAAAACCTGTTATTTCTCTATAAATTCACGACGAAACATCCGGTTACTTAAATGTTAATCATTTCGGCTTTTAAACACGGAGTTAAAAGCACCTACCATATGTTTAAAACTCGTTATTTTATACCGAAGTTTTAGGGCTTAGAGGTCTTTCATTACTTCGATTAAAGGCACCAAAACTCTTGGCTCTGGATCCATCGCGTTGTAATTTTTTGACAGAAATAAAGTAGTGTCTGCCGCGGAGTACCATAGGTTACAAAGGATCCCACTTGAATAGCTGTGAAAGCTGGTACTTTGTGATGACCAAAACTCCTACTTATAGATTCACGCAGAACGCCAAGAGATTGTAGGGCTGATACTCGCATCAAAGATTACATAGGATCCGACTTGGATAGCTGCCCAAAACATGTGACTAACACAGTTCATCGAAGAGTTTTGAGCCTACCATAAATTTCGTAAAGCAGCTAATATCAATACCAGCAAATTCAATAAGTTCGTCGAAGATATGTCTACTAAGACGTTTCAACCTCAGTCTGGACAGTAGAGTAAGAAGCGCCCAAATGTTTTCACCAGTACAATTAATACCACCAGTTGAACAGTATCCAGAAGATCTACAGAGCGACGATTGCGGCGAAATGAACATTGTTAGCAACAAGTAGAGCTGAATATCTCTTATGTTTCACAGTTTTTTTTTTAAATGCAAACTATTTTGTAAACACTTAAGTTAATAATATAGTATTCCAAATTTTCCCTCTCCTTATTGAAATTATTGTTTACCCTATACCAATGATGTTCGCGTATAGTTCCAAGTATATAAAGGAATTTTGAAATTTAGTTATCACTTTTTAGAGAAATATTATAGTATAAGCTTCTGCGCACATTTTTCGCATTTCAAGAATTACGTAATCAAGAGTATTTTTCTAAAAATCTAGCTGGCAGATAACAATTCGAATAGGTTGGGCTAACATGCATATTTGCCATTTTATCTGTAAAACAGACCACTTGTTTGTTTGAAAACATGATTATTTATATTCAAAGAGTCATATTTGTAGTACTATAAGCACATGCCATAGTTATTCTTAATTATACGAACGAAAACATGTTCGTGATAGTTTTGATCGAAATTTCTTAGAATAATATATTTTTGTAATATAAATATGTATATGTATGCGTTTAGATGAAAGTGACAGTGTAAATAGTGTAAGAATATATACAGCCATACAACAGTATACATACATATCTATGTGTAATAACCTAGCGAATTCATAGGTTATAGTGAACTTTCTACAAGAAAAACATTTCCCAGTAATGGAAAATGTTTAGCTTAATTTTCATAGTTTCCCATACAAATAGCATGTAAAAATACATTTTCATTAAAAATACCCAAACCTTTTAACATTTTTCAGAAGTTTTGAATTGAAAAAAATTTCCTTCAGCAGGAATTTTTAAAATTTTAGGGATATTTTTTTCTGTATGTAGGTAAAAATCTTTTGTCGTAACATTAAAAAAAATAAAATCTTAAAAAATATCCTCCAGGGGAAATTTATACAGTTAAAAAATTCATATACTTAGAAGTCTTAAAAAATTACATGTAAAAAATCTTTTTTCATATTTAATTATACCCAAAATCGTTTAACTATATACATATATATGTATGCTTAGCTATGTCACTTTACTTTTGAATTATAAAAATTTCCCTAAGCGCAATTTTTACAGTTGCAGAGACATTTTTTCTATGTACATAGGTCCTTCGTATATGGTCCTCTTTCTTAATATTTTAAAAATATCCCTCAATGGGAAATTTTAAAATTCAAAAATTCGTATACTTAGATGCTTTACGAAACAAACGAATTTAAATATAATTAAAAATGTTACTTTTGTTTTGAATTGTAAAAAATTTCCCTCAACGGGATTTTTTCAATTGCAAAGAAATTTTTTTTTGTATACTATATAGTTCCAATCATCTGTTTTCGTAATATTTAAAATTAGTGTTTAAAATATCCCTCAATGGAAATTTTACAATTGAAAAATTCGTATAGTTAAAAAATTTTCCAATTGAACGAAAATATTTTTGCAGGCACTTTTTCCTCTGCAAATAAGTTTATTTCATCCTATTGATTTTTTAATTTAGTGTTTAGCTCACCCTAAAGAACATGCTTATAGTATTCAGTACACATGTGAGAAAATAGTATTTTTTTGCGGTCTGTACACACTTTTTGAGTTAGCACTTTCATAATGACGAAAGCATTTCCGCTTTCATTTATAATTTGTTCGCACTAATATTTTGATTAACGCGCATAAATCAAGCAAATCAACGACATTGGACGATAAAGTCAAAGGCAGCAAATCTTTGCTTCAGATAATTGAACTCAATTGGTGTGATAATCGCTTACATGTTAAAGTTAAGTAGCGTTTTGTTAATTTAATTAATTTTCACAAGTTTTTTTTTTAATTTTTATTTTACGAAAACTGACCTTTCATTTATAAATAGACAATTGCATATGTACATATGTATATGTAAGCGGGTGACTTGCATAAAATGCTATACGAAGTGAGTCAATTTACGCTCTTCTTCAACAATTTTTTATGAAACTTTCTCACGTTTAATTTCATTGCAATTCAATTTCAGCTTAAATGCTTTTCGTTCACTCGAAATTCTAAGAAAATTGCACGCACTGCCGCACAAAACCACAGACTATCGGCCGTTCCGTGATTTATGCCAGTCACATAACTTTTGTTTCAGTTTTAACGGCATACGAAAGCACACTTATTTTTTTTTTCTCTTCTATTTGTTATTGTATATTTTTGTTTTAATTTTGAAGAGCTTTGCAGTATAAACTCAACGCCGCCACTTGACAACAACCATAAGGAAATAATTTACATACATACATAGAAATGCACATTTTATAAAAATTATTTGCACAAACGTAGAATTTGCAGTTTATATAAATATTTTTAATTACTTTATTTAATCAATTTATATTTATTATTTTCTTTTTAATATTCGTATGAAATTGCGTTGTTCACTATTCGCAGCAAACTGTGGGCGCGTTTCGCCCAATTGTTTATACGAGTTCAAAATAGATCGCCAATGTGAGTTTGTTTGCTTACAGCAACGTTTTTTAAAAACAAAATTACTTAATTTAGTTTTTTTTTTGGTGCACAGATACACAGACTAGCATAAAAATGTTCACCCAGTCGTTAAGAGTAGCAGTAGCGGACCAGTCTAATTTGAACTACTTTGAAATTAAAACATGTGTTTCAACGTTTGTTGGAATCAGTTATACTCGTAATATACATATATATAATATAAGCACGCAGGAATTATTATCCAGCTGATACTCTCTCCATATGTCATTTACACTATTAAACAAGGAAAAATTAAGGGCTATAATACCTTTCACATATAAAAAATAGTTTTTAAAGAACTTGATTTTGTTGGGTCAGTTTGTATGGCAGCTATGTTCTATATTGGTCCTATTTTAGCGGTTCCATAAAATGATCAGCTTCATGAGTGTCTCATTCTTCGCGGTGTGCACTTATGATAAAAATAATGTCTAACTTATAACTTTTGGGGAGATAACTCTCTGCAGTTACATTTTTGTCACATTGTATATGTATATGTATATATTTTATAGGGTCTCCAACTTGTCCTTCTGAGTATTAGAAACTCCGTGACGAACTTATACACTTTTTAGGCTATACAAGTTCAATCGCTACGACATAGTTTCTAGGAACATAAAAAAGTTCTAAGAGCGATCGCCCCTGGAAATGTATACCTAACTGTGTAAATTTTGATGAGTACCAGGAAAAGTTATCCATTGATAGTTCGTTAGCGGCTAAAAAATTATAGAGCGCACCATTTGTCGCACAGCATTTTCGTAAACACTCATCAAAATCGAAATCCAGGGAATGCATTTAGTAAGCGACAGTTAGACACCTACTTGTACATTTGTATATTTGTATGTACATATAGAACTTTCACCAAAAATTTTTAAAACTTTATAAGTTGGGAAAATAACCTCAGTCACCTTATAATGAAAGCAGCTAAAAAGCAGTAACTCTCTGAAGAATCTAGCCAGAACGTAAAATTTTATGGTAATATAGTGGATCTACATAAGCATAGCTCACCTATTTTATTACATGCCATTGTCAAAAATCACTGTTAGCAGAATTTTAAGGTCTACCTAACATCAAGCAATGACAAAGATATCGTTTCAAGCCTTAACACGTACGATATTCCTGAGTTAAGGTAACTCTTTTGGTGATATCAAACAGTATTACACCTTCCCTCCAGCTGAACAATGTACAAATAATCATAATAAAGCAAAGCAATTTTTTTTTTAAATAAAAAGAACAAACGATCCAGACCTTCCTCAAATCCTTTTATATCTAATACTAGCAGCTCACTCTAGTTGCTATCCCATTTGGGGAATAAGACCTTATATATACAAGTACAATAGGATATTTTACAGTCTTTTATATTACTTTCCGCACACGACTGCTTTTTCAAATCCGTAAAATATTTTCGTAGCCTGTTCAATTCAAACAAATAAACAATCAAACCTTTCTTTAATATATTAATATAGTAGATGAAGTTCCTTTTTTCAAGCTCTCAATACACGGATTTCTATGTCAGGTCAAAAATAGATGAGAATAATCGCTAATGAATATATACTTATATACCACGAACGGATCTAATCGATCCATACTTTTACTTTATCTCCATATACAGGGTTTGTCCGGAAAGTAATAGGACTGATTTTCTTCCGCCGCGACTGTACTTCGGAGCGTGCGCGCACTGACTGGATCCGGTAGAAGACGTTCCTAGCTAACGATTGTCTCCGTGCACCTGGAGAGTCAAGACAAACATTTTCGTGCGACGTGTTCTGTGAGTGATGCAAGCCGAAAATGCAGGTCGCTGATGAATGAGCAAATCCAAAGTGAAAACGATGCTCATTGTTTTTTTTTGACATCAAAGGCATCGTCCACCATGAATTTGTTCCTCCTGGACAAACCGTCAACGTCAAGTTTTACGTGGACGTCAAGAGACTCAAACGAAGGGTCACTCGGGAGCGACAAAACATCGTAGCCAATTCGAAGTTGTACTGCGACAACGCCCCAGCTCACACCGCCTTTCTTTTGAACAGCTACCTAACCAAGGCTGGCATCCAAACGCTTCCGAAACCGCCCTACAGCCCAGATGTGGCCCCTGAATTTTTTTGTTTCCTTGCCTGAAAAGGCCGATGAAATGGGATCCAAGCAGCATACACCTCGGCTATTCCGTAGAATGCCTTACGTGACGCCTTCTATGTTTGGAAATCGCGCTGGTAGTACTGCATCGACGCAGAACAGGCATATTTTGAAAGTTTTTAAGAATTGTAACGATTTTTTCAATAAATTATTTTAAATCGACTCAGTCCGATTACTTTCTAGACAAACCCTGTAACGTCTACATCGATCTCTATTCATTAATTTGGCTTTAAACTGTGATGTAGTGTTTTGGATTTTCAATAAGATATATTAATGAATCAGGCAGCCATACTATATACATATATTGTATCACATGATTTTTATATCTAATTTTATACATAATATCTTTTCAAAATGAAAGAAAATATTTTAGTAGTATACTCAATTTTTATATTCGATAGATCTTATTACTTTTGGAATACGTGACAGATAATAATGCTTTATCTAGTTCGCCACAGCCATACCACTGCCCCCATTTTTTTCTGTTAGGTACATAAACGTATTTACGTCTTTGTAGACTTTCAAGAGAATCTAAAATTAAATTTTTAATGCGTCAATAAGCAATTGTCTTTGTTTCATTCACCGGGTTTGTGTTTTTCAAGATAGAATATAGGATATACCAACTATATACATAAGTAGGTGTATCTGCATAATCTATCAATGTGTAGTAAGATTGCAGGTAAACAATTATATATGTGTTAACATAAACCTTAATCTGCATTTTTCTAGACAAATTTTGTTTTTTTCAGGTCGTTTCGAAGACACGAAAAAGAGTCTAGTAAACATAAATTATATTTTCTTTCTAATAGATGTCTTTAGTAATCTCTATCTCGCAACGTATAAGTTCGATAGGGACTTATACTACAAATACAAGTATGGCATTAAAAAGGTAAGTTTTCGGTGCTGAAAAGTGGGTCACTTACACTACGTTGAAAACAGCAAAAACGATAAAAATGTATAAATTATAGCATAATTTTATATATTATAGAATAAATTATACCAGTTGTTCAAACAAAGAATTTGCAATGCAACCTTGAGCTAACATGTCGTCTGAGGCAAGCACAATTGTGTTGCGCTTCTTTCTGCTGTCGAGAAGTAGTACTTTCCGTGTAATAAAATGCCTTAATAACCCTATATATAAGTACCTCTCATTATACCTCTTTAATTAGATACTCTCTTGTATCGACTTCAGTCCGTTAAATTATTGTTGCTTTTCCATGCCTACTTGTTTACCAATATAGCAGTGTCCGAAGACATCGAGCAGAGAAATGGCGAATCGAAGACAGCTGATATATACGAGTAATATAAATTTAAATATATTTTGGCTATCTGACAGATGCCCGTGGGTGTCGCAGTACGCATTTTCTATTTTTCATATTTCAACGTACGGTATTTGAAAATACATTTTTTAAATATTATTATACGCATAATTATTTTTGTTATCGAGACGACAGAGAGATTATGACTCTCTATCATCTTTTCTATAACTTTTTTGAAAAAACGATGGTTTTTATACCCTGAACAGGGTATATTAAGTTTGTCACGATGTTTGTAACACCCAGAAGGAAGTGTCGGAGACCCTATAAAGTATATATATAAATGATCATTATGTTGAGCTGAGTCGAGCCATGTCCGTCCGTCTGTCTATATATATACGAACTAGTCCCTCAGTTTTTAAGATATCCTTTTGAAATTTTGCAAACGTCATTTTCTCTTCAAGAAGCTGCTCATTTGTCGGAACGGCTGATATCGAACCACTATAACATATAGCTGTCATATAAACTGAACGATCGGAATCAAGTTTTTGTATGGAAAACTTTGACATTTGACAATGTATCTTCACGAAATTTGGTATGGATTATTTTCTAAGGCAACTATGTAATCTCCGAAGAAATTGTTCAGATCGGATTACTATAGCATATAGCTGCCATACAAACTGAACAGATAGTTACTAACATAAATGCACCTGTGAAGGGTATTTAGCTTCGATGCACCCGAAGTTAACGTTTTTTCTTGTTTTTTCTTCAAATATGCCTCAATCCCGCGATTCCTTATTTATCGTCGCTGAATATCTTTACAGTGAGTATTTTCGTATTCTGAGAACAGGTGAAATATGGCTGGAGTCAAATCCAGAGAATGCAATGAATGTAGAAGCATTTTTTTCATTGTTTTGAGCTTTGCACACGGATCTCGCACATCCAAACTTATAAACAGTTTGTCCCTTCTATATACATATTTAGAGTGTCAACTATTTCTATAACCTCTTTTGAGAGGCACACTAAATATTTTCTTTTTGTTCCAAGATTTTTAGTGTGGCTCTCAAAAGAGGTTAAAAAAAACATAACAAATGGTTTTTTCGACAAAATCAATATATTTTAGTCAAAATAGTCTCCTTCTGCTTAACGTTCCAAAAGCATGTCGAACGAGTGTTTTAGCAGTATGCCGGTGCATGCTTTTGAATGGCATTAAGGTGTTTTTTTTTAATATTCATTTTTTACAATCCCGTCATGAAAGTTTCTTGCAAATACCATAGAAAAATTCCCTGAAAATTTGAGCCCTTAATATTAACATTAAGAACTGGACCAAGCTATGTAAAAAATGTCCATTGAAAATACACGTAAATCGTTTTTATCTTAAAATTTCTATAGCTCAGAGGAATTTTATGGCATCGCTTGACTTTAGACACATACTATATTCCTCAGAATTGAACACTATACAAAAGTGGCCATTACGATAAAGTCGAAACACACACCTGCGAGGTAGTACGGGGTTCTAAACCTGATTTTTCCACGAAAATCACATTTATCACATTTTTTTTGTATTTATCTCGTAAATGACAAGAGCTAGAGAAAAAATCTAAATGACAGACTTGTAGGAAATTTTATTTGCATCCTAATGTACATATTTATATAAGTAATATAATATTTAAACACTTGCATATATTTTATATACCAGACCATATATCTATACTTATGAAACATTTTGAAAATGTTTTCCTCAGACCACAATAATTCAGTAAAGAATTTGCAACCAAAATTTTTACAAAAATCGTTCTCGAAAGAACCATAAACAAATCTTAAAATTCATGTAGCTAAAAATGAAATAAACAAAATTCTTGGCACAAATTTTCGTAATTTTTCAGATGATTTGGTTTTTTTTTTATATGACCAAAATTTTCCGCTATAAAATACAAATAATCCATATACCATAGAACAAGGGAAATTTTCTTAAAAACTTAATATATACATACATTTATATATATCTAAGAATACCTCGAATTATATTATATGTAAAAAATTAAACACTTTTTGAATCAAAAAATTATTTGATATTGAAATTCCCTCACCTTCACCAATGTTTTATCGAATCATGAGAAGCCAGCAAAGTTAACAGGACAGGGCCGGCTATTTATTCGATTTCTTGACTTGGAGAATGTGATAGGCTATTAAAGCACAAAACCAATGCCATTCAGTGCTAACTGCCAACATTAACTTGACTTTGATAGCAGTTCACTTTTTATTGTCACGTTAGTAGGTAGGCATTTGAGGTTATAAACCTCCGACTAATCCGAAACAAATATTGGCATGTTTCCAAAGCGACACATTTTGCGACTTATTGAAAGTTCGTTGTTCATGAGTGCCTACTAACTAAGACAGTATGATACTAAAAAAATCGCTAATCGCCATCTAGCGATTCTATATAATTCTTTTTTTTTTATATGTCAGCGTTTTTTTCTGTACCATGACTTTCTTAATAATTATACCTTGAACAGGATATAATATAGTTTCCCACGAAGTTTGTAACACCCAGAAAGAACTTCGGAAACCCTGTAAAATATTTGTATATTTAAATGATCAGCCTGACGAACTGAGTAGAATTATTCATATCTGTATGTAGATACGAGTATATATGCGAACTAATCCCTCAGTTTTTAAGATATCGATCCACAATTTTCTACACGTCCTTTTCTCTCTATGAAGCTCTTTATTTTTCGAAACCGTCGATATCGGCAATCTATTGCATATAGCTACCATCAAAACTGACCGATCAAAATCAAGTGCTTGTGAAGAAACTTTTGTACTAGAGAAGGGTATTACAATTTCGGTGAAACCGATTTTAATGTTTTTCTCTCTTTTAAAAACATTACAGTGAAACAGAGTTCAGATATTATTAAGAACTTATAGAAACTCTCATTTGTTGTAGCCTACCAGTAGTTTGAAGCCTTGAAAGACGGTCGAGAGATCGTTGAAGACATGCCTCGTTCGGGATAACCTTGGACCTCTTCAACTATTGCAAAATATGATAAAAGTGAAAGATATGGTGCTTGAAAATCGTCAGGCAAGTGTTAGAGAGATAGCAAGCGAGCTCGAAATCTTTCTTTGGATCTGAAACGCGTTCTTGCTCGACTTGTCCCGGTAAAGCTGAATTTCAAAAAGAGTACCGTAAACTGGTCTCTTTAGACATGCCGGATCAAGCGAATTCCGCTCACACATTCATGGAAAGTAACTGCCGATGAGACATGGGCTTATGAGTTTGGCATCCAACCAAGTCAGCAATCATCGAAAAGGAACTCGTTTTCAGTCGATCGAAGACGTAAAACAAAACACGCAGAAGGATCTTAAGGATATCTCAAAAAGGGCTTATGAAAACTGTTTCGAGAAATGGAAAAATCACTGACATAAATGTATTACATCTGGTGGGGACTATTTTGAAGGCGACTAAATAAGTATTGATGAATAATTAAATATTTTGCGTCTCAGCTCGATTGACAGAAAAATCTATAAGTTCGTGACGTCATGAACGAATGTTTAGAGTGACTACATAAAACTGACAGTTCGATTCGTTTATGACGAAGTTGGCTGAATATTTGTCGCTATCAATAACGTATCTCTGAGGAATATCTCCACAACTATAGATCTTTTCTCATGGTGTGAGATATTTACGTTAGTTTTACATTGTACTGTTTTTTCTACGGCAATTACAATTTAATTAAATCAAAATAATCAGATATAATATTTTTTCTTTAATCGAAACTGTCAACAAATTGTGAAATTCTCAATTGAGTGAAACCAATTAAATGCCTACGACATTATTCTGGAAATGCACTGGCAATAATTAAAGGGCTCCTGCTATGGACACATCGCAATATTATAAAAACATACATTCATCCGATCGGCAATTAAATACTGCATACTCGTACCGTAGCGAATATCTTGCAATAATGAGCTTAGCGGCTAAAGTCGTCAAAACTGACAAAAAAGGTGTGTGGGCAAGCTCATTTCAATAAATAAGTTATTTAAAGTTCCTAAAATATATACATATGCGATAAAATGTATATCTGCTTATACTCGGATGTATATCGTAACAGTGCACGAGCAAGGATTTACTGGCATTCGTATGCAGAGCAGGTTGTTGTGATGTAAAATGCGTAGCAGCTTAAATTGAGGTGTGACGGTGATTAGTTATTATATATTTACACAAAGTTATTATTTAACAATTATTTTAAAGCGTCAAATAGATAGTAGAAAATATAGAAAATTATATTAGCATTTCTGAGCCAATCAAAGGTACAAAACTATTTTAATCATGCAACATGTTACGATAGTATTGAAAATATAAACAAATTTCGATATGTATTTGTAAGTAATTACGAGGCTAGTTTGTTAATAGGAACACCTAGTTTAAAATGTAAAAAAACGTTGACTCCAATAGGTTGTACCTTTAAGAAAAACATACTGAAACTTTTAATGGATATCTTAAACAGTTTTTGAGTTACAGCCTTCTAACTTGTAGCCGCTTAGTTCAGTCTATTCCATCAAATCCAATTCACTTGAGTAATCACTCAGAGATACTACATAAATGATCGATTATTATCAAGTTTTCAGTTTTGTGTATAGTTCTCCGTACAATGACCCACCAGTCTCTTGATCTGATACAAAATCAAAATTTGGCCTGCCAAAAACGGCCAAAACTTTGAATAAAATTGAGTGATCCATTTCGAGGTTCCCTACTTTTTTATAGAAAGCCCGCAGAAACTTCAAATTTAATGAGGAATGTTTATTACCTTTCGAAAGAACATTATTCGCCTTTTGAAGATCATCTCTTTCAAATGTTGCCGCGGCTACGTGTCAGATGGTCCATCCGTTGAGTCCAATTTTCGGTGACTCGTTCAAGCATTTCGATTGGTAACTGGCAAATGACACGCGTGATGTGTCGCACCAAGGCCTGAATCGAAGCGTGATTGCCCGCATAGACTTTAAATTTTACATCCACAGGAAATTGCAAGTTTTCCTGTTTACATACATCTTGAGCCAGAAATCCATCGCTGAACGAAAATTTGACTCGAAAAGTCGGATCTTCTTGAAATAAAGATTTAGAGCGAATAATGGTCGCCATTGACGGTTTCGTTCTCACCGGCATCATTTTTAAAGAAATATGGACCGAAATCGATTCCGGTCCAAAACCAGACCAATCTTTTTTTTTTTAACTGCCTGGCAGCTCTTGAACCTCCTCAGGTTGCTCTTCGTCCCAAATGCGACAATTTTGCTCGTTGGTCATACCAATTGAGCCAGAATGGGCTTCATCGAATGGAATAGTTAACTTGAAAACGTCGCATTTGAGTGGCGCTCGAGTTCATTGAGCAATGTGTTTTCGAAATAAGATCGAACGATTTTCAATTCTTGCACAAAGTTGATGCGAACAGCGCCGAATCTGTCTCTACGGTCTTCGTGTACCTCTCACTACGGTGCTATATTTTCTTCACTGCGTTGAACTTCGGTTTCGTTTGAAATATTATCCAATAATGAATGCTGGGTCTCAAGATGGGTAATGTTATTGTATGGAAGCTATATGTATGGTCCGTGGGACGATTATTTGAAGAGAAAATGACGTTTACAAAGTTTAACAGTTTCTTAAAAACTGAGGACAGTTCCCAATATATTTTTGACAGACACATGGCTAAATCGACTCAGCTTGAACATACTGATCAAAAAAGGCTATTGGAAAAAAGTACTTACCCTGTTCAGGGTTACTTAAAAAAATCGTACCATTTTGTAAGTTTCATATACGGAGAAGGTCAGAACCACAGGAACAGTTATGAAAATATTCTTTAGCGCCGGCAGAAAGAGATACTTGATTATACCAGTTGGTTGATCGATTCGTTTCTCTACAAGATTTTCAACGACAAAGATGTGAGTTGGACTCAATATATGAACGCATTCGTCAACATATCAGAGGTTATTGAGGCATACTTGTGTTTCAAGTAAAGTATTAGAAGAGGATATTTTTAGTAGTGTCTAAAGTTATATTTATTCTGTAAACATTTCATTAATAATTTTATGCCAGTACTTAACGGTTGTGTCCTGTAATCGCACAAGTACATATAGAATTATATAAGCCCACGGTAAGCAACTTGACAATGACAGTGAAATTACATTGATTAACTTTTTCCCATTTCATTTTGAACAGAGTGTGGAATTAAAAATAATCGCATCAATTAAGCGGAGAAAACGTCAAAAATTCAAGTTGCGATAATAACAACAATAACAACAAATAAATAACTGACATACTGACAATGCGATTCTCATTCTTTTTGTTATTGTATACACATCGATATATGTACATATAATATGCATATAAATTACATGAAACAAAGTAGCAACAACAATGGATGTAAAGAACAAAGTTGTAAATAGAAAGTGTGTGCAAATAAATAACGATGCAATCGTAATACCGTTGCGCATTGTGCGATAATCGCGGCTAACTAATAGTTAATAAGGTAAAAGTGAGATAATATTTGCCATGAACGGCGTCAGATCTAAATATACTTATGTATATATGTATGTACTATATGGTATCAACTGCGCATCTTTATTATGTTCTCGTTTGTTGTTAGCTTATTGTTTTTGTTTTTAGAACAATTAGTTGTTTGCTTATTCTATGTGACTCACTAGCCTGTTTCCGGATTGTTTATACGTTATCAAGGCTTGTCACAAATACAGAAGCAAGCCGGTATAACTTATTTTACCTCACCCCATTCTCTACTTTTCTCATCTATTGTTTGAGGAAAGTGTGTAATTAAACTAATCTTGATCAACGTTTTCAAAAATGGGATAAATAACTTTTTTATAGAACTTCCTGTCAATTGTCACATTCATCGGAAGGTGGTTGTCAACCACTAACTAACAGAAAAAGAAAAATACAATATGTTGTTGACTGAATAGCATGGGGTACAAACTGTATACGAGTAGGTGGTATTCCATACCAAATCGACCACTTTTGAACCCGATCCCTTCAGATTTTGCTGAAACTTATCCATCCTTTTCTACCCTTTGAAAAACATTTTTGAGAAATTTTTCAAAAAAGTTATGAAAAAAAAATGGTCCCCAAAAGTCACTTTCTACAAAAGTTTGGCTATTTGAAAATAAAAAAGCCAGTTTTTTGAAAAATTCATAACTTTTTTGAAGTTGGACAAAAAATTTTGAAAAAATTCTCAAAAATATTTTTCAAAGGGTAGAAAAGGATGGATAAGTTTCAGCAAAATCTAAAGGGGTCGGGTTCAAAAGTGGTCGATTTGGTATGGAATACCCCATACATATATGTAAATTATTAGCGTGACAAGCTGAGTTCATTTAGTCTTTATATGCGCTCAGTTTATGAAATATCAATTTGAAATTTAGCCTGTATCCTCTGCTCGCCGAAAACCTGCTCATTTGTTCGAACCGCCGATAACGAACCACTAAAGCATATACATAACTGCCATATAAACTGACCTATCAAAATCGAATCCCTGCATGGAAAACTTCTTTAACTGTGAAGACTATTTTAGCTTCGGTATTTTCAAAAAAATTGCATTGATGTCATTTAATTTGTTTACAGTTTAATTGCAAATAAATAATAGAGCAAATGAGCTTACAAACGTACTTACATATATATACATGTATATATTTCTATTGTATACTTTATTATAAAATACCCAATTTAACTAAGAATCGTCAGCGAAGATTGCAGCGGAACCGCTGGCTAGAACTTTCTATATACCATAGTGCATACCTATAAATACGAATAGCAATCGAGTTCACAGCCAGGCCCCTCTAATTACAGCCAAAGCGGTATTTTATGAGAAAATTGTTTTAGGGTGGTACTTAAAAAGTCAAACGATTTTTTTTCTTTCAATTGATTAGAATAATACTCTTAAAGTTGAGCCTACTGACTCCGATATTCGGTAGTTAATTTTAATAATTTCGACTCATTGTTGGATCGTATATTTTTCCATGAAAATGTCAAAAGAGTGTGAAAAAATATAGCGTCGTTTGCTGTCCCTATCGGTCTACTTTTGTAGGGTTTTTAATAAGTTAAATATAAGTGGGCGCCTTACAGGGATAAAGATCATATTTTCATTAGAAGACAAGCAAAGTTAGATTATTATACATTTTAGACTTTGTATTAATTATAATTATAACAAATATAATGCATGTTCATTAGGGTGTTTTTTTTTTTACTACTAATTTTTTTCAGTCTCATCATGAAATTTCCTTGGAAATACCCTAAAAAAAATCGCTGAAAATTTGAGCCCTTTAATATTAATAATAAGGACTAGACCAAGGTACGTAAAAATTTTCCATTGAAAATACACGACAATTGTGATTTTTTATCTTTAAATTTCTACAGCTCAGAGGCATTTTATGGCATTGCTTTGAGACACATATTCCTCAGAATTGAACACTCTACAAAAGTGCTCATTGCGACAAAGTCGAAACGCACACCGGCGCGGTAGTACGTGGCTCTAAACCTGATTTTTCCACGAAATTCGCATTTTTTGGTATATACATATCTCGTAAATGACAAGAGTTATAGGAAGAATGTCCATGACAAACTTGTAGGAAATTTTATTTGCTACAAAAAAGGTCTAAAGTCAAAATCGATATCATTAATACCTGTCGAGATATTTGGCTTTTTAAGTAAGGCTTTATAGAATTTTCATAGATGGTATGTAATAAAAAAGCTTATGTTTTTGTTTAAAGAATTAGCTTTAAAATAGTTTAAGTACCACCCTAATGTCTATATATACAATTATCTATTGTTCTAGAAGCTGCTATGAAGTCAGCCGCTAGCATCATCCTTTATAATCCAACTAGTCGGTGGTCAAATGTGTACAAACAGGTGTGTATGTATATGTGTATCTAAAAATATATGCATGTATGTGTGTATATGAATGGTTCCCTGCATAATAAGCCGGCGGCGGCGTATTGCATAAATTGTTGGTAATAATTACCGCATAACTGTCGTAACTCGCATTTTAAATTATGCAAAATATTTAAATGCACTTGATGTTAGCGCATACATACATACATATGTACTTTATTAGGTAAAAATGTTTACAGCTAAGTGCGGCGAGCAATAAAATTCGCCGGCCATTGCGCAGAAGCAAACATTCATAATCGTTTTTATATGAAACGTTTTGTTGAGATGTGGTAAAGAATATTATATTATTCTGTCGTCACGACTTTTGCACGTGAATACGCGAGAGCGAATGTTACTGCACAGAACCTCGTATATATGTACATATATGTATATGTATGTATGCGCAGGTGAATGTGTGTATGCGTAGATGCGCTGTGTTGTGGCGCTGTTTTATTGCGTTATTTGCCGGTGGTTACTTAGGAATGCGAGTCGTGTGGTTTGCGGCTGAATTGAGCTGGGATTTCCGATAATTTCAAAACTATTTACAGACAATAAAGTTGGGTTTGTAAACCGCGCTCATCTTGATTTTACATTTAATGCCGATTTAATTGACACTAATGGCTTAAACAAAGATTCGAAACGTATCAAGTGTATGTATGTAGGCTTGGATTTGTAGACTTGAAGCTTGCTGTCGTATTTAAGTATACTCTATTTAAATTTCATTCGCTAGATTTGAGCAAAATTGTGTGAATATATTAATTTATACTTCTGTTTAAGTAAGTACCTACTAATTAGTACCTTATTGCAGTCAATAAACCCTTAAAAACAATTTGTACTTAAAAAAATTTTCCTTCTCCATATAAACGGACTTTAAACAATTAGTTACTTATACGTAGTGTAACCCTTAAATGATGACAAAATCAGCAGCTCTTTGCATTACGTTGTAGAATAACTAGATTTTTTTATACCTTGAATAGGGTATATGAAGTTTTCCTCGGAGTAACATTCCGAAAGGAACGTCTCAAACCTTATAAAACGTCAGGGTAGTTAAAGGATGTGTCCTTGGCACAACAGTTGGTAAATTCAGCCTCCATGATGAAACATTTCCAAATGGCTTGAAGCTGATCGACTTCGTCGGGGCCAGAAATATGGTCATCTGTAGTACTAGATACTAGCATAAGAAAACTCATCAAGTTACCAGGCTGTCTCCGGATGGAAAGATAAGTCTCCAGTGTTTTAGACTTGAGTTCGCTCCGAGGTCCTAACATTGACCCGATACGCACCCGCCTCTGTGCAGCAAAAAATGTCTACAGACACTAAAAAAGTTCGACGTCGAGAAGCTGCAATCACAACAGACAGCCGAATGATTTTTTACTCGATTTGGATGGTATTTCAAGCTCCTTACAGCTGGTACGATAAGGAGTGCCGCGTCGCAGCGGAGAGAAAATAGACTGCCTACCTCGCAACGTTGCGATCGACCACAACAACTGCGGGATGGGATAGATACCGAGAGTTAAAGATGGAAACGAAAAGCATTTGCAGACAAAAAAGTGAGAGGCCGAAATGTGGGAGTATGAAGAGCTTGACAAGCTGGCCGACATTGGTAATGATCGAAAATTCTACGAAAAAATGCGGCGACTAACAGAAGGTTTCAAGGCTGGAGCATACTCTTGTAGAACCCCCAGAGGAGATCTAGTAACTGATGCCCAGAGCATACTAAAATTATGGAGGGAACACTTCTCCGGCCTGCTGAATGGCAGTGAAAGCATAGCACCAGGTTATGTCGAACCCGATTCCCCAGTCGATGACGATGGAGAAGTTCCATTGCCCGACCATGACGAAGTTCGAAGAGCAATTACCCGCCTGAAGAACAACAAAACAGCGGGGACCGATTAACTGCCGGCCGAGCTACTCAAACACGGCGGGGAAGAACTGATAAGGAGCATGGATCGCTTTTTTGTAGAATACGGTCGGACAAAAGCGTGCTCAACGATTGGAATTTAAGTATGCTCTGCCCAATACACAACGACCCTACAATCTATGTTAATTACCATGAGATAAGCCTCCTCAACTCTTATAGAAAATAATTCGAGCGACAGAACTAAATAGGGGAGGTACCATGTTCTAAAGAGTAGAAGAGAGTGTACAGCTGCTGACGTACACCGAGGGGTGTAGTAACAGAGGATTATTTTTTAGGAAAGCCCTATTATACAAAAATGGTATCCAAAAGTTGGAAGGTCGCTATGATCGGCGTATCACTATGGAAGTAAGTGGAAAAAAGAAAACGAATTTTGCAAAAAATATGTGTTTTACTATGGTACGCTGAAAATTTTTCTTTTGACCTGTTATCCGATTGCCTTCGCAGTGGCAGTCCGACAGCTTTGAATACATTTTTGACAAAAAAGCGAAGCAAAGCAAAGCCCATTCTCACTCCATCTGACCAAGTAAGAAACATTTATTTTAAAATTGAATTAAATGTTTATTAACTAAACAAACTAGAATTCTTTTTTAGCCCTAATTTACGTTTCCCCCCTACTTTTAGCATTTTTCTGCGGACTTCGGTTTTGTTTTCTTTTCTGGCTTCTTTTCAGCCTTCTTTTCGGGTTTCTTTTCCTTCTTTTTGTCCGGTTTCTTATCAGTCTTTTTATCGCCTTTCTTCTCGGGTTTCTTTTCAGCCTTCTTGTCAGGTTTCTTTTCGGCTTTCTTGTCGGGCTTCTTTTCCGCTTTGCCTTTTTTAGCTGGTTTCGCTTGTTTTTTCTTATCCTTCGGCGCTTTCTTGGGTTTAGTACGACGAGGTTTGTAATATCTATTATGGATTTACAAGAAAATAAATTATACATATGTTAATTAATAAAGATGTAACCGAATGCATTAAAAATATATAAAATGCAAAGTTGTGCCGAATAAACCAAGTTAATTTTTTGACCGACTAATTTCAGGCAGAGTAGTTGAATGAGAATTCGCTAAAGTGACGTCAGCAAAACAGCTGTTATCAACACTTTACAGCACCAAGATCAGCACAGACTTTGTATTCTGTTATTGGCAGGCAAGCTCACCTCTCCGACTTCGGTATCGCCTTGTGACACATACAGGCATTCATCAAATGAAACACGCCCGAACAAACGCTTAAGGCACCAGCAATCACCAAAAGAAATTGTGCATAAAACCCACAAAAAGATAAGATCACCATTATAAGACTTACACCAATCAAAATGCACAAGACACCTATAATAAAGTTGAACATAACACCCTGTATTAAGAAAGAAATAGCGAACACGACAAACGTTTCATTGAACTTGTGGAACACAGAAGTTAACAATGTATCTTACCAACGGATCAATACCCAACGTATGCAGTTTGGGTGTAAGTAGATAATAGTACAAATCCGGTATGAAAGCGGGAAAAATGAAGAGCAAGAATATGTAAACGGGACCACTAACTTCATTGCCAAGCACACAACTGGCCGTGAATGTACAGTATAAAACCAAGGCAGTCGCTAATCCTTCCGTGATCTAAAACAAAAGCCGAAAGCAAAAGTGAAAGCAGAGTTTTTGGCGCTTTAGCAATTCATTATGGCCTTACAACATTTAGGAGGAAGTAAAATCGACTCTTCTTGCGTTTCTTCCTATTTTGGTCGATTCTGGTGGTTTGGGTTTTTTTCATTCTAAGTTACAGTTATGTTTGGCAAATGCTGATGAAATGTAAAAAAAACTCTCAAAGAACGATTATGAGTAGTTTAAAATAATTACTTTTTGACTTTGTTGGGCGTTTTGATATTTTTTACATTTCTAGTAATTCTGTTTTTTTTTTTTCAATATGTCAAACCATGATTCATGCTTGAATCGATTTTACAAGAAAAGAAACGAAATACCCGGCAGAAATTACGTTCAAATGTGTTATGGGTGAAGCTATATGATTTACATCATTTCACCTAAAATGCAAAATAATGTTACACCGCTTTTCATAACTTTACAGGCGAAGGAAAACGATATAATAGCAACCACTCATATTAAAACAAAATTTGAGTTTTGGTTACAAAAGGGTTATATTTTGGTTATCATATACTCATATTGAAACAAAATTAGAGCACCTTTCCAACAGACAGAATGTGATTGGTAGCACTGGAGATATACGAGCGCAACGTCATCTATTGACAAAATACGAAACGACTTTTTTGACTAACCGATATATTGGTTATTATATCTGACAAATATTTTCAATTTTTTTTTTATGATACATTGTTTAGCATTCTAGGTGGCGATATCAACTACAGGAGTTTATCGAAGGAATCGATAGCGTTATTACCACCATTCATGGATCCATTGATTGTGACTAGAAACCCATTTGATATATAGACTTACATGAGCAAGTAATGCCAAATTAAGGAGCAGTACTATATGCATTTGTTGTCCGAAATTATCACACCTATACTCTAACTTCGCTCCTGGAAACTAATTTTTGGATGAATCATTATTTACTGGGCTTATCCGAAAAGTAATATGAAAGCTACCTAACCAAGGCCGGCATCCCAACGCTTCCGCAGCCGCCCTACAGGCCAGATGTGGACCCCCGAACTTTTTTTCCTTGCCTGAAAAGGCCTATAAAAGGAAAGCGTTTTGAGGCAACTGAGGGGATCCAAGCAGCATGCACCTCGGCTCTCAAGGTTATTCCGAAGAATCTACTCGATTCAGTCCAATTACTTTCCCGACAAACCCTGTACAAGAGGCTACAGATTTAATCCGGGTGAGTGCTACAAAGTAGCTTCAACGCATTGGTTCAGCCTGAACGCCACTGATGTCGGGTTTCAACGAGCACTGCACATTCTGCAAACGTTAAAATAGAATTACAGGAGCAAAGGCTTATATAGGCTGTTCAAAAACCTCCAAAAATATTTAGTAACTGAAAATACCTTAAAGAAGGTACATATATGTAGAATACAGATTCCAACTTACGACCACCTCCTAAAAGCATGATCTTTATAAAATTTCAGTGTAACTTCACTTTGTACATACATACATACATAGCCTTATTTCCCATACACTAGAAACACTGTTCAATTAAAAGCAATATTCTTTCCGTTTTTCCACATACTATTATAATATGTAAGGCTCGTTGATTATATAAATATTAGTCTCCAAAATTTTCTTTAAAAATTTTTACTAAATAAAACTTCGCCTT
This sequence comes from Bactrocera dorsalis, assembly GCF_023373825.1. Lineage (NCBI taxonomy): Eukaryota > Metazoa > Arthropoda > Insecta > Diptera > Tephritidae > Bactrocera > Bactrocera dorsalis. Next base: position 66,678,065 of record NC_064306.1, read on the forward strand.
CATCGAGATTTTCCTTGATAAACCATATGAACACCAGATGTACTATGCCAGCAATAAGTTCAATTACACCAACAGCTAAAACTGTCGTCTGTTTCGGGTTTCCACAACCCGTAACCGAGAGAAAGGCAAAAATGCAAGCCAACACACACACACAGAACATCACAATGTTATAGCAACCGCCCTAGGGCAAAGAGGCAAAGAAATATTAGAATACAAAAGCATAATCTAATTAACTGGCACTCACCAGTGCTGCATAGAATGGCTCCGATATTAGTATGCCCATGATGCAGTACAATATATCCGGTATAATGGGTATAAAGACTAAAATACCTGACCACCACATGAAAGTAGAGATCTCACGCGCTCCTATGCAGTCGGAGTCGGTCATGTCGATGATGAGCGCACAAGCCACAATTTCAAGAATCTGCCGAGAAGTGAGACAAATTAATTTTTGTTTGGAACTCGTTAAAATGCTAGTAATACCCACGAAGCACACAACATAAAATGCCGTCGAGATGATGCAGCGTTGCAAATGCGTTAGTTTTAACGGCATTTTGAAAAACACAAACAAAAGTAAGTATTATCAATAATAAAAGTTTTCTTACTCGCAAATAATTTTTCGTCAACTGTCAGTGTTTTTGTTTTGATTCAGAAATCCGGCGATATAGTGTATGTGAATTGAAACAAGTTAGAAAACTTGAGTGAAATTTCAGCAATGTATTTTTGTATGGTAATTGTAATATGTTATCGAAAAAATCAATAATCCGTTTTTTACAAGTGATATTCTGGGTAAGAAGATAGTTTCAAGAGAAATAATACCTGTTTGCGTGAGATATATCTGAAGAAGTCGCTTCCGCCGGAAATAATGATCAATTATCGAACATCACTTCTATCCACGCAGATAGGTTCCTTTTTACGTCTATCTCGCGTTTTGCACGAAGGAATAGCTATATAACATAGAAGCTTTCCTCTATTCAGTCAGCCAAGTAACACGAATCTTCACTAAAAGCTGCGTCAAAATACAAGAAAGACGGCAGAGCACTGTAAGATTTCACTTGCCAGCCACAGGAATCTGAATCTGATGGGCTATATTGAAGTACCTGAGACATTGTGGTTATTTAAGGGACAGAACACACTCACTAGTAGTTTTGTACAGTCATTTGTCGGATTTATTTTCGGATTCATTCCGATTAGGTAGTCTCGACTGTTTAGGGAACGATATGTGAGCTAATGGCGATACAGTTTGCACTTAGATCTACATATCTAAACGTAGCTAACAATGATCGGAGATGGTTTTTTGAGGATGCCTATATTGTTAAAATGGCGAAAACGAACCATAGGTAATTCACTTAGTAATTTCATTTGATGACAACGGCTGCTTTTATAGACTTTTTTTCAATTCGCTGAACTATGTCAATTTTGTATATCTCATAAAGTTCATCGTTCCACCGAATGCGATATTCGCCATGGTCAACGCGCAAAGGACCCTAAATCTTTCGCAGAACCTTTTTCTGGAAAACGCGTAACGAAACCTCATTAGATGTTGTCATCGTCCATTCCTCTGCACCATATAGCAGGACGGGAGTAATGACTTACAGAGTTTGGTTTTTGTTTTTCGAGATTTACTTCTCACTAGCCTACTCAATTCGAAGTAGCACCTGTTGGCAAGAAATATTCTGTGTTAAATCTCGAAGCTGACATTATTATTGCTGTTAATACTGGTTTCAAGATAGTCGAAATTATATACGACTTCGAATTCAAAAGCCTAGTGTTTGTTTGATGATATTAGATATTTCGTCTTGCCCATGTTCACTACCAAACCCATTTGCTTTACTTTCTTATCCATTCTGGAGCAAGCAGTACTAACGGCGCGGTTGTTGAGGCCAATCATATCAATATCATCGACGTACATCAGCAGCTTTACACTCTTATAGAAGATTGTACCTTCTCTATTTCATCGTGTAGCTCGATCCAAGGTAGATTGAAGAAGTCGCACGAAAGGGAATCGCCTTGTCTGAAACCTCATTTGGTATCGAATCGTTGATTTTCTAGGTCTGAAGGTACACTGATAAGATCCAATCAGTTTGTTGACGGTGGGCTTTAATCCTTGACACAATACGGCCGATATCAATAGATGATGGAGTCATGTGTCGAAATTCAGGCAAATGAGGAAACTTCTCTGATTGCCATTCACTTGGGAGTGGTCAGAAACGATTCTTTTACATTTGGCTTAAGTAGCTCACGACTTCCGGTCTTAGACCAAGTATCCTCTGGGTAGCCAAAGAACATCCGTTAGAAGGTGAGCCATCCCTCTGTGCGACGAGTAAACCAAAGAAAAGTAAACAGCTTAACCGATTCACCGTTATATATTCGAACAGCTGTTATGATAAACCTAGTATCTAAAAAAATTCCTCAAATTGTTTGGAATAGTTTTTGTTTGGTGCCCTATCGATGATGGAATATCTAAAACAGCAATTTCAGTACACCTATATTTTTTTATCAAAAGAGTCAAAATGCAGTTTAAGTAAGACAAAAATTATATGATTTGAATATAAGTTAACCGAATACCAGTGTCAAGATTGATTTGCAACATTTCACCACGTCCTGGAAGGTCTATTGAAGCTGATGTGGATAAAATAAAGTGGATGGCAAAGGATTTTAAAGGGGTTGTTTGCTTTAAGCTTTTGCTCAACAATACCACGATAAATTATGAAGCTTATTGTGATCAGCTGGAAATTTAGTGATTCACTCAAATAGAATAGGCCAAAATTGATCAATAGCAAAGGTGTAGTGTTCGCCAGTGGAATGTGAGCCAAAAGGCCGAAAGATTTCCCAGTTAGATACGATGTGCTACTACACCCAACATATTCTCCAGAATTGGCAGCTTCAAACTATTACTTGTTCCTGTCTTTGCAAAAATTTTTGAATGGAGAACCTTCATCTCAAAACAGGACGTCAAAAACTACTTCGACCAGTTTTTTATCTGAAGATTCAAAAGTTTTATGGGCGTGGAAACAATCTCTTGCCCGAAAGTTGGCAAACGAGGTTACATCAAAAATGAGAATATAAAATATCATAAAATATTTAACGCAGTAAAAAAAGCGTTGTTTGCATTGCACTAAAAACGAAATTATTTAGTGAACTTCCAATAACAATTTTGTTCATGACCAGCGTCAGATGTAATTCAGTTCCAGTTGTAATAATCCTAGGCCCAGTTTTGTACAAAACAGCTGACTTTGTTTGCCTCTACTTAATGCCATCTTCTAAACTCAGACTGTAGCGAAAAGTTTATTTGTTCTAAAATGTTTCCTTGAAGTCGTAAGTCCGAAGCCGCTTGAATGGAATATGAGAAAACATTGCTTTGTTGTTCTCACACCCTTGAAGAAAGTTGTTAGTGCTATTTTTATGTGTGCTCAACGGTACAAGTCGTTAAATTCTTATCTGATCCTTTAAATATACAATGCTTATTTTGAAGCACTTGAATGTCTAAATTTATACCCCCATAAGTAATTATTAGAACTGACGTCAATTGTGAAAACTAAGGCGCAACTTTATTCAAAACAGTGTCTCCTGTGCATTGTGCCCTTTATGGCCCCTGAAATGCTCGATTTAAAATTAAACAGCGTCACAATTAAGTGATGCAACAACGTTTCACCCAATTTTCGAACTTTATCAGTCGGAAAACAATCACGCTTAATTGATTTGTTTTGAAGAGCTTTATAATCTGCTTATAAATAATAATGATGTAATAAGCATTGTTGGTGTTTCTGTGTGAGAATACCGCAATTTCTTAGCTTTCTCAGACATATTTTATATGCAAGTACATATGTAATTTTTTAGAAAACAACAACAATAATAATTGTGTGATGTGAAAGCTTCCAATAATTGCTTTAATTAAATGATAGTATTATAATTAAACTTAATTAAGTGCCCATTAATTGCGGCGCAGTAGAAAATAACACTTAATTAGAAATTTCAGAAATGTGATTTTTCTGGAAAACAAAGTTGATAACAATCTGTTTTATAAATACATTTGTAAAATAACGAAAGCAAGTAATAAAAATTTTAGCACAAAGTATTGAAAATTACAGATAACTATTAATTCTTAGAAGACCTTTACGTATTAAGCAATTTAACATTAAAATTAAGATGTTAAGAATCTATTAAGAGCCTCTGAAATAGGGAAATATTTTAATTTTCTTACTAAAAAATCAGCCTTAAAAACAAAGGGTTAAGTTGGAGTAATCCCAGACTGATCTAAATATATAAACTGATCGCTCAAACCCGCTCAATAAATATGCCTTCCCTAGATCGTCGTTTTGGCATCAGAGAGCGAGCAAAGGACCTCAAAAACTCAGGACCAATGGACCAATGGATGAACTCAACACACTTTCGGTATGAATGCTAAACTCCTAAAAATAAGTATATATATATTTTCCCGTAGTTCCTAGGTGGAACATAGGGCCTCAATCGTCCTTAATCTTCACTTTGTTTATTTCGGTTTTGGTAATCAGAGGGTTTAAGATGAGTAGGTGATTAGCCTTCTGCATCCGAGTTTAGTTCCGGGGCTGCCGGTTTCGCCTCTAGGCAGGCAATGACGTAGAAATTTCCTCCTCGCAGGTGCTACGGTTGTACCGTCTTTTCTCGGTCGACAGAGCCTCGTTTGTAGTGAACAGGGGATACCGCGCGAAGGCGAGGTTGACGTTTGGGAGGGATAGGCTGTATATTCGCAACACCAGCCCCATTTGCCCATTTTTGGTATTAGCTGAATGGCACCCCCCAAACAAGTAGGTGTTTGATTTTGAGGCTTGAGTAGCATACACACATCAAACGCATCTTTGCTGGTGCCGAGACGTGAGTTTGTAAAAGAGAGGTCAATATTCTCCAACTATTTAGCGAATGGCGCTCAAAAATGAGCTTGAACTGAAAAAGACAAAAATCACAGAAGACACTGATGACCATCCCACCCGAGGATATAACAAGGGCATGGGAAATTGGATTAAGCGTGGACTTACTTGCCTCAAATAAACCATATTTTAAAGGGCGTTTATAAAAAATTGTATTAAAATACCGAATTTGCTATTTTTTCGCCAGTCTGGATCAAATTTGAGCGAATATTCAGCTAGTATTTTATAATTTGTTTCTTCTTCTTTATTAGTGTAGACACCATTACGCCAACTGGTGACTCCAAGTGTAGCCAGGTTGTTGTTGGTGTTAATGCTGGTTCCAAGATTGAAGAAATTATCTACGACTTCGAAGTTATGACTGTCAACAGTGACGTGGAAGCTTCGCTTGCTTATCCAGTCTGGAGAAAGCAGAACTAACGGTGCGGTTGTGGAGGCCAATGATGTCAATATCACCCGCATACGGCAGCAGTTGTACGCTCTTATAGAAGATTGTACCTTCTCTATTTAGCTCTGCAGCTCTTATTATTTTCTCCAGCAACAGATTGAAGAAGTCGCACTTAGTCGCCTTGTCTGAAACCTTAGTTGATGTCCAACGGCTCTTAGAGGTCCTTCCCGATTCTGACGGAGCTTTTGGTATTCCTCAACGTTAGTTTACTAATGCACTGCTATGAGATAAATGGATGATTTTCTTTGGAGTTCAAGTGTACATACATTTCGCAGCAAAATATGTAGGAACATACAGTATATAGGATATACAATGATTACAAGGAGGCCATGAGATCTATTTATTTACGCCTTCCCATCAAATATGTACATATGTCTGTTTGTACATATGTACATATGTATAATGAATTACAACTTAATAAATCGCAACCAAAGCTATCAGCGAAGCCTGGCTTTTCTCACCTACGCCCAGTGCTTTTGTATTTGGATGTGTGTGTGGGTGGCATTTCAGTATTTCACAACCTTTGTAAAAACCTTTCCGTGCTGCCAAGCAATCATTTGTCGGAATAAATTTCGAGGGATCTGTTTGTCTAGAGTTTAACAAGTTTTTACTGCCATTTATCTTACATCGGTAGGAATTAATTGCTGCATAAATCTTTCCACTTTTCAGCAGCACTTCGGATTAAACGGGGGCGCACACGGGTACCGGTGTTTAAATCGCAATAAAATTAAAATAAAAAGCGTTATTAACGCTGCCATTAAATAATAGTTGGATGTGCTAATTTACGCTATGTGCTGCTTTGTAATTTACTGTTAGTCATTACGTATGCCAATGTAAACAAACAAAAGATTATGCAATTATTATTCACGCCTTCAGCCGCCAAGCGCACTTAAAACCGATTTTAAAAAGACGAAGCAAGAAATTCGCCGGCAGTTTGCTTGATTATACTTTTCATGTACTTATGTACATATGTACATAAATATATAATTAAATGTGTCTGTATGTAGGTGCAGTATTGCATGGTAAAATGCACACGAATTGTCTTTAGCGCAGTGAGACTTAAAATTTTGCGCACTTTCTGGGCCTGAAGCAGCCGTTCTTTATTTAGAAACTGTTGTGCGAAACGTAAAATCATTAGCTCTTTCTTTTACCAATTAACTTTGGTACTGCCTGAGTTAAGAATTCGCCCAAATTGCATCATAAAAAATTGAATAAATAATACATTACGTTTTTATAATATTTTGTGAGTATTCTTCTTTTCGGCATAAAATTTGAGCCATAATAATAAGCACTTTTTGTAAAAACCCAATACTTTAAGATTTCTCTCCTATAGTTAAAAGCATGGAAGAATGAATATGGTTAAATAATATAAGCCGTGTTAGTGGTATGGGTTCGATCTGAATATCTTCCACTGATATCGATTACAAGGGCTCTGATTATGCGTGCTTATTCCCTCTACGATTGAATTTGTGAGGGAGAATATTAACTATTTCGTATCGATTTATTAATGCAAGTCTCTCTCTCTGGCTCATTTGTGACCGAAAGTAGGGCTTCTGAGCTTTTTCTTCGGAGGATAATCTTGTATATGTAAAATAAATGTCCATTCCAAAGTTTAAGTCAAGATCCTGAAATGAGTATTTCTTCCAAAATTTGCAAAGTTATAGGGTTTCCTTGATATCAAACTGAAAGCAAATATATAGTTTGCGAGTACAATTTCCCATTTTTTTGGGCATTGTAATCATTAATAAAACTTGGTAGATGCCTTACTCTGATTTTTTATTATCTAACAGTTCTCCCGTCCCCAGGATTGTATGCTAGGTTTGGGACCCGCCACATAAAAAAACACTACCAATGAAAAGGAGTGAACACTAACTCCAAACTGCTAAATGACATAGCACTAAATGGTCATAGAAAATGGACGCAAATGCGCCTCCTATACCACACGAGCATCCACCCCGATAGCGATAGCAGTTTCGAGAAAAACGCATTTAAAGACGGCGCACTCAGCCTAGTAGTTAGGCTCGAGCGAACAAGTTCTGAAGGCTGTATCTCCGAAACTATTAGACGGATCAACTTGAAAATTTAGGACAATATTCTAGAGATGTTATAGAATTTAATAAGACAAATTATCTATTTCAAGGTTATGACTGTCAACAGTGATGTGAGAGCCAAGTCGCGAGTGCGACGACTGTTTTTTGATGACAAGAGATATTTCGTCTTGCCCTCGTTCACTGCCAGACTCATTTGCTTTGCTTCCTTGTCCAGTCTGGAGAAAACAGAACTAACGGCGCGGATGTTTAGGCCGATGATATCAATATAATCGGCATACGGCAGCAGCCCTTATAGAAGATGGTACCTGCTCGATTAAGTTCTGCAGCTCGAAGTATTTTCTCCAAGAGAAGATTGAAGAAGTTGCACGAAAGAGAGCCGCCTTGTCTGAAACCTCGTTTGGTATCGAACGGCTCGGAGAGGTCTTCCCGATCTTGACGAAGCTTTTGGTATTTGCTCAAAGTCAGCTTACACAGCCGTATTAGTTTTGCGGGGATACCAAATTCAGACATCGCGGCATAAAGGCAGCTCCTTTTCGTGCTGTCGAAAGCAGCTTTGAAATCGACGAATAGGTGGTGAGTGTCGATTCTCCTTTCACGGATCTTTTCCAAGATTTGGCGCATGGTGAATATCTGGTCGGTTGTTGATTTACCAGGTCTGAAGCCACACTGATAAGGTCCAATCAGTTTGTTGACGGTGGGCTTTAATCTTTCACACAATACGCTCGATAGAACCTTGTACGCGATGTTGAGGAGGCTAATCCCACGGTAGTTGGCGCAGATTGTGGGGTCTCCTTTTTTATGGATTGGGCATAGCACACTTAAATTCCAATCGTTGGCATGCTCTCATCCGACCATATTTTGCAAAGAAGCTAATGCATGCTTTTTAACAATTCTTCGCCGCCATGTTTGAGTAGCTCGGCCGGCAATCAACCGTCCTCAGCCGCTTTGTTGTTCTTCAGGCGGGCAACTGCTATTCGAACTTCGTCATAGCACTAAATGGTCATAGAAAATGGACGCAAATGCGCCTACTATACCACACGAGCATTTGATCCACCCCGATAGCGATTCTTTGTTAAGTCTATTAAGTCAGGGGCTCATCTCAGCAGATGATTTTGATAAGAAATGGGGACCAATGGCTGGTTAAACACAACGTTTTTTTTTCTGTAGAGAAGAATACGCCAATGGCTCTTTTATCGACAATAACAATGGCAACACATACATACATATGTGTTCACCGATAGATCAAAAGTGTGTTATTTCTATATCCCTCATCGGAGAATTACGTTTCCTGTGCATACCGCATATTACTCTGCTTAACTAAGTTTTAGGACTTGATGTGAAAGTAAAATTTTAAATATCGCAATCAAATTTGCATAACGTTATTGCAAAAGAATGTTCATTAATTTCACTTACTTACGAATCGTGTCTACGTCGAGACTAATTTAACATATTATCAAGGCTTCACCAAATTAGGCCCTTCCATAAATAATTATTTATTTATATCTTCTTAATTGTGATAAAGGAATAGCATTGATGCAAAGTTGATGTTATGGTTAAAGAGTTAATATATGAATTGATATATTTAGCATGATTTTACACTATCGAAAAAACGGCCTCGCAAATTAATCCAAAGAGTGTATATTCTCTTTAATGCAAAGAGAAAGCAGAGAATAAGAGGAGACAGGATTGTTTTAGTATATCAAATCAAGTACATAATGCATGATGCAATGACGATGAGCTCTTGACCGACCAGGTTATCAATAAGAAGGCTGCGACCACAATTCGCCGAGGACCAGATAACGAAAGTGTGCGCGAAATTTTAGACTTTGGAGAGTGTCGTAATACTAGATGGAGATACAATTTAATTTGAGCTGAAGTATTCGCCATGCAAGATGTCAACGGTTTTTTATGAACCGTTAGAGCGACTTTACATATCTAACTTCATTTAGTCCCTTGAACTGCAAAGCTACCAGATATCTACAGGGTTTGTCCGGAGGGTAATAGCACTGATTTGCTTCCACCGCAACTGTACTTCGAAGAGTGCGCGGACCGACTGACTACGGTAGAAAGCGTTCTTAGCTAACAATCGAGTGGCTGGTCAGTTGTCGCCGAGCATCTGTTGGTGTGTTTCGGTGGCACCAAGCCTTTTTAGAGGGCCGGGAGGATGTCGCTGATGAAGACCGTGCTGGGAGACCTGCGACTTCGACAAACACCGACAATGTGACTCGTGTGCGCAAAGTTTTGAACTCAGACCGTCGATTAAATATTGCCCAGATATTAAATTTATCAAACTCTGTGGTTCATGACATTGTGACGGAGCACTTGAACATGCGCAAGGTGTGCGCGAAGATGGTCGCAATTGGAAGTTGCACCACGACAACGACCCGGCTCACACCGCCTTTCTTGTGAACAGCTACCTAACCAAGGCCGGCCCTACAGCACCCTCAGACTTTTTTTATTTCCTTGCCTGAAAAAGCCAAGCAGCATGCACCTCGGCTCTCAAAGCTATTCCGTAGAATGCCTTCCGTGACGCCTTCAATGCTTGGAAATCGCGCTGGCAGCGCTGCATCCACTCAGAAGGATCCTATTTCGAAAGTTTTTAAAAAATTGTAACGATTACTTCAATAAATATTCTTAAATCGACTCAGTCCTATTACTTTCCGGACAAACCCTGTAAATATTAGTATGTATCGTCGTTATCTTTGCCTATCCGGCTCGAATGTAGGTTATATCCTGTTAAAAGGCCGACAGCCGTCCAGCAGTCCATTCGAGAACATATGTGAGTAAAAAGCAAGCGTGTTTCCTTCGCCTTGAACCGTCTGTCAGCCCTTTCAGAAATTTCATTCAATTAAATCCTTTTTTTAGTTAGTCCTAATCTTCAATAGGCACGTTTATAAATTTGAAAGCTGTCGAGCTGTTTAGTTTATTTAATATAGCATTTAGGGTAAAGCCACATTGTGTTTACGAAAAATGGATTAAAATGAATATCGTATGTTAATAAAGCATTGCTTTTGAGGAGAAGAAAATACTGTTGAATCTAGGGTTTAAATCGATCAGCATTATGTGGACCCTGCACCAGGGAAATCTACTGCTGTGGTTTGCTATGTTTAATGGACGTCCTTAAAAGTCGCTGGCTCGAAAACGATTTTAGACCAATAGTCTCTTAAGCAAAGTTGTTCAGAATGATCCGACGAATATTTCCCCTACTGGCAATTTTGTGGAAAAAAATCGACCCGCTCTAATGTACATACATACGTGCTTGAGTATTTGATTTCGCATACGTTTATGAATCTACTTATACCTATATGTAACATATATAGCATGTAATATTTATATTCATCTGTATGTATGTATGTATGTGTACATTCACGTGCAGGCAATTGCATTTAGTCGAATTTATTTTCGTGCCTTGCAATTTGTAAACAAAAACGAGAAGAAAGACGCGGCCGCAGTAAACGATCTGTTTAGGTCAGGGACCACAATAGCGGCAGTCTGCTTGGGGGATCGAAAAGGAAACTATTTTTAGCATATCCTGTTGTGCAGTTGTTTAGCTATGGAATGAAAACGCATTCGACAAACAGTGCGTGAGTGAGAGCGGAGCGCGTATTTTTACAATTCAGCTTTGTTCATAAATAACCAAACATTTATATGTTGCAATAAAAAAAGTAGGAACTAAAGCAATACATGAAAAATTAAAAGCGAATAACAATAAAAAAAATATTTAAAATAAAAATTAAAAGAGAAATTAATTAAGAAAAAACAAATAAATTAAAAAAAAAAAAATAAATTTAGTGAAAATTTACTTCAAATTAAAGTTTTTAAAAATTAAAAAAAAAAATTAAATTAAAAAAAAAAATAAAAATTAAAATTTAAATTTAATTTAGAAACAATAATTAATTTAAAAAATAATTATTAATTGAAAAAATTACACCAAACATTTAATTAAGAAATATTGTATAAAAAGTTTTTATTACAAAAAAAAAATTTATTAAAAAGTTAATAACACACTTTTAATACCCTGGCGCCATGTCTTCATTTGGTATGCGTGGCATTGGCCAAAATTTTGGTTTCAAACTTTGTTGTTGTCGCGTGTGCACTTGCGTCAATTTCGGTTTCGTGAACTCGCGTGTGGGGCTCCTCAAAATACTCCAACTAACTTTGGCTTTCCTATGTGAGGGCTTACTGGTGCGTTATGGCGTACCGGCAGCGGATACAATTGGACAAGCTTTGACCAGCATGCTGACGACGACCGCCTATTGCTTCACAACCACAACCATACTGATGATATGCTATTGCTTCTCCGAGAAGTCCTCCAGTCTCATTAGACAATCACTCTTCGTAAGTGGCTTGTTATGGGAACCAAGCATATTTGTTTAAAAAACATATACTCTAACTGTTTCATAGACTTTTTTCTTATTTGAAATATTTTCTTACTTCCCCAGGAGACACTCTTCAATGCAGTGGCTTGCAGCATGTACTTCAGCTCTTCCAGTTATATGGGCTTCGCCTGTGTGGTGTGGCTGCAACCGCAGTTTCTGGTGCGTCCCGGTTTTTGGGCCTATCCCGCAATGACGGCGACTTATGTAAGTGAGACAACCGTTATGTTGGCATACAATATAATTAATTATAACGTTACTTCTACAGTATATGGGTTATGCGGCGGGCATTTTACATGCCATCGACGCCTATTTGGCTTTCAGATATTACAGAGGCAGTCATTGACTTGAAGGTTAAGTATAGCAAAATAGTTCTTATGACTTTATTTAAAACATGTTTGTATGTATGTATTGTATACGCATTAATTTGTAAGAAATTCACATAAAAATTAAGTTGTTACATTGTGTGTGGCACACTTGAGGCACATACAGTGTGAGTATTTCTCTTATCAATAATATTAATATTTAGTGGCATTTTTATATACAAGATAATGTAAATAATAATTTATATAGTAAAACAATAATATAATTAATATATATAAAGTTAGTTTTTAGAACATGATAATAAATAAGTATAAATATATACTTTTTTTAAATAATAAAATATAATATTGTCAACTGCTTTCAACAAAATAATGTTTTGGCAAAAAAAAATATTAAAAAATAATAAAAAAAATTTAAAACTGAAATTATAATAAAAAAAAAATGTAATTTAAAACATGACTAATTCGCCACTAGTACTCAAGTGGATACAGATAACGCGTCTGCGCACATTTGTCACTTTCAAGAGATTACTTTTAGTCCATATTTCACATAGCTTTAGTCGATTTTGTTAAGCGCCTTGAATTTTCTGCAAATACATATTTATTATTTATGTTTTTTCAAATACGAAATCTAACTTACTTCAGTTTTTTGTAAGCCTCATCAGATTCGTAGTCAGCCTTCAGCAATGCTATGCGCACCCAACGCGGACGCTCGTGTATCACTTTGTGTATAACGAATTTCAAACCCAACAGCAGATGTTCGAAGAGTATAAACGTGATGTCGGGCATTTGTGGAAATAGTTTTGAGAAAAATCCTCTGCAAATGAAGGAGTTAGTATTAGGATACGCTTTAAATGCTTTGTTTTTTAATTAAAAAATTTAATTTTTGAACACAAAATTGTAATTCAAATTTTGAAAATCTACTTTCTATTCTAAAATGTTTTTTAGTAAAAAAAAATAATTTTTAATCTCAAAATTAGAGTTAAATTAATTGGAAATCGGAATTAAATATTGAAATATACAATTTTTAATCCCAAAATGAAAATTATAAATGGATAAAGTATATGTAGATCGTTTAAATGTGTAAGTTCGCTCTACAGTATTGAAACGCAAAGTTTGAAAGCGCGAAAAAAAAACAAAATTAAAAAAAGTTTTTTTTACAATTACAATTACAATTTTTTTAGCTTCCAACGTTTGTTTTGAACTAAAAAACTTTTTTTAACTGACAATTTTTTTAACTAAAAACTTTTTTTTTTTTGAATGTTGAATTAATATTAATCTTTTTTAGTTTTCAACCCGATATTTGGAATTAAATTATTATTTTTTTATTATTATTCAACAGGACTTTAAATTTTATTTTTAATATTTAAATGCGGTAATTGAAACATAGAAATAGAAAAAAAATATCATTTGCGAGATTACTAAATAAAAAAAAAATAATTTAAATAAGTATAAAATATAAATAAATTCATTTAAATAATTCAATTATTCTTTAAGACATCATTTGCAACCCTGGCTCAAATATGTGACATATCATGAATTATATATCAAAATTTTCGTAAATAGGTAACCGTTATTTATGGTTGCTGCAACAACTATTTCCTTCAATTTAATATAGATTGGCATATACTACTAAGCACTATGAAGCAAAACTGCATAAACAAATTCTTACTTACTTAACATTTGGCTGCAAATAGAGCAAACCACAGTTGCTCAGAATCGCCATCACCGAAAGCAATTCAAAGGCCGACTGCCAAGCGCCAGTATTCTTCGCGCGTCTGCCGAATGGACGTTTGAATATGTTACAGAGCTATAACGGAAGCATACAAGTCACGATACATACAACATGTAAACAAAAAAATTGCAATTTACCTTAAATAAATCGATATGCATGGCGAAAATGTTGTTGATTAACGCGCCCAAAGCAGCAAACGGCGCTACGGCGGCGAACAGCACCACATAACCGAACTGTATGCACATCTGCAGGTAATCCTCATAGGTCGATTGATACTGATCGAGTCCAGCTTCATAAAAGCATTGTTCGTAGCGTGCCAAATCGCTGACATTTGTCTTCACATCCTCATCGATTTCCTTATGCATATACTTTACGAATTTCTGACGCACCACAGCTAAGAGGGGAATGCCAATTTCTTGTGCAATGCAAACAATCTGTTGATGTGAAAAATAAAAGCATTATGTAATGTATTTTAAAAGGCAAAAACTAGCAAATGTACCTGAAAGATGAGCAACTGCATCATTAGTTGATATTTCAGCTGTTGCAAATCCCGCAGCACAAATGCAATGTAGAATAGTGAAAAAAAATTGTTGACAATTTCAAAAAGCATTAATTTATTCACACGATGACGATCATACTGAGAGCGTGTGCGATGGTTTTCCTGGTCAGTCAAGAAGGTAGCTAACTTCTCGTAAGCCCACGAGAAAATAGCGATGAGTATTGATTGTACGATAACCGGTATGTATAGTAACCAAGAATCAGGCCCTGGAAACATTAAAATTTATTTTTAAAAATATATATATATATAAGAGTATTTTCACGCCTACCAAAATCTGCTAGTACCTCGGCTTCTATCTGAAACTGGTACAAAGCAAAATAAGATGCCGCTGCGACGCACATTAGCACGACAGGGTATGAAACGCAATACATTTGTAAATAAGTATAACGCATGGGATATTGCAGCATCATTTTGCCCGTGATGGGATCCGGTTTTAAGACGCCATAATACGCTGTGCGCGGTTTGTCCAGACTACTCATCTCAATATTACCCCAACGGTATGAATAACCAGAGCACTTGCGCTTCCACAGTTCCAGAAAAATCTAAACCAGAAAAAAAATTATTAATTTTGACCGAAAATAAAAAATCAAATTTTTATTTCATAAAAACTGCAACTACCGTTGTCCAAAGCACATAGAAACTGCAAACCAATGACAAATTCACATTCCACACACATTGCAGCATACCGAAAATGGCGGGAAATATTAGTGCCTTCGTGTAGAACTCAGTGAAACCGAAATAGAGTGCTATGCTTGCGCCAAAATAATTGCATATATCTTCAATGGGCAATTGGCGACGTTTCCAATCAAATGCGAATCTATCTAGATACTCCTAGAAATGACAGAAATAAACAACATAAATAAATTATATTTTAAGTAATTTATAGCTCTTACAATATTGTGCAGTGGAAAGAAATCTTCGACTATGCCATTCTTTATATATGAGAGAATTGCTGGCTTCACGATATCTTTAATCAGCACTGGACCCTCGAACTCACGCACGATATCTGCAGGGGTCATGCCAGGCAGCAAATAATCGGATATGCAATCACAATTGAACTTCTGCATGCTGCCCGTGATGGTGAGCTTGCTCAGTTCGGCCTCATCGGCGAATCGCAGCAGCGTATCCGTAGTGGCAGATAGATAGAGGTACTTTTCAGTTTTGCTACAAGAGATGACAGGAAATGTAATTAATTTTTTTTACTTGTGTGATCATCAATCAATTTCGGATCAGACTAGAATATTTAAAAACTCATTTTAAAATCACAACGATGTTATTATTACAATTTTGATAAATTATTTTTATTATTATATTACTAAAAATTAATCACATTACCGTAAATTTCATGTAAGGAGATTATTTTTTTTTTATTATTGCAGTTATTAAGAGGTTAGGAAAAGGCAAACATACACACACAAACCATAATTTGCACATACCTTACAACCTCAAGCGTTGTAAGCACTTTGAATTCTTGTATTATCTTCTCCACATCTTGGCAGTGGCGTAATTTGGCCTTGTCCGAGAAAATTATTACGGCATATGTCTGAAAAAGTTCATAGTAATTGAAATACGTGCAATTTAAATGTGGTGAGGTCACTTACCCTCTCGAAATCGGGTACATCAATTGATTGCTTTTGTCGTATGCTCCGTTGACGCCGGAACAACTGATTCTCGATAATCGAGGTAATGCGTGGACCTTGTGAAATAATAATAATAAGTTGAAATTATGTATTTCATAATCATTTGGAGAAATAGAAGAAAATTTGTAAATTCAAAATACACACTTTTGGCACCATCTGACATTCTTCACTCTTTATTGTATTAATAAATATATGTATCTAATAATTTTGGCCACCTCTTCACAACCAACAATTATCACCTACAACAACTTTTTGGCAATGTATGAATATGCAGCAAAAATACTTCAAAAATACATAAATACAGTATAAGTATGAACCTACTTGATATGGTGTAAGAGAAATAAACAAATAAACAATAAACATGCAGTAAGAATTGTCAAAATCACAAGGCACCAACAACAACAATTCGATATAACATTGTCATCTTTGCCGGCATTTGTGTTTTTGTTACGAAGGGGCGCCTTTTCGCCCTTGGCTGGCTTGCTAGCAGCACCGCCTGGCATGCGATCCCATTCCCATAGAACTTCAGCTTCCGGATCAGGATCGTAATTATTGCTTTCTGTAATAATTGAAAAAAAAACGTTCCTACTCTTTTGCAAAAATATTAAAATACTGTTTATAATACTGGGTGAATTAGGAGCGCTGTGAGGGAAAAACATTTGTAATCGAGACAGATGGTTTTTGACTGATTGGCAGCACCGCTATTATTCTATAGAAATGTCAGTTGAACGTGATTTCCAAACTTTACACTGTTTGTGTTTTTTCTTTTTCCTCCGCTGTTATTGTTATTTGGGAATCGTCTTTCGCTAATCGCTGTGATGCAATAGAAAGTGTTGTTGGCTTTTATTGAATAAATTCCGCAGGTGAAAGTGAAAATCGCAGCCGTGAAAAAATAAAACAAATATTTTTCTATCAAAAGAGCAGAGAAAAGTGTGAAACTGTTTTCAAAACTAATGTGCAAAGTGTGAAAAATCGAAGTGTGTTTGACATGGAGCAATTGAATATAGTGAAAGATACATGAAGTAAAGGGTTATTCCATTTAGGTAATATGAGCTTACTTTAGAGGACTTTGAGATTTACACTTTGTATTGATCGGCGCTTTCATGTAGGCAATTATATATTTGCCGGTTGCATGACTTTCTTTACAGCAACGCTTACCGACCTCGCCGCAACCACTGACACAACTGCAGCACCTAACCTACAAAGAGCGATCGGGCGTAACCGAAGCAATGGTTGAGAGCGTATGAACAAATATTAAATTTCTGGTATAAAATAATATAAGACGCTCAAACAAAATGCAGGGCTTAATTCCAAAATGGTCAAACATTCGCGTGCTTCCCTTCCGTATGACTACCTCGCAAAAGGTAATTGCAATTAGTGTTTACATATTTAATTATAACGTATACTTGTATACTAAGTATAATTTTTTCACAAACAGGTTGTTTTCTTCTCGCTAACGGCGGGCGTAGCCTTACTTGGTGTGCTCGCACGCTTTCTACGGCGCAGAAAACCACCGCGTCCGCCTCGTCGTACGCGCAAATATACCGGTCGACGCACACGAAACAGTATGCGCAGCCCTAATGATATGATATCTATAGCCGGTTCTAAGGCATCTGCACGTTCCGGCAGTCCACCAGGTTCTACGGTCGCTTATTCGGACCGTATGTCACTTGCGTCTGGATCCATTGGTGCTGGAGCACTAGTATCTACTACGCAAAGCCAGACAGGTGCTATAGTTGTACATCTAACCGCACAACAATTAGGTGTAATGGGCATGGAAGCTTTGGATACAGTTATAAATTATTGGGAAGATGCTTTAGCTGCGCACAATTCACCGGGTGGCGTGCCGGCATTACTTACCACTGCTGAAGAGTCTGAATTTTGTCGTGAAATACAAAATTTACTTGACATGGCCTACACGTTGCAGGAACAAAGTGAATTGCTATTCTTAGATCAGCGTTCCGTGCTATTTCGGGACGAACCGTCTATAGATGAGCTGGAAGAAGATGGTCATGCGCTAGATGATGGCATAGAGGACGACAAACGTTCACACAGATCAATTATGAGTCGCACCGGTTCCGATCCAAATTTCGATTCGGCTGAAAGTTTTGCTTCGGCATTAGACCAAGTGGCCGATATGCGCGATTTTGAGGAATTCGTAGACACCTCGTATGATCAATATCCATTATACAATGCAGCGTTGAAACATCACGACGAAACGCCTATACCTTACCGCACTATACGCACTGATCTGGTGAACTGTTCCAGTGACACGGAATATTTGGTGAAATTGCACTGCGTGCGTTTAGCATTTCAATATTTGTTCAAGGTTAGTGCCTCGAAACTGACGTGTACATATTTGTAAAGTTTGATATTTACATGTATCTTTTTCAGGATCCAGCAATTGGTCAATGGGTCTGCGACACAGGACGTCAAATACTTACCGACCTACTATGTCTGGGCGATAAGGACACTAAGGAATTTCTCGTTGGTTACGAGGATATGGTGAACTATTTGCAAAATCCGAGTAATTGGGATGAGATACAAAAGGAACTGGAGGCGCGTAATGTCAAAGCGATGACTTTTTATGACATTTGCTTGGACTTCATTGTGTTAGACTCATTTAGAGATCTAGATGCGCCACCCGCCAGTGTTACGGCGGTTGTACAAAATCGTTTTCTCTCCAATGGATTCAAAGAAATGGTAAGTTATATAATGTTTATGCAAATTATGTATGTGGTTTGCTTGTGATATCTAACGCAAATACACGCTTAACAACGGAGTCTGCAAAATACAAACATTACACGCATATACATATCTTCAAATATATGATAAGAAAGCGCGTACTTATTGTTAAAGCAACAAAAATATTGTATAAAAGCCGCACGCATATTTGCCGCTATCTGCTTTGCTGCTGTCATAAGTTTGAAACCACTGTTACTTTGAAAATATTGCATATTTTTAGGCGCTCATTTTAAACATTCTCTCTTGCAGGCACTCAGCACCGCAGTTTGGTCTGTGCTAAAAGCCAAAAAACATGGACTCAAATATACTAACGGATTTATGGCTCACTTTTATGTAATCTCAGAGCAATTATCACCACTCATGGCCTGGGGTTTCTTTGGACCCGATGAAAATTTGCGCGACATTTGCCATTACTTCCGCGATCAAATGCTGGGCTTTCTAGCCGACATATTTAGTTTTCAAGCCAGCCGTTATACAACTGTCGAAGAGTTTGCCGAAGACATACTGCAACACATGAAGACGCGTGTCAATAATATTGGCGTGAAGTTTAGTCAATAGTTGCATAACAAAAGTTAATATTTGACGTTTCACAAAATAAATTTAGGAAAACTAAATCAAATAGTTTTGAAAGGACTTAGAAGTGATTTCAAATTATTATTTCTTATTTTTTAAAGTATATTTTAGTTAAGCGCTTAATTTTAGTTAAGACTTTAATTTTAGTATTGAACAATTTAAAATTATTACTGCAAACTTTGTAACGTAAACGCGTTGAAAGAAATTGAAAGATTTTTTTTTATATACTTTTGTACATATGTCGATATGTATGCATAAATTTTGTTTTTGCAATGAATAATGTGCTACCAATTCCATAATGTTGTGAACAGCTTTTACTATTCCAATTGTCGGCGCGTGTGCTTGCTCAATTTGTGTATATGAAATGCTATGGTGTGAGTATGTGTGGAGTCTCTACCGCCATTTTAGTGTGTTCCTCACCATGCAACTCGCATATAAATTTGTATATTTGCATTGCTGCGAAAAGAATTATGTTACCAATGTACACGCGCTAGATCTGCTTACTTTCTTGTTATTTTTTACTTTTCTTTTTTGTAGGTTATAAGAGAAAAAATATTTTAAAGCAAAATATAACTGAAATTTGAATTAATTAATGATATGTATGCCGTAAGCAATTGTTATTAAAAATTTAAATGAATATTACTTTAATAATTTAGTTATTACTTTTAACTAGTACAAAATGTATAAAAATTGTTATGGGTCCACATTAAGCCTGCAGCTTGCAAATGCCGTGAATATATCATTATTATTAACGGCCGCAGCTGCAACGGTTGCGTGGCAGTTATATTTTCTTACAAATTTCGTAGCCAAATAAGCAAACACTCACAACCACATACATACCCGTATACTTGTTGAAGAAAGCACTACAATTTGTTAATATTTGCAATTTGCTATACTTTAAAGAAAAAAATTAAGAACAAAAAACTTCTGGAATTAATTGTTAACAAGTAGCAAAAGCATTTAAACTCTTTATAATTATTCTCTACACACACATTCGTTGTGTGATTTTCATTATTTTATATGCAATAAAATTATATATATTATAACAATAATATTTCAATTAAAATATATAGTAAATTTATTTTATAAAAAAAAAATAAACAAATCTTTTTTAAACTAATTGCTAAAAATCACTGTAAATGACAATATAAGCTAGAAATCAAGGCGGCGAAATTGTGGCAAGTTTGTTGACAAAAAGTGAGTTACAAAAACAAAAAAAAAAAAAAAAAAAAACATTTGTGTTTACAAATATATAAAGCAAATACTTGTAAAAGAGCATTGTGTGCAGTATGAAGTGTCCTGCGATGAAGGAGTGGGTCTCCGTTATTGAAATTATAATTGCGGTAAGACTAACTACATATACGTGTAAGAATAACTTTTATATTAATTTACCCACATACATACAAACGCACAATGTAGCTGCTGTGCCTGTTTGCCATTCTGCTGCTGTCATGTGTGATCCCCTTCCCGGACGATATGCACATGTTCTTGTACCAGTGCTCACTGGCCACAACAATGGTGCTGTGCTTGATCTTTGCCTTCAGCACTTGGTTCTACAGTTCCAACTACCCGAAAACGCGTTTTCACGTGCGCATATTTGTAAGTACCTACATACATACATACATATGTAATATATGTATATACATATATCTTGTGCGGATGCTGGAGTAGCGGCAGTTGCTTTCATTTTCAGATTGTTATTGTGCTATGGACGATGTTTGTTTTTGGACTTATCACCGCCATCCTATTTGATATGAATTTCTTCGGGGAGTATGTGTACGAGCATTTCGAACGCGATATTTTCAATAAATCGGAGTATTTGTTATTGAATATTGGTATGCTGTTGGGCATCGTGGCGCTGTTTTTACTCTTTGTTGTCAATATAATATTAACTGTGGGCGTTTGTCGAAGAGCTAGAAAAAATCGTCAATAAAATGAGTGCTACCAATAATATGCAGTGTGTTCAATTCATGTGTCCAAGTGGGTTGTTTGACCACTAGCTGGAGTTTAGTGACCAGCGACTCCATTCTTTCGAAGTAAATGAAGTTTTTCTCCAAAAATCCAGCAACTCTTCGGAATCTACGTGAAATTGGTTGCTCTCTACATTTATCGGATAAGAAAGAAAGGTGCAGAACAGGAATAAGTGGAATAGCTCGTTCAAACACTTGTGACAGCTTCTTTGTAGATTGCGAAAAGGTTTGAGTGGAAATGACTTTGTTGTTTTTCTTGTAGCGGCAGAAAACATTCCTGAAGTAATGGCCTTAACCAGAAACCACCCTGCGAGAGAACGATCTTCGTAGCGTTTATGTCAAAAGCTTTTGGCACAGTCAGTCACACAACGCCACTTGAGGACATCGAAAAAACTACGTTCCCTCCAGGACTGAAGAGGTGGAGCATAAACTATCTGAGCGGTCGTCACACCATATCTTCGCAATCAATCATCCCTGCAGTCGCCTTCTTGGAGCGCAACTGCCTTCTAGGAGCAGCTAGAAGTCATTCCTCAACTACGTCGACGACTGCAAACAATACGCCGACCAGACTTCGGACGCAATTAACTTCCTCTAAGCATTGACCGCCTCACGGCGGAGCCATCAATACTTTCACCGACTGCCCCTCGCGTACTTGGAGTCAAACCACCAGCCATTACAGACGAAGAGCTCGAGTTGCCGCTAGACAATTGCGCAGCTACGGTCTTGATACTGTAGCAGGTTAAACTTTTACTTATCCAGAACAGGCCCCAAAATACCTTATATATGCCCTGCGTGCAATGAGTAACTGCATGATACTGGCCACCTCTTTACAGGTCCCAATGACCTTACTCATCTGACACCCCTCTTCATTTAATCCGACCCCGCCGAAACAGCACGTTTCTTGGGCCTACCGTTGGATGACGTTGACGACAACTTCTCTAATCCTTACCGTCATAACGGGGCTTAGGTGCACGTTACAACAACAACTACAAAAGTCTTGAAGTAATTTCGAGGCTTGGTGCCGACTTGACAGCCCTTGGTCGGATAAAAATCCGGATCCGTACCGGTTACTTAGAACCGACTGTCGTGGAAAGAGCGTCAAGTAACGTACCGATGCCGCCTCAGCAAATTTGTGGTCGGCTCGAAGCTTTCCGTCGATACATTTGGGTCCGTCAATTCTCACCTAAGATTTTTAGACATCCCAAAGACCAGTGTTTCAGCTATATGAGCGGAATCATTATCTCTTTTGAGAGATCAATCGGATAACTAGGTCGCATAAAAATGATATTCTTAAATATCTTGTCGGTTGAAGATAGAAGTTTTGAAAGTACTTACTTGTTTATTAAGAAGAAGAGAAATTTTGAATCCACTGTATCTTGTGACAAAATGAGGCTGATCGACTTTGCCGGGCTCCGTTATTTTCACCAGATGCAAGTATGAAAAACTCAAGTCTGAACGTTTCCCAGGATATATTTTGAAGACGAATGAAATATAAGGCATCGTTTTCGAGGGCTATTTTTGTTGCTATAGCTCTTATCTAAACCATGTTTGGTTGAAAACGAAGCCTTTTGTCGGCGAAATCATATTGCGAGTGACCCAGGAAATGAACAGTTTCGCCGGGATCGGATCATAAAGGACAGGATCCCATCGGCGAAGCCATATAAGAAGTGGGCCTGGAAATAAGCTGTTTCGCCGGGATCGGATCATAAAGGACAGGGTCGCATTTCAGGACTTATGCTGGATATATTGAGGTTTAGTCTGAGTAAACTTACCATTTCTAGCGAAACATTTCGTCAACTTCAGAGATCTGTCGAATGTAAAATAATTATTGGACACATTCGGCTACGGAAAAACTTAAACAAATTTTCACGTGTGTTTATTTAAAGTTTTACATAAAAATACATTCCACACAAAATATTTATATTTGTTAAAATTTTATATATATATATATGTATATATACATACATAGCAAAACATGTATATAATAGTCGAGTATTTATAAAAAATGATGACAGTACTTATATCATTTTTAGTAAGTATTTTTGGTTTGCTTTTGCATTAAATTCTTTCTCTTGCTGCATTTTCGGACTTTTGCAAACGATGACTGAAAAAATGCTCACACAATTTTAAATAAGTATGTATGTATGTAGATTCCGTTGTGTGCTTCTTAAATATTTAAATAAATCTTATATTTATTATAACTTAATTAATCATAGTAAAGTAAAAAAAGACGAATTCCAGCAATGAACATCCGCGGAAACGCGCCACACACGAAGTGAAATCAAACGTCGCAAATTCGGTGACTTCAGTTCGCCGGGTAACTTTAGATGCCGCGATATGATCGGTGAGCCAAGAATGCGCTAATGAAGTAGAGCACCGTGTTCACAAGTCCCATAATACCGGCCGCCATGTAAGCTTCGTATTGCTTGCCGTATCGGAAGTATCTGTCGTTCAACACGATGACGAGATTCAATGAAGCGGCCAACAGCAAAATGGCTGCTACGCTGTGATAGATAAGTTCCTATCGGTGAAGAAAAATACCGTTAAAAATGCCGTTTATACATTTCAAACTGATGCCAGTGCGTGCAACTTACATAAATGGTCTTCGATATAATGCCGCCCGTGCTGAGCGACGTTAAACAGGATAGTAGAAGGCAAAATGTTCCTATCAGGAATGTCGTGGCCATGAGGAAGAAGAAAATTTCTGCCGAAGTGGCACTTCCGTTCCAGTAATAGCCGAAGATGCCAACTGTGGCGATGCCGAGCAGCTGTGTGGAAGGAAAAATCGTATTGTGAATTTTTACAAAGTAAAGTCTAGTAATACAGTGGAACCTTCCTAACTCGAATCAGCATAATCCACAAAAAAAATCGAGTTAGAGCGACCTCGAGTTATGGAAGGAAATTTATATGAAATTTCACTTCTATTGAAAATTCAATAGTTCGAGTTATAGAGAACTTCGAGTTATAGAAGTTCAAATTATGGAAGTTCAACTGTATGTATGTATATTTTACATATTTATATCCTCTATCGGTTAATTCAAAGTCACTCACCATTTCGAATAATTTTAATAAACCCGTGAATGACTTCAAGTATCCAGTATTAAGTACAATATAGGACGTATTTGTCGTGCTGGTGGTCGTTCTGGTGATTGTCACTGAGTGAGACATCTTTGCGGTTTTCTGTAAATGCGTTAGTGGTGAAAAGGTAGAGGAATCGTTTTATAGCTGAAAGTACAAATACAAAAAATTAAAATTGTTAAACAGTCTTTAAATACAGCGAATAGAGAATAATATATTTTTAAGCTCTTCGAAAATTTTGAGCGATTAAGTCGAATTCCTATATAAATCGCGTCAATCAGCAATCTTTCTTAGTTTTTTAGACATACAATTCGAAGTCAAGTTCTTAAGAACAAAGAAGGGTGTGTATTTTTGAGTAAATAGCGAGAGAGAAGGAGATAAAAGTACAATAACCGAAATATCTTGAAGCGCTGAATCGCCGAAAGGTTCAGTAAGCTTTGTAAGCAAACTATTATTAAATGAAAAAAAATCAGAGATTATAACGTCTTTTTCAAGAAGAAAAGGAAGTCATTATATATGAAATTCGATTTCTTTTACAAGGTCACCACGGACACGCTTGCAGAAGTCCACACCCTGAACCCAATTTTCGACGGACTCCAAGCGTAAATCGGTCGGTGCTAGTCGATGTTCGTACGAAGTTCATCAACTATCGCTGGCTTGTTGGCATACACCATAGACTTGACGTAACCCTCAGAAAATAATCTAACGGCGTCAAATCGCACGACCGAGTCGGTCAATTGACTGAACCAAACTTGGTTTTCAATAAATTGATTATGACATGTGCTGTGTGGCTTGTGGCGCTATCCTGTTGGAATCACATATTGTCCGAGTCCATATCATTCAAATCGGGCCAAAAATATTCGGTTATCATTGAGCGATAGCGATTCCCATTCACCGTAACGTGTCGGTCTTGATCATCACAGAAGAAGTACAGCTCAATGCTTCCGCCGACCCATAAAACCAACCGTAATTGTTTCGGGATGCAATGGTGACTCATGGAGTAGTTTAGCTAGAAATGAGCCTTAATCGCTGAAGATCTTTTTTCGATGAAAATCTGAATCACTTTCAAGTTGTTGCTCAGCCCAATTCACGAACATACGACGATTCTGGTGGTCAAGCGGCTTCAGTTCTTGCGTCAATTTGATCTTGTAAGAATGTAGGCCAAGATCTTTTCGCAAAATTCGCCACAACGACGTCACAGAGATGCCCAACGCTTGAGAACGATTTGGGTCTTCCAATATTCTCGACACTATGTGCACTTCTTTGTCCCACTGGCAGGGGAACAATTTGTACTGTTCCTGTGGATTCAAATTTTTCCACTAGACGCTCAATTGTTGAGCTCACAGAACGATTATGACGACCATAGGTAAATTGGACGTAGCGCTCTTAAAGTTGAGACCACTGACTCCGGTTTTCGGCAGTAAATTTTAATAATTTCGACTCGCTGTTGGATCGTATATATTTCCATGATGAAATGGCAAACCTTACTAAAGAGAAATGTCAAAAAAGCTGGAAAAAATATGGCGTCGTTTGCTATCCCTAGCATATGGGTCTACTTTGTAGTGTCTCTATTGAAAACCCCTTTAGAATAAACATATCCATCTAAAGTAGAACTTAATCATAACAATCTTTCCTATAATTCGAAATTGTATATGGTTCTGTGAGGTCTTGAATTTATTAACTTCCTGAGTGTTAGTCTCAGACTTCACACGAATTTTTAACGGTGTGCCGACCTCTAAAATTAAAAAAAAAAATGTAAGAAATTAAATTTTTTTAAATTTTAATTTTTTACATTTTCTTTTTAAACAAAATTAATTTTGTACACAAATTCGCTTGGAAGAGAGTGTGAAAAAACGGTTCATTGCTCGCAAAAACAGGCACAGGCGGTGACCTAGATACATCTGTATGTATATTATTAGGTATTTATTTACTTTTTAAACAATTTGTGCATATTTTTAGACCTGAACAAATACATATTTACATATGTACACATATGTATATATCGTACCCATATAACTAGGTATTCGTGCTTTGTATCTCGAAATGTGTTCACAGCGCTGACTAACGATTTTCTATACAAATACTGAAATTAAGTCGATTTTCGAAATGAAATATTTCATTTTAAATATTTCGGGATAAATTTACTATATGGTATACATAAATACAAAATCTAAGCGTTCTAGCTGAGAACGTGCAATGAATTATCTAAAATTTGGAAAAAATCGCTAAATTTTGTTGAGTAGCGAATCGAACATACAACTGGTATAACTCACAAAAACTGGCATAATCAAATAACCGATAAGTAATAGAATGACAAGCATTGCTGAGCGAAAATGAGTACCCCAAACCTTCACTCCAAGCGAAAGGCCACTTTAAATGCAAATTTAAAAAAAAAAGTAATATTTCTGAAAATAAAATTTGACCTAGACTTGTCTTTTGCAATCAAAACGTGCAATGATCGCATGAAGGACTCATCGGCAATGCAATAATAGTTTACAAGCGAAATGTAGTCATATGTATATATACTGTATGTATGTGTACAATATAGACGCCTACACAAATAATAAAAACAAATACTAAGTGTTTTTGCGAAAATACTAATGTGTTTAATTGATTCTGACAATTTCCGTCTCACCCACGAAGCTTTTGTTTGTTTGTGTGTGTGCATAGTGCAATGACAATTTTGACGTCATTTAAGCATTTTGTTTACAAAAATTACATAGACTAGCGCAGAAGTCTTCGAATTTTCGGAGAAAATTTATAATAGTAATGTACTACTTATGGGCAAAAAATAGTAAGACTTTGTTCATAATTTTAAAATGTTTAATTCATTCTTGGAAATCTATGTTGTACCCTTCAAATTAAATCCCCTTGGGCCGTATATACTTGTGCCAACGTTTTTTCCAATCCTCGATGCAGTTGTTAAAGTCAATTTCCGGAATAGCCTGCAATGCGTGTTCGCGTTTAATGCCTTCAATTGACTCAATACGTTGTCCCCGGAGCGGTCGTTTGAGTTTGCTGAATAGCCAAAAGTCATACGAAGCTAATTCAGGCGAATGCGGTGTTTGCGGCTCGATATTGTTTGAAAATTTGGCGAAAAACTCACAAAGAATCAATGCAGTATGCGAAAAACAAGATTTGTCGGCCCACAATCCCGGCCTCTTTTTACGAATAGGTTCTGAATTAGACGATTAAATTCTTTAGTCCGACCACAAGAAATGTCTGTCCTTTTTGAAATTCTTAAAAATTTTTCCAAAATAAATTGTGGACCACCGTCTTCGCAAGATAAGAAGCACAACTTAATCAAGTTACAGCATGACATCATTTGCGGTGTGCATATCTATGTATATACATAAGTAATACTGATTTTACAAAACTGGAGCAAGAAGAAATTCTTACATTTGTGGAGGCCCTGACCTAAAATTGTTATGTACGAGAAGAATTCGTCACCACTGACCTCGTTTTCACTTGTTATACACACGTTTATGTGCTGCAATGAGACTAAGTACATATGTACATACATGCATACATATATTGTATATTCATATATAATTGTTTTTCTATCAATTAAAGTACGCAAGTTTGTACATATACATATACAAGTAGGTAGGTATACGTTTGTGTTGGCAAAATGGTTTTTTATGAGTCTACAGAGAAACCGGCATTTGTAATTCACACCGGCTGTTTCTCGCTGATAACTGCATAACAAATGGTTTATATTGTGCAAATACATACCTACACATACTATATATTTTACAAGTATTAGTCGCGATCGCGTCGGGTTTGTGGATCAGTGAGTGGGACAGTAGGCGCTTGGCTCAAAGCTAACAACATTTGCTTTATATAAATGAGTGGGAGAATAGACACAGCCATATACGGGAACTGCATATATGTATGTACATACGTATGTATGTATATAAAGCTCGGCAACGGTACAACAATAACAACGTCGTTCATAAATATTGATAAGTGAGAAAATCTGATTTGCACTTAAAAAGATTGATTCATTATTGTCTCGGCACTGTGGACAGCAGTCGCTAGGTATGTACCTGTATGTGCATGTGTATGTGAAGTAGCTAAAAGGGTGTACTCATATGCATATACATATATTGTATATATAGTCCTACAATTATATCGATTCTTATTTCTATTTGTGAATGCATAAAGAATTTCTTTGTTGATAGCGGGACTTGCGAAAATGTGTTCTCTGATAAGAGCACTAATTAAAAGTGTCGAACATACATACATACACTTGTATTTCCAGTGCAGTGAAAAATGATGAATGTAAGTTTATTTCTGGTTCTGATTGTGTCACTAACATTTTTAATGGAATTCTTGAAGTAAAGAAGTATAAAAACGTTAATGAAATATCAATTATTTAGACTGCGCTGCATTTATCGAAGATGCTCTATGGAAACCGATGTAAACCATTTGAGGGTCGTATTCTCAATGTCTGGTTAGCAGTCAGCTGTCAGTTAAATCCCTAAAGGTCGTGAAGTCAACGAAATGCGAAGCGAGTCGTCCATCAACCTCTGTTAATGACGATAAGCAGGGAGATAGCAAAGGGCCTCAACAACTCATAGTTATCGACTCAATACATATTGGTTAATTTATTGAACTTGAGCGTGTCAATGCTTTATTCGTACCAAAGGGCTTTCAGGTCGGGCGCGAAAAGACACGTCCCAAAAGAAGTGGCAACGTAGCTGAGTACCTCACATTCATCAAACGCATCATTACGGGTTTAAAAAGCTTGAGTTTATAAATATGACGTCGACACTGTGCAAGAATTTAACGATAGGCCGAAATCAAGAAAACTTAAAATTCTCTTAAAGCACTGAGAACCATCACAGCCGAGGCTTATAACAAGTGAAAATTGTGTAAAACGTTGACACGCTTGAATTAGCTCAGAAACCTAGTATTTTGAAGGCGTTAATAAAGATTTATATTAAAATACGTGAAAATGTAATTTTTTTTTTGGTCCGGGTCAAATTTGATCAGATGTAAGCGTAGCTTACTTTGACGGAAGTTCGATTTCCGAAATTTTGAAATTAAGAGACTTGATTTTAAATACATTTCATTTTGTTTTTGAGTATGATGTTACGTCTATAGTTTTTATAACTCAATCAAAGTGTTATTTAAAAATTGCAATTCTTTGACATTCGAATTACAAGAACCTCTTGAGAGCAATACGAATATACTATATAAGAGCACCTACATAAATATATACAAACATGTGTTTTAATCGAATGGAAAAATTATATAAAAAATCTGGTTCATTCGAATTTTTGTATAGTATATAAATTATCGGCACTCACTACCCATGGATGTATTGATTAATGGGTTCTGTAAACACTAAAAATATGGAACACTGAACAGATGGTGATGTTTCAACGTTTTTAAAAAGATCAATGAAGAGTATCTAAATATATATGTACATATAAAAATATGTAGATACATATGTATGTATAAATATAAGCATATGATAAAAAACAGTGTTGTGCGAATTGTCTACAAAAATTAAAATTTTCAAAAAAATACAAAAAACTCATACATATAAAATATCCAAACATTCTTTGCAAATTATGGTGGCTCAGCTCCAAAAAACGTTCTGCGCCGCAATCGTGAGTGTTTTCACGTATTTCTTGTTATTCGCAATTCAATATTTATTTTGATTTCACGGCACCATGCGGCATACAAACAAGTTCTGACTCCTGTTTCATGTTTCATTGTAAATTCAAGTAAACAAACTCATTGTATGTGTGTATGTATTAGCATATACACGAATGTAGATATGTTGAAGCATTAAAGACGCTTTTAATTCGGGTTATGAGGTAATCGCAAAAAAATGATCTCATCAATGGAATGCCATGAATTTTTCTGCCTTCAATTTTTTATGCTTTTTTCATGAAGTGTAAATATGTACGAGTACGAATGACAGCGACTTTAAACAATCGATCACACTTTTTATTGCAAAAATGCATAAAAGCATGAATGTATGTGTATACATACATACATATGTATATGTGTATGTAGTTACTTGTGTAAATATGAGTTTAATTGTGAGGAGACAAGGACAAATGGTTGAGTTATATTCCTTACAGGCTTGAGACACAAAAATATGTTTTGCTATGTTATACATATGTGTATGTATGTATTTAAATGTTGATAAATTTTACGATTCAAAAAATATAATATTTTTTCTTAAGAAAATTATATTTTTTGTATATTTTTATATAATTAGTTATATTATTATAAGTTTTTTTTCATAATAATATTATATTCTTTGCGTATATATTAAATAGAAAAATATACATTGTGACAAAAAGGTACCCGTAAATTGTAAATATTCCAGTTTTCGAAACACTTCTGGGAAGGCCTGCAGCTTCTTTACCAAATTTTGTTTTATCTCTTCGACCGACTGAAAACGAGTTCCATTTTCAATGATTATTGACTTATTTGAATGTCAAACTCATAAACCTATGTCTCATCGACAGTTATAATGCTCTCCATAAATGTAGGATTCGAATTCGCACGATCAAGCATGTCCAAAGAGACCTGTTTTTGGAACACATTTTGAAAAAAATTCAGCTTAATAGGGAGAATGCGTTTCATACCGAAAATAGTACATTCGAATGGACTCATGAGAGATGTCGAACTCTCTTGCCATCTCTCCAACACTTGCCTGACGATCTTCAAGAATCATACTCTACACTTTTTCAATATTTTCATCAATTGAATCTCTATCTATCCCTACAAAGCGCTTATACTCTATGCAACATGTTGCCAGCGTATAAAAATCAATATTCGGCATTTTGGTAACGCTTCATCGACGAAATTTATTCATTTGTGACGCCCCTGTGTAATCGTTGGATCACTTCCATATGTGCATGCATAAATATACATACATAAATGCAAATACATATGTATACATGTAAGTGGTTGCATACGTACGATCGGTATTTTGAGTTTCCTGATTTCATTGCAATTGAAAAACATGAAAAACATGCTTGAGCAGCTCAGGTGCAAGGTTGGGCAATTTCAATTTCCATGCACACACATCATTTTCAAAAAAAAAAAATAATGTGCATATGTATATCATTTATAGTTTTTGTTATGAATGTTAAAATGTAAATAAAATCGGAAAAAAATTCAAATTAATGAAATTTTGAAAACGCAAAATGCTGAAAATATCTAAAAAAAAATTTAAGTTATTCAAAAACGACGAAAAATTTATAAATTTTCCATAATAGAAACGTTGCGTTTGCTTTTTTTTAAATTGTAAGGCTGCAACTCTGCATACCATATACAGATCATTTCCGGTTTGTATTAGTTACAAATGCACTTTACTCAAAACATGCTCTCAATAATGAGAGAGTCGCACACAAGATTCATGCATGTATGTACATACATATGTATGTATGTAAATTAGATTATTTCGTAAGAAACAAGTTCAAAAAGGGTGAAAATTTTAACCTTTTAAAATATCATCTTTGTAGCTCATAAATAATATGACACTTTTATATTATGTACGTTCATGACATAATTGTATGACGTGCCTGTTCAAAGCAAGTCAATGAAAGCGAAAGTGCAGTCACAATGAAATACACACTGGAATTAATAATTATGTATATAACTGTACCAATGCCCATATTTACTAGTTCATTATAACAAAATGCGCCGGGAATGCCTGCTCTGTCTGCATCTAGGCCGTACGCGACTTGGGTGCGGCAGAAGCGCCGTTAACAAGTGATGCATTCATAATGGAAAACGAAAACAATCAAGCTTTGAAACTCTTTGACATTGCTTAATGCTCGCCGCGCAGTAAGTTATATTTTTGTATATAATAAATAAATTAAAAACAAAAAAATTAAAAAAAAAAAAATTAAATTAAAATTAAAATTATTATCTATAAATAATTGTATTGTATATATTAATTACTTGATAAATAACAGTTAAACAGAAGAAGCACTATTTATTACCTGCTTAAGCGGTTACATGGGTTAACGGGTTACAAAAAATTAATTCTTTTTATTATCTTATTAAATACTACAATACCTCTAGAATATTTTCCTAAATTTTCAACTTGATCCGAATAATAGTTTCGGAGATACAGCCTTAAGAACTTGTACGCTCGAGGGTTGCTAGGCTAACCTCGCCGTCTTTAAACGAGTTTTTCTAGAAACTGTGCTTTTGAAGTCGGTTGACAAGATTTCTCGGGAACTACTCAACCGATCTTTATGAAATTTTACACAGGTCTTTGAGATACAGTTCTTAAACTTGGACGAGGGATTTTTTAATTGAAAAAAAATTTCGCGAAATTTTCACTGAAATTTTAATTTTTTTTGTAAAAATGTCTACCAACAATTTTCATTTTTTTTTCTTAGTCCAACTTCTAAGTTAAGGTTTTAACTAAAACACATATTTTTCCACTTCAGATGATCCCGTAAGGAGTTATCATGCCAACGCGGGCTCATCTTTTTTTCCGAGGGTTCACCGGAAATGGCGTCGCAATGGCCGAGCTTAAAATATTTTTTCCCCAAAAATTTCAGAATTTCTTTGTCAATAAAAAATTCTAATTAAATATTTCATTTTTATATGAGAAAAATTCTTGAAAAACGCTGTTTTTACCCGAGGAAACCCATGTAGTGAGGTTATAGACGGGTGAGAAAAAAGTTCCTTTATATATAACTGTATTCATATGTACCTATATGCATTTAAGTATATATGTATGTGATTCCCAAGACTTTCGTAGCAATTCTACAATAATAATGTTTATTTATTCGAGTGAAATGCAATTAAAAATGCCGTAAACACCGTTTGTTGCCATTAGTCATTTTTGCGTTGGAGTCGGCTAAACAATCTCAAGTATATAGCAGGTACGAATATACATATGCACATACTTAAAATGAGTCAATAACAGCTTCAGAAAGCAACAAAGCTTAATAAAATCCTAAAAAAATAATGCCAAGAGCAACGGTTAATTATATTTCTATAGAGTTACAGGGCGTATGAGTGATTATTTATCACATTCTCACACAATACTTGTATGTAGGAGATCTAGTAATGCATTTCAGTCACTTACTGGAAAAAAGTGCAACTGCTCTTCTTTATACAAAATAGTGAAAATTCAGAGTGAAAATTGGTATTAATTTCTATTGAGAACCAGTTAGTTTATATTGAGAACCCGTTAGTTTCAGTTTGCAAAAACAAAAAACGGCTGTTAGCAGTAAGTAATTGAGATTCTGATAACAAAAGCGGAAGTATACTTGGAAAAGTAACTAAAAAAATTCAAATAAAAATAAAAAACAAATAAAGTTTGTGATTTACTGCCGGCTTTCTGTACGTTTATCTCTTTAAGTATTATTATTATCTCTCTCGCTCTTGGACTCCAGTAACCTGAGCGAGAAACAGCTGTTAAATTATTAACAGCTAATAATTGGTGACGCTTTTTTGAATGAAATGAAAAAACGTCTATTAAAAATAAATATTGGGTAGTCGAAAAAGTCTTTTCGTATTTCTAATCAAATTTCAACTTATTTTTTTTACCTATTGACTAAATACGAAATGACTTTTTCGACTACTCAATATCTTAGACCCGCCTCGAATTAAACACCAATTTCGAAAAGTTGCTTGGCTTTCGATATACAGAGATGAAGCGGTATTAGGGGAACTAGAGAAATTAGATACAGAGCATATTTTTCTCTGGTCCAACTTTGTTTTTTGACAGCTCAACAATGAAACTCAGAAACTATCTGAAGTCTGAGGAAAAAAATTTAAATTACCACTCCCTTGTGAGGCTTTGATAATTCAATATTACACTCTTTTAATAGACGATACTTGAGGATTGAAGTTTAAAATTACTTTCTAACAAATACATTTCATTATTAGATTTTAGAAATAAATTTTGTAAGCAAAAATATCTAATTTGAATATTCAAGCAGCTGAACAGAGGCATGAGATCATCTTAAACAGTAAATATATTTGCCTGTATGTGCGTGTGCTCACCTCATATGCGTTTTGAGTGTGTTGGTTTCTACATTTGTATGTGTGTGTATGTTTACAAATGCGAAAAAGTGGCAAAATAGCAAAACAAACATAAAATGAAAATAGAACTTTGAAGATCACAAACGAGTACACAAGTATTTCCAAAATATACACATTTCATTATGGCATATATACATACAAAAACAGCCAAAAGAAAACACACATCAAAATACAGAATATACCTATATAACAGCATTTTTTCAATACCTCAGCGTCATTAAAGGCGCACCCAGGCTTATGGTTGAAGAGTTCTAAATAATTGCAATCATTATTTAATTACTGGTCTATATGTGTATAAGTGTATCTGTATGTATTTATTTGTTAGAATAAGTTCATTGGACACCGTGAAGCAGTCGCAGCCACAGCTGGCCATTTATATGTCAAGAGGGATATATAAAGATATGTAGGCAAGTACCTATGTACCCGAGTGCTAGAGAAAATTTGGACTTCTGGGCAGCCTGGCAGCTCTTTACTTAGTTAGTCAGCCGCATGCTCAATCACTTTACGCACACACACTCACTCACAATCCATAACACTTTTATTTTCGGCTAAATTAGCGAATAAAAAAAAAAAAAACAAAAACCAACGCCCACACCCGAAAAGCGGTGATAGACCAAGGTGACTACTGGCAGAGCAGATAGCGAAGTGGCGAGGACAATGGCGAGCCAGAAGAGCAGCCAAGTGATTTGAAACATTTGGCGGACCAAAATAATTAAAATAAATAAATGGCTAAGATATGTATGTCCATGTATAAACTCAATTTTCAGGACTGTATACGCATTAGGGTGAGCAGAAAAAAATTCCAAAAATTTGTTCATCATATCAGACGATATTTTCAGGGTATCTAAGGAAAAGTAACAATTTTTTTCGGGAAAATATATACATATGTATTTATGTATATGTATTAGGGGGGCAAAAATTTTTTTTCCAAAAAGTGTTCGTCATTTCAGACGATATTTTCTGGGTGTCTAAGGAAAAAATATTGAAAATTTTTAACCACCCTAATGTAATAAAACGTGTATGTGAAATTCCTAAAATGCATTAATATTAATGTGCTATATATGTACATATACATACATACATACATACATACATACATATGTATTTCCAGAAATATATAGTCTGTTAATATATGTTCGTGATAATGTTTATAGTTGTTTTTCGTTTTAATATTTTTGTTAAAAAACTTTTTCATTATTATTTCCTTTTAATTATTTTTTTAAATAATTTTTTTTAATAATTGTTTTTTAATTTTTTTTTTTTAATTATTTATTTTATTTGTTATTATTTTTTTAATACTTTATTTTGTTATTTTATTTTTAAATATTTTTTTATTAACTTTTAATATTCTATTAAATACTTTTTCATTATTATTTTCAAAATATTTTTTTTTTATATTTAATTATTTTTTACAAAATAGACTTCCACTAAACTGCACCGTTATTTTAAACACAAAAATATTTTTTCTCATAAAAATTACAAAAATTTAATTTAATAATTAACAAATTCGGCTTACATTTTCAAAATGTTTGTTTTTCGTTTTTGCGCTTTTATTCACGAATGTCAATTCTCCACTTGTGATCACTCGAGGAGCTTTTCTTCTTTACTATGTCTTTACGCGCGTACGCTATAGGCAAAACTGATACTGAAATTTCGCTTTCAGCGCTCGAAAGTGCGAGTGCGGTGCGTCGTCTCCCGACCAATTCATCCATTCGCTGGTTTGTTTTGCTCAGGCGGTGACGTCATAAGATTCCAACAAGTTGAAGTGATGACTAAAATGTTCCAACGCAATTATAAAATACACATACACACCTACACATATACCACGTATGTGTAAATAAGCGCGTTTTGTTGTAACAACGGAAGTAACAAAGTTTGGCGTCGACGCCGACGCGCTCCATGAAAGCAAGCAGCACATATAAACGACGCACATAGCCAATTGTATTTGTAGGGTGTGAGCTTATATACACACATCCAAACATATATGTATATACATATGTATGTATGTATGCAAACAAACAGGTAAACAAATTTATTGTTATTGCTTAGGTAATGGCACCGAACTTGGACATTCGGTTCGTATGATTACTTGATATGATATCGATTTAGGGTGACCAGGTGAAATAATTTTTTGTTTTTGTTTTTGGGTAAGAAACTATAGTTACATACATTTACTAAGATCGGTAAATGTGCTCTAAAAAATATTCAGACAATATCACAGAATCTCGAAGCTATAAAAAAGCGATGTCACAGGTGAAAAATCAGACTGAAGGTATTCCAAACAAACTTGTAGAGAGTAAGCGCGGCAGCAATTGAGTATGCCAAGGCGCCATTAAAGTGTGCGACAACCTCAAAAACCCTAGAAAGGCCTCGGCCGCCTGAATTACCACCTTTTATCGTCTAAAAGTTTTTTTTTTAAGAGTGTCAGTAAGAATTGAAAACTTTCGAGATCAGAAAGTGGCCAGCCACCAGAAAAACTTGCCAAAGGGTATGGATACCACTGCTTTTTTACACTTTTGCTTAAGCTTAAGTTTTTGCGTTTTTACTGCATATTTATTAAGCCTTTAGCTGTAATTTTAACGTCTTTAAGTAAAAATAAAGGGTGATCCATTTCAAGGTTCCCCACTTTTTTGAAGAAAAAATTCATCACTCCAAAAAACATTCTTTGCCATTTATCTTTTGAAGATTATCTCTTTCAAAAGTTGGTCGCGTCTTGTTGAAACCAAATATCGCCGAGATCACGAGCTTCAACTTGAGACATCAAATAGTCAGTTACGTTTTCACCGGCATCATTTTAGAAGAAATATGGACGAATGATTCCACCGGCCCACAAACCATGAAATGGCAGCTCTTGAATCTATTTAATCACTTCGTCCCAAATGTGTAAACTTTGCTTATTTACATACCCATTGACCCAGATATGGGCCTCATCGCTGAAGAAAATTTGGCTCAAAAACGTGGGATCTCCTTGGAACTTTTCAAGAGTCCATAGAGCGAACCGACGTTGCTTGATCTCTATAAGATCTCGACGTAAAATGCGCCACGATGTATCATACGTCTGTTCGAGTTGCGAGTTGCTGCGTACTGCGCCGGATCGAGTCTCTACAGTCTTCGTGTACACTCTCAGCTACGATAACAACATTTTCTTCACTGTGTGCTGGACGTGGTTTATACCCTCAGATATTACCCAATAATGAAGGTTGGGTCTCAAGATGGCGAGATTTATTGCTCCAATGATATCCATGTAAAAAAATGGTAAACAAACGACATTGATGTTTCTAGGAGACTGGCTCACCTAAAAGCAAAACAAAAAAAAACAAATTGCATGTTAATCTGTAGGCATATGACTATGTCTGTTAGTTCCAACTAGGATCTTTAACAAACCGTAAAAATTAAATTTTTTAAATGTTTTTAAACACTAAACACTAAAAACCAAAAATTCATGATTTTTCTGACTAATTTTTTATGAAAAAAACGGCCAGTTTCCCAAATACAGTTTCGAGAAAAGCACGTTTGAAAAAGTTCTCACTCCTGTAACTTTCAATTTCAGAAAATTACTTTACTAGCACATTCTACGAAAGATCTAGATTGGACTTATGCAAAAAAGAATCGATTTTTGAATCCGTCACACGGGATGAACCCCTTAATTGCATTGTTTCGAAACTCTTTTAAGCAAAAGAGGAATTGGTCGGCCGTTTATAAGCTACACATTACCAGCATGATACTCGGGGTCTGTTGGTGAAAAAGGTACACACCTGTCGGAAACCCGCACAACAGATAGTGACTAAAAAACTTTTGTAGTCTTTCGGACCCCTCTTACAATATAAGTCATAAATGTTCCCGGTTAAGGAGGCAAAAATATACAGTGCCTTAAGCAGCACCACCTAAAAGCAATATGAACAAATGAAAACTATAACGGCCAAAGTACCCAACATATTGAATTTCATGACTAAGTTTTGTCTAACACTAACATCTAATACCTAAACCTTTAGGAATAAAGTTTTCCTCCATGAGTCCACCATAATCTTACCACAATAAGAAATAACTACGCCGTTTTCTCTAGATTGGATAGTGGAGTAAAGCGTTATGATTGGATGGAAAAGTACAAAAATATTGCAGCGAGTTATTTAACGCTCAACCACCCTTGCTTGGATACTTCATCCTCATACGTCATCATCCATTCAATGCGGAAGTCACGAACCGAAGCCCTCTTAAGGTTGTTTGCTTGTTAAGGTAGCAGCACTTCACCTTTTCCAAGAGATTTGCAGTCGTTCGCTAGGTTTATCAATATCTGTTCAGTTAATGCCTAATTCAAACGTCTCCTAGGTCACAGTTAATTGGAATGCAAGTGTGTCAATTGCGGAGCGTGACATCACTGATTACAAATAAGCAAGATTTAGAACCTTCAAAATTAATAATTATTAAAATAACACATATTTTTATGGAATCGCAAGCAATTCATGCAAATCTTATTAATAGATTTTGAATCAAGCGTTTTGAGTGAGTAACTCAATCACAAAATGTAAATGAAATGAGTAAACGGACAGACGAATATGTACATATGTATAGTACATCGGTAAGTATGTACATAGCACTCGTATGTGGAGGCTGAATTTTTCTGAGTCATTGTCAGACTCAATTGTGTTAGATTGTCTGGAAATGTGAAATTTGTTTCTGTTTTTGTATGAATTTTGTCTAGCTCACTTTCGTAACAAAACACCCCCAGTCGAAGGCAATGAACTTTCCCTCAAAGAAAGCGAGAATTTGTTATCCTTTGTGAAGGGTGGACCAAGAGTTTGTTTACCTTTGAACTGATAGAGCAGAGCTTGGGCTGGCGGAGTTAAAAAATTCTGTTGGTTCGAATTTATTTGTCGAGCCGATGAGTAAATTTTCTACGAAACTGCTGGATCAACGAATTGAAACTTTCACACGACCTTCCTAGATATATTTTTCGGATAATAATCGAAAGGATAAGATTTTTGATAATAATTTCGACTTAAGCTACTCTGGATTTAATACAATATTTAAAGAAATACTCTTTTCATGGGTATCCGACATTTTGAAAAAAAAAAAAACGAAATTTTGACCAGTCTTTTGAACATTAAGTGTTAACATGGGTTTCCTCGGGTAAAAAACAGCCTTTTTTTTAAAATTTTTTCCCATATAAAAAATTAAAAATTTTCAAAATTTTTTTTTTTTTTTAAAAAATTAAATATACAAACACACTAGTGGTATTAACAAATAAATTCTGAAATTTTTGAAAAAAAAAAAATTTTAAACTCGGCTATTGTGACTCAATTTCCGATGACCTCTCGGAAAAACGATGCGACTGTGCCAGATAACTTCTTACAGGATCATCTAAAGTGAAATAATACGTGTTTTAGTTTGGGACAAAGGAAAAAAAACTGAAAATTGGATTTTTGGCATTTTTACAAAAAAAAAACTTTGAGCGACATTGTATCTCAAAACTGAAAATCGGATTTTTGGCATTTTTACAAAAAAAAAAAAAAGTCTTAAGAATTGTATCTCAACGACCTGTGTAAAATTTTCATGAAGGTCGGTTGGGTAGTCCTCGAGAAATCTTGTCAACCTACTTCAAAAATACATTTTCGAAAAAAACGTGTTTAAAGACAATGCACTTCGCCTAGCTAGCGTTCAGCTCACAAGCTCTCAAGGCTGTATCTCCAAAACTACTACTAGGATCAACTCAGTTTATGACTATATCCTAGAGGTGTTGTAGAATTTAATAAAACAATAAAAAAATTCGAGTTTTTGATATGAGAGGTTTTCGCTTCTTTAGTTTTCGCCGGCTTTAAAGTTTCCATAAGAGCGAAGAAATAAGTGAAGTAAGAATTTTCCGTTATAATTTTAATGCATGCTTTCCTTTATTTTTATTTCTATTATTACATATTGTTATTAATATTTGCAATACAATTCAGTATGACTTTATTGCTTGCAGTGCTTATTAGTTTTTTGTTTTTGTTTTGCCTACAAAATGAAAAATCTGTAGCTTTCGTTAGCTGCACATAAACAATAAATATGTATGAGTGTATGTATGTATGTATATAAACATGGCCACTAGTGGTTAACTTTTTCGTTGATTTTATTGTTTAAAATTATGAATTCATTTTCGCAATGTGTGACATTAATTACTGTCATTTAATAAACCTAGGCTGGCTGCTTAGACATAGCAATTCACGGCAAATTAGTGCAAGTTTATAATTTAGAACAATTTAAATATATAAATAACTTTTGAAATGCTTTGAGAGTCTCAGAGACTACAAAATTACAAACTAAAACAAATTTCAATTTTTTTTTTGACAATTTCATTGTTCAACATATATGTATGTATGTAATTAAAGCGACTTAAGGAATATTTTATATTTGAATTCTTAATGTTATAAAGTGATGCTTTGAGCATAACCTCAAATCCAGACATTTTTGCTTTCACCGATTTCATTGAACCGCACACCTTTCGCCATTGAAAAACTTATAGTTAATATTATAACATATTGATTGATTAATAATCCAGAAGAGTGCGCGATACAGCGCTAAGCAGTTAAACAGTCAAAGACATTCTTGTTTCTAATCTAAATTATCATCGAAATCGTGTAGTTTCGGCTCGGCTTTGGGTTCGGGTTTAGGTGGTGGCGCTTGTGTTCTGTTCAAGCCCTCGAACATCTTGGCAACATTTTCTAAACCAATCTTGTTGCCGAACTCGGCGATTTTAGCGAATTTCGGATTGCTCTTGTACTTTTCAATATTTTCTGGACTCTTTGCAATGTCCATCAGCATCTGCTGAAACTCCTTATCCTGAAGGGCAGTCAAAAATTCCGGATCGAAGCGTATATCATTTGCTGGCTTTTGCTCTTGTGGCTGCTGTTGTTGCTGTTGCTTACGTTCTTTAGCGTGTGCACGTGCCTTGTGCTGTGCCTTCTTGCTTTCGCGCTCGGCGCGCTTTCGTTCCTGCTTAATGCGGTGTTGTTCGAGTTTCTTGGCGTTGGGTGTGACCTCACGCAACCATTCGTCTGCCTCCTCATCGAAATCTAACTTGCAAGCTTGCCGCAAATCATTGGCAGATTTCTCCCAATTACCCAACAGACGGTGAGCACGGCCGCGGAACTTGTAGGCCGCCGCTGAATCACAATTCAACTCCAACGCTTTGTCACAGTCACGAATGCAAGCATTGGGCTTTTTTAGTTTAAGGAATGCCTGACCGCGTTTTGCATGGAACAAGGCATTGCCGGGATTCAGCTCGATAGCTTTGGTGTATAGATCGATGGCCTCATCAAATTTCTGTTCGGAATAAGCAGCGGCGGCTTGTGAACGCAAATCGCTTGCCTGATCGATTTCCTCCTCTGTTGGTGTCTTATTTGTGTCACCCATCGGCTGATTGGCTTCGGTGTCGGCTTCGATAACACCTATAAATAAATAAAGGAAGGAAGCGAATACGTCAGACTACTAATAGTGGGATGGACAATACTAGAAACACACTTGGCGGCTTGCCTTGCTAAACTCAAGCTGTTTATTTCATAATTGTGGCTAATTCTTATTACACTTATCATTAGATACATAGGCAAAATATACCGAATAAGTAAAATAAAAATTCCAAGCTTGCTTAAAGTAAAGTTCTCTTCATATGAATGGACTCTTAAATTTATATTAAGTTACTTAATATTAAACAACTTATATTCTTACTTATAACTAAATGTGTATCATACTTTAAAGCATATGAAAATTTTGTGCTCGCTCTTCGCTTTCGTAGCCGGCGTTCATGATGTGCGGCTGGTGTACATAGCCGGCGGCTTGTGGTAGCAGCTGATAGGCAGATGTAGGCATAAGTGTGGGTGGCAACTGCTGTTGTTGCTGTGGTTGCATTTGCGTTGTTGGTGGTGGTGGAGGTTGCTGTGCAGCCAGTTGCTGTTGGTGATGATATATTGTGGGCACAATAACAGGCGTAGACGCTTGTGGCGCATAGCGCTGCTGCAAGAAGCGCATGGTTTCAGTTGCATTTGGCGTCAATTGCGTCCAAAAGCCGCCCTCTTCACCGGTGAATGTGGAAATGTTCGGATTGAGCTTTTTCGTTATAGGCGCAGCGTTTATCTTGACAAGTGTGCTGTCAACCGCCAATGAAGGATCAACATTTGCATTAGTGATGTTCTTGGTTGTGTCAGTTTTAACTGTCTCAATGCATTTTCGCTGTGAGCTTACTTTGTGCGCATGCTTGGAAGTAGGTTGCAAAAAAGCCAATTTGAAATCCTTATGGAACACCCTACGAAAGTAGCTGGAACTGAGCGCAATTTTATTTTGGCGTTCACAGTCCTCTTTATACTCGGCATACATTTTCATTATGTTCAAAGAACTGTGCAGAAAGCGTGTTTTGTAGTTTTTGTGTGGCACCCATGTTGGATAGCTGTTGATATGTTCGCGCACACCGGCAATAAGTTCCTCTGGAAATTTAGTCTTTTTGCCATTACGCCCCCGCCGGTCTTCGCCAGCGTAGGCACCGGTTTGCTTATCCACATTCTTCTGTGCATTGGCGAGGAAGTGACTGCCGATGCAGAGCGTTGTATTGAAGAAACGTGAACAGACGCGTACATTTTCACCGCGTTCACCACGTAGAAAATACCGATTTGTGTATACACGTACACGATTTGTCTTTCGGTGCTCTGCTGCAGTCGTGTTGGTGTTTTCATGCACTTCAACGCGTGATAGCACAAAGTCTTTACGTCTTTTATAACTCAAACGCCAAAATGCTGCACATAGTAGCGCACGTTGTTCTTCGGTGAATTTTGTGTGACATTTAAATCGACATGATTCGGCGCAATTGACTGGTTGTGGCACACGATCTTTCTTTATAGAAATGCCTTTTCTGGACGAGCGATTATAGGATTTGGACTTAGTTTTCTGTATAGATGAGGTCTCGGCTTCAGTATGCTCCATTGGCACAACTTCAGTTTCAGCGCTGTTGTTTTCCTGTGCAGCTAATGTGGAAGTCTTTGCTATTGTACTTTCATCACTTTTCTTCTCTTGTACTGGTTCATTTTCTTCACTTTGTTTATTTGTTTTTTGATGCAGTAAATCAGAATTATTTGTAGCCATCTCCTTTGTGGCCAAATCTTCTATATGTTCACTAGTCTCTTCAGTCAACGAATTATCTTCAGTAGAAACAGGATCCTCCACAGAATTATAACGCCTCTGTTTTGCTATTTCAGTTTTTAGACGACGCCCCTCGCCGCTGCCGCCACGTAAATCTATACCGGTATAATGTCCTTTACCGTCGTTGTGCTCCAGCGCATCCTTTACCAAGTAACCACTTATGACAAGTGTTTTCAAAAAGAAACCCAAGCACACTCTTACACGTTCACCGTCACTGGAAGGCATGAAATAGTGATTCGTGTGCTGACGTGCTTCTTTTATTCTCTTTATTATGCGCATTTTTCCAAGCGGTTTTTTCTCTACACATGACAGTAAATAGTTTTTTCGTTCGACGAATCCCAGTGACCAGAACTCTTTACACAATTTCATCCGTTGATCCTCATCAATTTTACTACACTGCTTTTTGCATTTCCCATTGCAATCAACCGGTTTAGGTTTTTTAACTTTTTTCTCGGGTTTCAATTCTGTGTAAAAATGTCGGTTCTTTGTGTAACGCTTTCCTTTCTTGCTCTGTAATTTACGTCTACAACTACGTGTTTTTATTCGAGGACGAACCATTTCGGAAGATTCATCACTAACGCTATCGTCTTCGCCTTTATAATTTTCATCCTGTAAATCTTCATTTTCGCAATCACTATCTATCTCGAATTTCAACGCAACTGGGGCCGCATTGGTTTCGATAGGATCGTCCTCCCCAATATTATCCCTTTCATCAGTGTCATAAATAGCTTCTACATGACACTCATACTCCTCGATATTGTTTTCTTCACAATCCGAGTTTTCTCGTTCAGTTTTTATAGGCTCTTGTTTTCTAATTGCTTTAGTTTCCTCGAGATAAACTGTACTTGTATTGATGAAATTATCGCCAATAACAGATCTATCCGCCAAATCCGGTCCGCTCTTCTGCTTTTTCCGTTTATGTTTTGTTCTGGCTGAAAGCAAAAGTG
The DNA here is from genome assembly GCF_023373825.1 of Bactrocera dorsalis. Lineage (NCBI taxonomy): Eukaryota > Metazoa > Arthropoda > Insecta > Diptera > Tephritidae > Bactrocera > Bactrocera dorsalis. Next base: position 66,722,617 of record NC_064306.1, read on the forward strand.
CGTATACAAGAGCCGTGTCAGGCATAACTCGATAAGTAATATTATAATTAAAAAGTTTTCTACCTACAAGAAATTAATATATGTAGTATCGACCCTATAATTTTCCTGACACGCCTCTGTACAGAAATTCGCAAAGCTATCTTAATACAATTAAATAACTCTTTTGGCAAAGTAATCAACTACTACATGAAACATAACCTTGCATAATGTAATTACCAACACATAATTCTAAAAACTTACCTTCCATGTCTAATTCCACTTCCGACTCTGGTTCCGATTCCTCCAGTTCGGATTCCTCTGATTCATCAACATTCATGCCACTACCACCGGCTGCGTCTCCACCAAATGGGCATTTTCTATAAATCGTATCAATTTTTTACTAATTTTTTTATTCGTTCAAATACAGGTTATTCTAATAGAGCTTACCCTCCAGCAGCACCAGTAGGCATCTTAAATTCTCCAGACGGTACTTTACCTCCAAATTTCTCCAAAAATTCTTTTACAAACTGTAGTTGCGGCAAATTAAGAACAGTTGGATTTTCAGACACGAAATTTATGAAAAACTTCAACTTTTCCAAGTCAGCATGGGACAAATTGGGCATAGCCATTTTTGCGTATTTTTGTCTAATAAGATTGCCAAAGTGTTTCTAAACAATTATGCTGATGGCGTTTTGTGTTAAGAACAATAATATCACGTTTCTTTTCTGTATTTCTTATAATTGGAAAATTTCTTTACTTTAATTCGTCGGTAAAATGTTATCGCGAAACTTCTTTTTTGATTAATGGCGCAGGGTTGATATTCTATTACAAGCGAAAAATAACCAATACTGCCAGGCTCAACTTGGCGTACCGTTCGTCAAAGTTCACACGTACCAAACTTTTCACATCGTTATAAAATTTTTGAAACCATTGAATCTTGAATATGAATTCTGTCCCGTTTAGTTATTTTTAACTGTTATTATTAATTTTCTTAACAATTTGCAAATTAAAATAATAAATATGCATGTGCACTTAAAGCAAAGTCTACAATTTGGTATCGATAAGTTTACCATCGATAATCATTGCATATCTGCGAATTGGAGACTGAAATTGAACAATCCACTTTGAATCAAAATTACCGCGCGAAACAATAAAAAAGATGAAAGAAATCAATTACATGTTTTTGAAACCAACGCTATAAAATGGCTCCGAAACGTAAACGTAAAGCCCAAAATCAGCCTGTGGTATGTATTAATTACATATATATGTATATTATATTATATTATATACTTATGATGATGAATTGATTATTCCATAACACTTTATTTACAGTTGACCGCAGGCAGTGCAATAACAAAATCCAAGGTTTTAAAAACGGAAGATCCAGTAGTAGATGCTAATCTTCCAGTATTGTATATAGAACATTGCCGATCATGAAACGTATTTCGCCGCCGGGCTCTTCAAGTTCATGCTGATCTGCTTGAACAACTGCGTGCATTAAAGCCAGATGTAGAACTCCAATTGCTTATGAATGTCGACCGTCCACCACGGCGAGGTTCATTTGAGATTTCTATTGCTACTAGTCCTACCGAAGAACGACAAGAAATATGGTCAGGCTTAAATAGGAAACCGCGAGCACAAAAATTTCCACCTATTAATGAGTTAACTGAGGCGGCAAGTCGAGTTTTAGGCTTAAATGCGGTTAAGGACATGGAAGGTGAGAATGACGCTCCTAAAGATCAGACTGAGCAAAAAGAGGTTACTAAATCTGGCAGTAAACGGAAACGTTCTATATAAAAAATATTTTAATTTTTGAAAATGGGGTAGCATTTATGACTATCGTTTGGTAAAATCTCTAAATGAGAAGCTAAACGCTATGATTTTTTTTGCTCATAACGTTTGATGAAATTAAAATATTAAAAATCTATAATTTAAATGTTATTACTGTAAGTTGGGAAACGGTTCATTTCGTGCAAATACTTCAAATATATGCATATAATTTTGTTAAACTAAGTTATTTGTTGCTGACGTTCATTATTACTTAAACACAGTACTACAAGTTAAGTTAAATACATCCTAATCCACGATTATAATGAGGGCCGTAGAGAGAAACTGGCTGGTGGGAATTTAAGATGATCCATGAGTTGGGGAGAAAAATTGTTGCAGACAACCGGGCAGCACTGAGTAATTGCCCCCGATCTCTCCGCCGCTCGGCCACTGATTGTTATACGCTTTAATAATCAGTAATTAAACAACTAAAATGAATCACATTTTTTATTATTGTAAAAAACGTATAAATTTTTGAAAATAAAATATCTTTGTTCAAAAAGCTTGGAGTGTACTCTACTTCTTATTTGTTTCTCACTTAAGGTCATTAGTGTCATTGCATTGTGCACAAGAATTGGCCTCTACGGTTTCACCTTCCGGAATGTCTTCGCCACTCTGTTTATATAAATCGAGCGTATCTTGCAGATCGTGTTGCGCATCTATGAACTCTTGCTCTTCCATACCCTCCCCCGTATACCAATGTAAATGGGCTTTGCGCCTTAACATTATACCGCTGCCATCCAAAATACGTTGCAAGAGCTTATATATTGCTGAAGTGTTGCCGATGAAAGTTGCTGACATCTTAAGTCCTCTTGGTGGTATATCACATATAGCGGTCTTTATGTTATTGGGTATCCATTCTACGAAGCTACTCAAATTCTTGTTACGTACATTTGTCATTAATTGATCCACCTCACGTGGAGACATGCGACCACGGAAAATACCAGCTGCAGTTAAAAGCTTTCCATGACGCAAATCAACAGCACATAATAAGTTGTTGGATGAAAAGATTTGTTGTACCAACTCGGCGACAGTACCCTGGGAAAACTCTTTTTGCTTGCAACTAACGAGTGGTGCAAAACCAGGTATGAGGAAATGTAATTGTGGAAATGGTACCATGTTGACGTAGAGCTTACGAAGACCAGCGTTAAGTTGACCTGGGAACCGCAAGCAGGTGGTTATGCCTGACATGGTAAGTGCCACAATATGATTGATGTGTTCATAACCGCTGACGGCCATTTTCAAATTCCGCGAAACTATTTGGAAAAGCGCCTCATTGTCGAGGCAGAATGTTAAATGGGAATTATGTATTAACGACGGCATACTCAGCAAAGCATTATAAGGTTCAACCACTACTTGAGACATTTGAGGTGAAGGTATAGAGACATAATTCGAGATAAGATTATCGGGATATTCATCCACAAGTGCATTCATGACAAGAGCTGTTAAACCGGAACCAGTGCCACCCCCTATAGAGTGTAGGATTTGGAATCCTTGTAATGAGTCCACAGATTCTGCTTCACGCCGTATTGAGTTTAAGACTGCGTCCAGAATTTCCGCACCGTCCGTGTGATAACCTCGAGCAAAGTTGTTTCCTGCGCTGTCAGTGCCAGCTACGAAATTTTCCGGTCTGTACAGTGAGGAGCGCTTGTGTAGGTTTTCAATAGTAGTCGCCTCAGTATCCACACAAATAGCACGTGCATAGAATCGTTTACTCGCGGTGGCATTAAAAAACACATTGATGCGTTCCAATTGTAAAGCGCTAGTGCCCTGGAAGCGTCCAGATGCATAGTCTACTCCATGCTCGTGAGAGATCACATGCCAGAACTGGTGATAAAAACTAATTTAATTAATAATCCCTGCGTAAAGTACAGATTTTCATTAGCTTACAGCATCTCCTATAGAATTCCCGCTGGCTCCTATTTGGATAGTAATAATTTCGCGCATTTTCAAACTATTTATGAAACTTCCAATTTATTTACAGGCAATTTTGTGAATGTGTATTTTTTTGCAATTATTTTCTCTAAATTATTTTTTTTTGTGTACTTTATATTTTACCAAAATTATTTTTCGTATGTGTGTTTCTTACATTTTCAATGTGTTGCTAAGAAATCGATTTCTTTTCTTTACTGGAAGGTCTAAAATATTCAATGTTAGCGAGTATATTTTGGATACTTTTGTTACGCTTCATGTTACTTAAGTTTTATGAAAATCCGAATACTTACATAACAATCATTAATATCTCAAAATATAAAAATTGAAAACAGCTACCGCTCTTTTGGACAAAATGATTATTGGCGAAATGCATTCAAAGGCTTACAAATTATATGGAAAATATTCAATTACTAATGTAAAAGGATATACATTTATTTTGTTATTATACACACAATGGCTGTAAGTCTAAATCAGCCACATCCATAACGCCTTCACGAACTCGTTCAACTTTTTCATCGCCATCATCACCGACGTTATTGCCTTTTTCATTGTGTGTACTATAATTTAAATATGTTATTATACTCGTACTTCATCCGACAGAGCTAGCTACTCATCCTTTTTCCCAGCTGACAAGGAGTTAAACAAACGATTGACTTCGTTTGCAACCAAATTATCCAACACAACACCATTGGCGTCAATGAAATTGGCACATGATTTAGTGCTGCTTACTTCACGGACACCTTTGCTATCTGTTACAGTAAAAGTGAGTATGTACTTGTCATCGTATTTTTTCATATCGGAGCTAGCTTCCCAGGTTCGTGGTCCATTGGTACCATTCTTTTGAACTGCAACCGCAAAAGTACCTTTTTCGCGGAATGTTGTATGAAGTGTGAGAATTCCCATTAGCGCGAAATAGGCAATTACGCTAAAAAGCAAGACTGGGCGAGATTCTGGGAAAGGGTGTGTGTAATCCCAACCATGCGCTAGCACTGCAACACCTACAGCCAGTGCACACAACACTAGCCGGGTGTTGATCAAACCGAATTGTTCCTTTAATTGTGGACGATCGCATAATAGACAATTCTTCACTGCATCATCTAGTGCATGTTTCACAGCAGATCCATCCCATTTGTTTATTTTTACAACCTGTGATGAAAACCGAAAATATAATTTTAATGATTTATTTGTGCCGTTGTATGTCGTTTGTCTGGGAGTTGACGTGTACAAAAAATAAAACCTAGCGGCTTTCGAGTTACAAACGCCACTACAACGAGAAATCATTTTCTTCGGTAAAAAACTTTACACTCACCTCAATTTCGAGTTGTGGCTTTTCTTCTTTTTTATTAGTCATTACAAAATTACTACTTGGTTAAAACAGTGAAGTTGAAATGTGAAAAAATATTTAACAACGCGATCAGAAATTACTTTCGGTACACGACAACAAATAATTTGCCGCTTGACAGATTGCGTACGGGGTGTTCAGTGAGTTTACTGTGGCTGTGTTCCTTACCACAAACCATGCAATTATATATAGGGTTGCATTCCCTTGGAACTAAGAGAGTTACTATTTAAAAAATTCGTTAAAATTACTATACTAAAACTAAAATGTAATAAAAAAGTAAAATTTAATAGAGTAAAATAGAAAAAAAAAAAAATTAACAAAAGATAAAATATAATAAAAACATTAAATTAAAAAAAATTATAAAAAAATTAAATAAAAAAAAGACAAAATTTTATAAAAAAAATTAAATAAAAAAAAGACAAAATTTTATAAAAAAAATTAAATAAAAAAAAGACAAAATTTTATAAAAAAAATTAATACAAAATAACATTTTAAAAGCAGATATTATGTTTTCCGATATAAAGTGTTTAGCTTTTTTATTTTTATTTATCGCTTAGAGCACGATCATTATCAAAGCAGTAACTATAAAAAATAATGCAATATGGTTTAACCTTAATTATTGGAATAAATAGCAGTTTATCACTTTTCTTATAATGCCTTCATTTGAGCAAATAAATCATCTAAATCCACATTAGCAGCAGCGGCAACAGTAGGCACGCTCTCCGTGGTAATTTCTGGTGCCTCATACGCTAAACGTAGACCCGTTGCCACTTCTTTGCTTGCTTCAGTTGATTCTGCTACGGGTGGAGAATCATCGACTAGCTCAATGCCCCATTCATTTGTTTCGTGCAATGGCGTATCATCCTCTACAGCACACTCTTCTGCTATCACTTTTGGACGTGCTTGGTATTCTTTTTGACGTTCTTGACAGTGGCGGTCATCACATTGAGTATTCGGTTTCAGACTCATACGTGGGAAGAAATCGTTCATTGCATTATAACCCAAGTAATCGGACACTTCGCCGAAATTGAGCAAATATTTGAGGGTGTTTTGCACCAACATACCGGCGGTTATACCCATAGTAGTGGGTAGGGAAGCAGCACACACTCCTTCACGTTTCAATGTTTTCTCGTCAATATTTTCTGCTACAACTAATGGTGGGGCACAACCAAAACATGCCGTTTCACCGGGACGTATAAATTGTATATGTCCGGAAACAGCATTCTCAGATACACCTGATTCGAACCAATTCAAACCTAGCTCATTACATGCAGTGTTGATGGCCATGCGAGCTTCAAAATTGTCAACACAACTTAACACCAAATCGACTGGTGTATCAGGTTGTATACCACCGTGAGATATAGTATTCAAGAATTTATCGAATGATTCCACAGTAGTTATGTTATAATTGTGAGTTTCGATGCGTACATCAGGATTAATAAAGCTTAAGGTGCGCGCAGCTGCTTCCACTTTGGACAAACCGGCCTGGTCAGGTGTGAAAAATAGTCGATTCATATTTGCCAGTTCCACTTTGTCATAGTCAAAAAGTATTAATTTGCCGATGCCACACCTAATATATTATTAAAATACAGTAAATATTTTGTTTATAATATTGACAGATGTGTGCGCTCTACGCACAGTTATCGCTAACCTTGTTAACATATCAGCTGTTACACTACCAACACCACCAATCCCGACCACAGCCACTGTTTTTTCACGTATGCGCTCGTACTCCTTAACAATTCCCATACGTTGTAGCGCCATAAGACGACTATAAGGATTGGAGTCCACTACTTCTGCAGACATTTTATCAATTCGTTCTCGTGCAGCGCGTGTCGCGCTTTTCTGCAGCTCCAATTCATTTTTCAGTTCGGCGATTTTCGCCTGTAATTCATCGAGGGCCGACATTAGAAATTACTATTGAACTTAACTGTATTTTGGGGTATTTTAATGGCAGAGCTCTATGATAAGAATTTGTTTGCGTGTCACTTTCACTATTGGGAGGACTTTACCAAACTTGACAAACTGCATTTACTACTGTCAAATGGAGCAGCTGTTGCTTTTTGTTGTTAAAAAAGAGCTGCCAATTTCCAGTAATAATTGTAAGCAAAGCAGGTGCGAAAGCAATAGGAAAAGTACGGAAACGGAATCAATCGGAAATGTGGTTTAGTGCATAGGAAGAAGAATCGAATAAGATTTTAAAGTTTGGTTTTTGTGGTATATTGTAACTGTAGGAATATAGTTTTAAATATAGATAAAAAAATATATAATATAATATATAATAACGCATTTTTTGACTGATGACTTATTAAATAGATATTCTTCATATTTTTACTGATAGGCGGTACTCAGTGTGTATATAAGAATGAAAAGGAGAAAGTAAAATGTTAACGTGTGTGTGTGAAAAGTACACGGAAAAGGAAACGTCAAATGGAAATCATGAAGACAGCAAAGTTGGTTGAATTTTATTAAGCGAACTTGTTTAATTTCACCAAAATTTTCTACAAACTAAAATATTTTTAATTCGTTTTTTGGCACAAAGTATGAAGTTTCAATTTCGTTGTGTGTATATATTGCTTTTGTATGGAAATGTGAGGTCAGTATAAACTTTATTCCTATAGATTTCGGATTTTTATGGTTACAATACGCTTGTCTAAAAGAAGAAGAAGAAGAATGTAGGAACATTTATATTGTTTGTGCAATTCGGTAACGAGTGCATTAGATATATACATTTCTTGAACCTAATCTGACAAATAAATACAAAAGTGTATCTTCTGTAGATTTACAGTCTGGAATTATTTGTTTACATATTCACACATATTCACAGATGTATACATATTAATATAATTATATGATGCAGCTTATACTTTTTCTTCACAGATAAGTACACTCAAGTAATAAGCTTGCTTAGCAAATATTTACGTTCTCTCCTATTTGTAGTGATTCTAAATATCTGTTGATTTTTCAATATTAAATAACTAAATCTCGGACTGTAGAAACTTTAGCTGCTTTGTCATAGCAATTATGTAAAAGTTAATTTTGTTATGTAAAAGTTTAATTTAAAGGCAAAAATTCAAATATTGTCTAGTTTATTATTTATTTATAAATAACAATAATTTTTTTACACTTAAATATTTAATAGTCTTAATACTAGAATAAATAATCCCACATTATCCAATAATATGGTAGTTACACATTTGGACATATAAACATTTCTACACACGTAACAAGAAAAAAGTATTCCTATTTCATAACCATCTTCCTGGTATTTGGTAAAAATGCTGACATAATTGCGGCCGCTAAATTAAAAAAAAAGTTTTAGTTTTATAATCAAAATATGTGTAATATTTCCGAAAATTTCATTGCAACTTACACCACATCACGAACGTGAGCATAATGAATGGTGGCACACAGCCAAGTGACATGAAAATGGGAAACAATATATTGCCCATTATAGATCCAACGCGTCCAATCATCATAGTCAAAGAAACAACCATTGTTCTATAAAAGGAAAAATAAATTAACGTGCATTTATTATTATAGATATATAGGATGTTTTTAGCAAATAAATATGTGCAAATAAATAAATTTGTTAATAAGCTCACCTCAACGATGTCGGAAATAGATCGACCGATGAGCTAAGAATGGACATGGCTGATATGCTGCCCATTGTCACCGATATTGCAGCAATAATTGATGTACTCAATGAGGATACCGAGAAATAAAGACCAACTCCACAAAGACCTGCTGCCGTGGCACCAATCGCTATTGAAAAAAAATATAAATTACTGTACACTTTTTTGTTGTTGTGATTTTGGCACTTACTAAGCATTATTCTACTGCCAATTCGATTAACGATGAAGCCAGCTAAAAAGTAGCCTACGAAACTGGCTACTGCTACCGTTATATTATTGGTAAAGGAGGCTGCTGTAATAACCTAAAAAATTATTGGAATTTAATTTAAATAAATTCATTACAACTAATTTTTTTCTATAACTTACAACTTCACATTTTGCCGTTTCTAAATCTGCAAAATCACTTTTCAGCAATTGTGTTTTGTTAACACTGTACTCCAAAATGGTGCACATGCTAGAACCAGCACTGCCATGCATCTGCTCGTATTCCTCAATAGAAGCAAACATTTGTGGTATCCACAAACGCAAAGTATTTTGGCTAAATAATAAATAAATTATAATAACATAAGCCAAGTTTGTAAAAGCTATGCCTACCCAAACAAAATAGCGAAGTTCATGAGATAAACACGAGCGGACAGGCCAAGATAAGGTTTGGAAAGCAGCGGACGTAACTGTTCCCAACCTTGACGCAAGTTGATTTTGGGTTTTTTCTCTTTTACGTGCTCGTTAGAGGGCATGGCCTCTTTTTCCTTTGGAATCGAACTTTCAATCGTAGCTATGCTCACAGTTGAAGCATCGCTCTCCTTTTCTGCACTAGGCAGCTCATTCATGAGTTCTTTGATCTATTAAAAAAAATAGATTTCATTTAAAATTTTCATAACAATTAATTGTGTTGTTGTTATAAAAACAATAATAAACTAATATGAGTACGCATTGAAGAAATGTTGCCTTACCGGGAAATCTTCACGCGGCTTCCAATGATTGAGCGCGTAGATTCGTTGAAAAGCACGCATAGCTTCCGTATTGCGACCTTGTGACATTAAAAATTTCGGGCTTTCGGGGAAGAAATTGAGCAAAATACCGCCAAGTAGACTGGGTATCATGGTGATCGCCAAAAACACTTGCCAGGAATGAACTGCGAATAATTATGAAATAATTATGTAATGTAGAAAAGCAAAAATGCAGAAAAGGAGGTTATGTAAAACTTGAAAATAATACTATATATCTTTGAAAACTGAATTAAATTCATTAAAATTGTGTTTACAAAAATAGTTATCAAAAAGTTCCACTTACACTGCAAGCCCAGCAGCTCAAAATCCCAATGTTTGGGTAACACCGTTAAAGCAATTATTGGCAGTAATATGTTGCCCACCGAAAACATTAGACCCATAAGCATAACTATGCGCGAACGAAATTTCTTGCCATGCAATTCAGTCAAGTAACTCATAAGTATGGCGAATGGACCACACATGCTGCGGGAGATGCGAAAGTTGGAAATTTAAAGTACATAAAAAGAAATAATCGTATCAAATCTAATTACATAAAACCGGCTATGTATTTGAAGATCATCAGTTGTATGACATTTTGACTGCTAACTGCACCTAATCCCGGTATAAGATTACTCAGATAACCGAGAATGAGTAGTTTTTTGCGCCCCTTTGTGTCGGCCAAATAACCCCACATCACCGCCGAACTGATCATGCCTGTTGAATATGTTAATAAATTATGCCATTGTCAGATTATAAATAATAACGGTTGTAAATTTTCAAAAATTATCTAATTATGACTAAATTGTTATGAAAAATCTTGTTTAACGTATTCCTATAATTGCTTTGGTTTAATGGAATTAAATATTTTCAACCCTTCAGCCAATGTAACAGTTTTCCATATTTAAACTGCTAGTGTCGGTTGTGACATCAAAATTCCACATATTTTAAATTTGTTAGTCGCAATGTAAAGTTGATGGTATAAATAAATATGCTTAATTCAATATTCAGTAGTAAAAATAATTGTTTGTTTATAAATATGAATACAACCTTTGAAATTTGACACCTTACGAAATAAAGTGGCCAGATGATTCACTCGCAAAAATTTTGTATTAAGAAGTAAACAAAAAAATAATATTGCAAAAACAGCTGTTCTATTTAAAGTCAACTAAAGAAGTAAGAAAACGTTACAATTAAAAAAAAAAACTTCGGCACCCACAAGCGAATAAAATTGCCTTGGACTATCCGTGTAATCTATGAATGAATTTCGTGAAGATATTTGTCAAATTAAAAACTTTTTCATACGAGAACTTGATTTTGATCGGTCTGTTTGTTTAAAAGCGATATACAAAAATTAACGTGGTTGGATCTGAGATGATTGCATTATATATAAAAAACGAAGGAATACTAATTCATTAAGCTCTATTATTTCAGACCGCTTAAAATGACGTCCACTTATTCTTACCTGCATAGGTGATGGCATTTAGCAGCCCCTTATGGAGCAGCGTTAGCTTGAGATCACATTCAGCACTCGGCAGTATGAAGGACATAGTCGACGTCTCGGCCACCGTGGCTATGGCAGCGGGACACGCGCAGATCAATAGCAAAATATTGAAAGTACCAAAACCCGATACTTCCATAGCTGTCTCGAAATCCGCTGGCGCATCCTTTTTTTGCTCTGGCTCTGCTTGCTTTTCAGAGCTTTGCAATACGCTTGGGAGCGTTCGATTTGCCAGTGTGTCATTGTCCGCTGTAGAAAAATTTCCATTACGAAATCAAATTTAACAAGTGCGCACAAAGAAGGGCAGGCGCTATCATTGCATATTATTTACCAGGCGCTTTGTCTGTTGTCGTTTCTGCGGCCATTTCTTTTAATATCTTTTGTTTTTTATTCATACGCGTATTAAAATATTTTTGATAACATTAATATTTTCTTTTCTGTTAATAAACACGATCTGTATATTTTTCCAGTTGTTCACTTTTGTTTAGCCACGCTTCGAATTGCCGCGCTTGTCATTTGCCAAGGGAATTGGCTTGTCTGAGGTGATCTTACAGGCAGTAGCATCTTTTGTACTCCTTACAATGCCGTTGTTGTTGTTATTTTTGTTCTACTTAATTAGTTAAATTATATTTGTTTTGTAGAGTAATATTATCAAGATTAGCAACAGCGTTTATCTGAGTGACAGTTGGCCGTATGAATGTACATATGTATGTGGGCATGTAAATATGTATTTGAAGTGATGTGGGAAAGCCACCAACTTTTATTACGTAGTCAAGACAATAGTCGTGTTATAAACTCAATGTAGATTCTACTATTTTCAATTGTAGATTTAAACCTTACCGCTGGTGGGGGGAAATGAAAATCTTTCACTGAGCTGAGAATTATTCATAGTAATTTTTATTTTGTATTTTTAAGTCTTATATACTACGTGTGGACTGTATAATTTATTAGAATTATATACATACATAGTTGTTATCTTTTTAAATATTTGTAAAAACAGGTGTTTTCAAGAGAAACCGTACTGCTGTCAATATTTACAAAAGATTGAAAAAGAAATGGCGGAAAATAAATAAACGACATGCTTAGAACATTCGTTTCAAATGACCTTTAACCCACTAGAGGGAAATGCTTTAACGCTACAACACCTTCCCTTTTTTAGCTTTACCGATAAAAATCGTGCCAGTATTGCCCTCAGCTTTTACCTATGTAATATTGGATTTTTTTTTTTCAAAAGTAAAGCTTAGTTGAGTAATAGCACTAACAGTATATTCGACAATTTTACCACCTACAAAATATGACCCGGACTGACAAAAACAAATATTATTTTCACATATTTTATAAAAAATTGTATTATTGCCTTCAAAACAAGCTTATAAGCCAATACAATCTAAGCTTTGTGGCACTGAATGAATGCTTCGTGCCATTCAAATACATGTGTTCGTGATAAATTAGACTCCCCCAAAACACTTCTGCAACATTTTCAACGATTAAACGTTGTTTTCCTTAGAAGTTTCGTGATGCGCCGAAATTTAATAATCACTGATGACAAATATGGAGACGTAGTACCCGCCGGGGGAAGCAGAGGAAGAAGAAGACCTCTACTCCGTTGGAAGGACCAAGTAGAGAAGAACCTGGCTTCGCTTGGAATCTCCAATTGGCGCCACATTGCAAAAAAAAAAGAAACGACTGGGGCACTATTGTTAATTCGTAGCGTACGCCAGTAAAGTAGAAGATGACAAATATGGCAATTAGACAATGAGTGACAGTTATAAATTTAAGAAATTTGTCATCAGCTCTTTTTCCCAACTCTTTTAATGTTTATACGCCACAGACCATATTCATTTCATCAGATTTCTAATGTAAATATAATGAAAGCATCTTCGTAATCTAACTTCAACACAAATACAGTTTTGGTAAATACGTAGTTTGACGTAAAAAATTCTACACAGTTTTCATTATCAAATAAGTATGAATTCGCGTCCTTTTGTCCAAGATGTCCGCAGTCGTATGTACATGAGTGTGTTTGTATGTATATGAAAAGGGTGACCAAATTGGAATATTTTAAATTTTATTTTTAGTTTCTTGGTACTTGCAAAACATTTGTTTGATTTAAGCAATATTTTCCTGTTAAAACATGTGTCGAGGCGTGCCTCCTCATTTCATTACATCCTGAACAGGGTAAATTAAGTTGGCCACGAAGATTGTAACACCTAGTAGAAAACGTTGAAGACCCTATATAGTGTATATATGTATAAATGATCAGTGTGACGAGCTGAATCGATTTAGCCGTGTCCGTCTGTCCGCCTGTCGGCCTGTATATAAGCAAACCATTCCCTTAATTTTTGAGATATCATTCTGAAAATGTCCCCACTTACCGTTTTTAGGACCCCAAATGAGTTTAACACCTTAATTATTACAAGAAAATAATAAGTTTTTAATCTAAATTGAAAGAAAATGTTATTATAGACTATCTAATTGAGAAACCCTTTATATAAAAGCTTTAACATTTCATCGTTAGCTATCTTAATCCACTTTATCTTTGCGCAGCTGTGACGTTTTTTTCACGTCAGTGCCCTGGCTTAGTACCATAAATAAATATAGCGCTGAATGTTTATAAACTTTTCCATAGCAGCAGCTCCTTTGCCTATATATTGTATATAATTCTTTAAATACTTTTTTTCTACATTTATTTGACAAATCTTTGTTTTAAGTCAATAATGAATGGTTACTAGGCAGACACGCGTATGTTATAATCGCTTTTAACTCGTCTCGAGTGATGTGAGGTTATTTACACCGTGAACAGGGTACGTGAACTTGGTTTGTAACACCCAGAAGGAAACTTCAGAGACACTATAAAATACTTATATAAATGATCAGTATGATGAGTTGAGTTTATTTGGCAACTTTCGTTTGTATATACGCGAATCGGAATGAGATACTAGAGTTTTTGAGATATCAGTCTGAAATTTTGAACATATCCTTATTTCCTCAAGAAGCTGCGCATTTGTTGGAACCGCCGGTGTCGGAACACTGTAGCATATGACTGCCATACAAACTGAATACAATTTGATTTAAAGAGCTATATTTCAGAAATTTGGTATAACTTATTGTCTAAGGCAATGGGGCAATCTCCGAAGAAATTGTTCAGATCGAGTGATGTGGCATATAGCGGCTATTCATAGTGATCTTTTGTATTTGTCAAGGGTATTATTGTTTCGGTGCGGTGGAAATTAACGTTTTTTCTTGTTTTTATTTTTGTTTCAAAATTATTCCAATGCCAAAGTTTATTTAGTGGCACTTTCCTTTTAAGGAGTGATGACATCATTCTGAACATGGTTTTTAAATATTATTCACGGCCACGCGCAAGTTAATTATAAATTATCACTTGTTGGAGGGATGACACTTTTTGCAGCTATTAAAGAGATAACGGTAAGTCAGCTGGCAAAAGATAGCTGTTCTATATCTCTAACTGAAATTCTTAGTATAGCTGTATATTTAGTTATGAAATGTTAAAGAAATCTACCATCTGATCAAATATGACTCGGACTGGAAAAAAAAAACATTTTCAAGTATTTTAATAAAAATCTTTAGCAACGCCTTCAGAGGAGGCTTGTGCTTGTGAGTCAATACAAGCAAGCCAACGCGTAATCCAATCTTCCATACACTTGTTAGTTTTGGCTAAGACGGTGCCTCCAGCTAACATACAGAAATAAAACTTCACATGAACATAAAAAGGTTGAACTAATCTAGGAAACAAATTTGTATCGATTTGGTTTGCAGTTTAAATGGACCAGTCCCAGTCAAATTTGATCAGATGACTAATAAAATAAATTGAGGTTAGGTCCACCATTTACAACTCAAGGACCACTAAAGGGATTTTTAATGTGCTGAATTCATCTCTTTCCCGTCTAGCAAAATAAATAGAAACATTTCGGAACGACTCTTCTTCTTCTTTACTGACGTAGACACCGCTTACGCGATTATAGCCGAGTTAACAACAGTGCGCCAGTCGTTTATTTCTTTCCGCAACGTGGCGCCAATTGGAAATTAAAACCGAAGCCCGGTCCTTCTCCACCTGGTCTTTTCAGTGGAATGGAGGTCTTCCTCTTTCTCTTCTTGCCCTGACGAGTAATGCATCAAATACTCTCAGAGCTGGAATATTTTCATCCATTCGGACAACATAACCTAGCCAGCGTAGCCGCTCTCCCTTAATTCATTTTTCCATTGAATGCGATATTCGCCGTGGACAACGCGCAAAGGACCATAAGTCTTTCGCAGCAAGATTTCCTCGAAAACTCGTAACGTCGACTCATCAGATGTTCTCATCGTCCAAGTCTCTGCTCATTTTGCAGGACGCGAATAATGAGTGAATTCGGAACGACTCATGTACTATTTATCATTACTAATTAGCTTCGATAGATATCCATTAATCGAATGAAAAAGTCGAATAGGCAGGGCCGGTTTGAGATAAATTACTGCCCTAGGCAAATGCCAAATTCTCCGCCTCTACTTAGCCGTTTTGCCTAAACAACCTGTTCAGAGCATAAATTTTAAAGTATATTAGTCAAAATACCGTCCTAAAGCTCTTGCTGCCTAAGAAATTGCCTAACTTGCCTATATGGACGGGTCGGCCCTGAGAACAGGGTAAACATAAACGGAATCTTGGATTAAATAAGGAAAGATACATGTGATGCTTATAAAATCGATTATGTAAATCAACTTATGTGAGGTTAGTAGAAATCTGAATCTTCAACAGCATGATTTATTCCTCGAACCATCGGAGGAGAGGAATAATTTTACGAATTATTATTTGAAGGTATTTTTTTTTTATAATCGCCGTGTTGAATTCCTGTAAAAAGGACAAAAACTGTTCGATGATGGTCAAATCGATGAAACGAAGTCTCTAATGCATGATTATCCACCATTATGGACCTTCATTTAGCAATAAAGTGACTAAAGAACAAAAAAGCTTCGAAAAATGTAAAGGAATAACTACCAAGTTAAGACGATGACGAGACGGCCTACCAGATGGCGGAATGCCTATGATTTGGAACTTAATTGTGTTTGTAAAACCCACTAAAGGGCCAATCCAGCAGACTGCCCCAACTTTCGTGGACCACTAAAATGTAATAGAAAAGCTTGTATTTATCAATTAAACCCATCATTGGAGCTTCGCGGTTATGAACCACCGTGTTCTTTGGTAAACTTAAAACTACATATTCAGTGAATAAATTTCCAAATACCGTTAACTCACCGCACTTTCCACAATGGCAAATAAAAACACACAATTTTGTGATTTTTAAATTTTAAATAATTTATTGTTTTTCTTTTATAATATGGAACAATACAATACACAATTTAAAGAGTACATTTTGTTTTTTTTTTGGTGTGGAAATTGCACCATGATTTTTTTTATATGTATGTATGTATATATATTTGGTTTTACGCTTTTCGCTTTTAAATGTGTGTACTTATTATTTAATAAAATTGTTTGTAGATAATGCTCGAATACATAAACATCCAAACTATGTGTGTATATATATAATATGTATATACTATATATGTATGTTTATATATATGTATATATATATATATATGTATATTGAATGTATATATACTTTATATGAATGTATATATATATAATATAAGTATGTATATAAGTATGATTTCCGTTAATCTCACTTCTCAATTTTCTATTGTTTTTTATTTTTTAATTTTTGCCCTTTAAAATGTTGTTTTACGCTTATTTTAAGTCAAACTGTTTTTTTGTTTTTATTATTAATCTTTAAGTTGCTGGGTTTAGCAGAAAGTATGCCAACTGTGTGCTGGCATATGTTTAGATAATGCCGCCTTCTCTTTAGCTTCGTGTTTCGTAATGAATGGTTTGCAATTTCACTTTTTATTGGCTAGTAGTTAAGAATGTCTTTTTTCTTAAACACACACTTTTTTAGTTTTTGTTTTCTTATTTATTGATTTTTTTGTTTTTTGGTTTTGGAGTATAGAAATATGTATTGTATGTATTTCAGCATAAATAAATTTACATACAACACAATGCAAGCATTAGTAATATATGTATGTATGTAAGTACTAGTATATTCCCAGTGTAGATGAGTATATTTAGTTACGAAGGACTAATTGTAGTTTCTGTTCGCTCTTCGGCTCACTTTCACACCTTAGCATTTTGAGACTTTCATTAGATATTTTATTATTTTTTTCATATTTTTTTTTTGGTTTTTATGCTTTATAAAGTGGTGTAAAAGATTGGGGTTAACTTGATTTTTTCTTATGTGTGAGTGAATGTGTAGCAGCTAAGCGTTAGTACGCGTTTATGTAAGGGCTAGTAAGACTTAAGCATGTAAATTTTATCGAATTTGGGAACGTAGCCTTATATAACCTGATCAACGAATCACCAGCATTGAAACACAATGCCTTTTTAATATTAAAAAATAATAATAATAATAATTTTCTTAATTTATTTATTAGTAAAATAAGAGTTTAACATTATATATTTGTATACTTGTGTTTTAGGAAGTTCAGTACCATACTAAAAATCTGTTGGAAGTATGTGAGTATGTACATACATATATAGGTTTGAGCTGAAATAAACTGCCTTATGTTCAGTTACAAAAAGTCCAATGGGGTATTTAAGTATTTGGTATGTATTTTAATTGCTGAAAAATATAGTTGCTGTAAGGCTTTACGTTTTTATGTGTATTTTTTTTGTGCTTAACCTCAAATTTAACAGCGTAAACTTTTCATAAAGAGCCTTGTAGTTGTAATAGTTATTGTTTTAATTAAAACTAAAAATTCTAGTTTTTTCAGAATATTAATTGCTTTTTCTTTGATTTTTTTTGTAAATAAACACAGTTTTTCTTGTAAAAATAACACTTTTTGAGTATATACGAGTTTAACCTCACTACTTCGCCGATATATGTATTTTTGGTGAGAGTTTTAAGATTCGTAATTTAGTTTCTAAAAGTTGTTGTAGAAAGTAAAAAAAATGTTATATTTTTTGCTAATAAATAATTGCTTGTTCTACAAATTCATTTTGTTGTTTTCACTTATTGATTTCGGTTGCTATTGTTTCACATACAGTTAGTATTTCTTGTGCCGAATTTAACACATTCCTTCCATTACACTGGTATGTGTATATTTGTGGGTGTAAAATTGTTAAATTTTGCTTTTTCAATAAATTCGTTAGGGCAATGGACTAAGACACAGCAATAATTTTCAATGAATAATTCGTAAAGATATTTTTTTTTTTAGCTTTTTTTTAATTTTTATATTTTTTTTTTGTTATTTTTTTTAATACGATTTTTTGGCATTGTATGCATTTTTCATATGTTTTTAAATAGAAATAATCAGCAAAAACGCAGTAAACTCACTTTGTTCAATTTGGCGTTGAAATATGCATTACATTTGTTTCAGATAAGTTTCTTATAGTTTTGACACTTGAAAATGAAACAAACGCGTTTTCATAAATCATTTACAACTATTTGTTTATAAGTTTGGTTTCTCTTTTAATTGTGGGTGTAAACATTAACACATGTTTGTTCAATAAAACTCTTTTTTTTTTGTCTAATTTTTATGTTTTTTAATTTTTTTTTGGTTTTTTTAATTATTTGTTTTATTTAAAAATTAATTACAATAACCCCAGCTACTTAAATAAATGTATATTATTTCTTTTCTCTTTGTTGTTGCTTCTATAATTGCATAAAATTGTTTAAATAGTTGTGGGTATACATACATTTGCCTTGTATATTCAATAAATATATGTTTGTTTATATGTATGTATGTTTGTATGTAATGCTTGTATATATATGTAGGTATGTATATGTTTTCCGATTATTAATTGTTGTTAATTAAGTTGTTGTTCCGCATAACTTTGACTCTACTTTACTTAGTGTTATGCTTTCACACATAAACTTGTTTAAATATTCATGCCGAATGTTATGTCTTGTATGTGTGTGTTTTTGCATGGTATTTATGTATATGTTTATAATTTATTTATAAGTATTAAAAGGCTTCGCTTACACAATAAATCTCAATTTTTTTGTTTTTTACATGCATTTATGTGCATGTATTTATTGCTGTTTTAATCCAAAGAAACATTGAAGCCATTATTTTTCTGTTATATTATAATAAAAAAATATTTATGTATATATATTTTGTTTGTTTTTTTTTGTTTGTAAATTAGAAACAGTGCTATACCCTTCTTAAGTACAGAAAATACAATATATATTATCAACATTACATTTTGTTTTGTCATTTCGTTTATTTTTATTTGGATTGAATGCTTTTGCTCATAACAATTGTTTTTACTTATTAATTACAATATTGTTTTTTTTGTTTTTGTTTATGTTTTTTTGTTTTTATTTTACTACATATTGGCGATAAATTTGTCAGAAAAGCTTTTGATATCTAAATGTGTACATGTATGCATGTATATATGAGTTCATGTATATAATATCCAATAATTATATGTAGTTTATAAAGTTAAGCATTCTACGCACATTCATCACTAGTTTCTTTACAATTTAATATTCCTCATCACCAAAATCATCCCTGACCAATGTCATTCCTTGGGATTGTTGATGAACCTCTTTCGAGTTTACAAATTTGTTTTTATTAACTATTTTATTTTTTTTACAAACTATTATTAAATTTGTTTGATATGTTGGCATTAAAAAAGGGCATTTGAGTTTTTTGAAAAAAGTTTGTTGACAAAAATATTCAATTCGTTTCAAAAGAAAAAAATGCAGTGATTTCAACGCAGGTCATTTAAGTTTAAGTTAGTAAAATGTTAATTCCTCAGTTAATGCACCGAAATTGCGCTTTCAAATGTCGTATAGGAAAACCTATAGCTTAATATTGCATGTGAATAGCACAATTTCAGAGCTGTATTACATATAACTACATAAATATTTTGGACGTTGTCTAATGCTAAATCACTTTCGAGATTGTAAACAAATACTATATTGAACGCTTTCATAGCGATTGCACAGAACTTTCATACACACCTATATACCATATGTACATATACATGTTGAGCTTTCGCATTTTAAGCGTGTTAGTGCATTTACGGTATATGTACATATTTCAAATAATTTATTTATAATTTACCGTCTTTAAACAAAACACTTTAACGCTTCCATTACAATTTCGAAAGTTTTGAAAATATTCTGAAACATTTTTTATATATTTATATTGTTTTTGTTTATGGGAGACATTATTCCTTTTCCTCCATAAAGTATATCTTATGTTTAACGCTCGCCTATTACGTTTTTCTTTTCCTGCCCCTCTTTCATTCGTTTCTTTTTGTGTTCGCTAAAAAGGTAAAGTTTCTTTAGTAAAAATTAGGCTTCGTTTCCCTTTCCACACACAGATTGTACGCTGCTTTAAGTGATTTGAGCTTTTAGTTCTAATTTACAATTTGCAGGCGGTTTTTGAAATCATTTTGCTTTACCTACTTATTTGAGTTTACTTTCTGGGGGTTCAATTTTGTTCAATCTTTCTGCTGTTTTCGTCTGCTCAACTCGTTCTACTGTTCTGAAAATTTAATTGCAAATAATAAATATTCTTGCATTGTTTGCTTGTATAGTTACAGTTTTTTGTTGCATTTTTGTTTCTTTAAAAAGTGGCCAAAGCTTATTGTCAGAAGCGAATATACGAATGTATACTACTATTTTTTATTTTCATTTTGTTTTCTTTTTTTTTTTGCAATTAAATATGTGTATTTTAATATCATCAATTTCCATTAAAACTATTAAAAAATTACGTAACATGAGTGAACTCTAAAAATATTTTGTTTTCTACATACGTACTTTTTTGTTTTATTTTGTCACTTTGTTGTTCTTGGTTGCTTTGGAATTTTTTTAAATAACACTTTTTTTCGTCATACTATTTGGTAAACTTTCACTATTTTATTGCTAAATTCCTTAAAAATTAGAAGTATTGTATTTTATATAAATTTACAAAATAATTTTAAATCTAAAAATTCTGTTGTCGAAGAAAAAAATCTTTTCATAAGAGTTCATTTGAATATGTATTTATTTTTCATTTGTGTATGTTCGGTACAACAGAAAAATGCACTTAATCCAGAATTTTTAGTTGAAAAGAATTAAATTATTTCAAATATTAATTTGCAATTAAATTGTATATATTATATACACATTGTTTGTGCACAAAGCTGAAGAAGAACGGCAATTAAGCTTTTCACTGGATAATTTAACGTTTTATTGAAAATTATTCCTTATATTTTGAAAGGCAAATGAAGGCCATAGCACCTGCATTGAATGTGTACAAAATAAATGTCAAATAGTCACACCGTGGTTTCACATTCAGAAAAAGTGAATGTTTTTCTTGAGCAACGTCATTCCACTTATCGCGGGTACAATTTATTTTTTTTAACTAATTGTAAAATTTAATTTTATTTTTAAATGTATCAGAATTAAAATTCTATTGAATGACACTGCATATGTTAACCACAGGGCAAAATGATTAGTTGCGAAGTAATCGTTACAAATAGCGAGTGCCGGAAAGCTCGTTAAGTTCAATAAATGTCAACGAAAATGTTATTTTCGCTTTCATGCAAGCATATGAAATTTGTGTGCTCAATTTTATGAAGATTTGCGGATGAAATATATTCGGCATGTATTTTTCTTGAAATATAAAAGCGAAAAAGAAAATGTGTTACTATCATAAAATGAATAGAAAGTCCACGGAGGAATAACAAGAAGTGGGAGGAATGACTATTTCTGTTTACTTTTATTTCCTAGCCCTGCCACTTAAAGTTTTATTATTTTACAAGGAAATAATTAATAATTATTTAAAACAAATTAATTTAACGAACGAAAGTTTTTTAGAAAAATACATACACATACAAGTGCAATTGATTGCTTCTATTTATCTTGCGTTTTGTAAAATTCTACAAGGAAATATTATAATGTTTTCGATTTTAAAAATATTTAGTACAATGTAGGACCATATTTCGATCTAATAATACAAGTTTTTAAGATTTATAAGTATGTAAATAAATTAGGTATTTTCAATGCAGTTTTATATTAGTTAATATAGCTTTATTAAATATACGATTAACATACTTTTAAAGTATTGAAACTATCTAAGGTGTTGAGGCATAAAAGTGGGCAATTGGGCACGGAGCACTAGTGCCACTGGGACGTGGTGTATACGAGTATGTAAATAGGTATGTATTGTATTAGTCTCGTTATGATAAATTTAAAAAGTTCAATATTCTTCAGCTACCGAAATCGATATCTACAATACGAATACAACTTTTATCGTTATCTAGTGTAAAAATACTTCGCAAAAAACTATTATTATTTGTTCGTATTGTAAGTACATATGTACACATAAACATACGTAATATGCACTACCGCAAAACACATCTCTTCAAATGAAAAGAAAAAATAAAAAATATATAATGTATAATAATTTTGATTCTTAATACCTGATTGCATTAACTGTTAATTGTTGGTGTGTATATGTATAAATTTATATATATTATTATTAAGTAGTATATAGTAGTAATGTATATAGTAATTAATAGTTAAATAGTTACTGGCTTGCATTTGTATTGTAGTAGTTTGCAAATTACATTTTATTTTCATTTTCAAGATTTTTATTTAAACTTGACGTTAATTGAAATTTTTTGTATTTATTTTTCTTTTTACAATATTTTGTAAATTATTTCAAATAGTTAGTTTAATGGTGTTTTCTGACAAATTTGTTTTTCTTTACTTACTTAATTTAAAATTTTTTGTAGTTACAGTTAACACTTTCAAACTCCTGTAAAGGTAGGTACATACATAATTAAATATGTATTATAATATGTATTTATTTTATCTTTTGCTAAACTCATTCAAACTTTTATTTCGTTTTAGGCTTTTGCGAAAAATTTTAAGTTTGGTTTTCTTTTCGTTTCATTATATTTAATTTGTAATTATGCTGATAAACACTTTCAAAAACATTGTGCTTTTTTTTGGTTTTGTAAACTCTAATATGTAAATATACAACTTCTACCCATAAAATTCTAAATACAATATACAATATATGTTTTTGTTTCTATAATATGATTCGCAAGTGAGCAAAAAATATATCTAGTTTGTATATATTTATGTATATATAGGTAATATATACATTTTTTGCAGTACCTATATGCACGATATAATTTTATTTATTCATTTATTTTTTCTATGAGTAAAATTATGTTTGTGTAAGTTTTGTTAGTCCAATTGGACACGATATACTGCCCTCCATATTTGTTTTTGCATCTTTGTTTCCCCACTATGTACGTATGTATGTGTATCAGTTGGTTTGGTGAAATGCTATTTTACGTAAACTTTGTAAATTTCAGTTGTGTTGGCGTACTATATATGAGCGTAAGTCTCCGGATATATGTAGTTTGATTCAATAGAAAATAAAACTAGTTATAAATTTTAATTTGGAAAGTTTGTTTCATTTTCGTGCTAATAGGTTAATTGATCAATTATAGACTTATGTTATTTGAAATTAACTACTAGTAGTGCCTTGACCGCAAAAAATTCTCTACTTTTGTTTCAACAGTCAGCGTTAATAGCAGATGAAAATGTTTATTGAGCCTTTGAAATTGGGATTCCTCAAGAAAAAATATAAATTGTTCTTAAACCCAAGTAAAACAGTGGCTTGCATTGTAGGCAATTTACACGTAAATTTTGCAATCAGCTTTTTCGTTAATAAGTGTCACTTGTCACAACCTTAGTTATAACTTAAATATTATAATAATTTGCCAAAAATGCCCCATATTTTAGTATTGTACATAAATTCAAAAATTTCGCAGAATTTCTATTTAATTTTGACGTTCAAAAAAATAAACAAACGCAAATTTACAGGATGTTTCACAAGACAAAATATAAAACTAAAGGCAAATGTACAGGATGGAACAAAAGCAAAAAAAGTAACACAAATCTATAATTTGCTGTGGTTGACTACAATCGATTGAACTTATGATTAGTTTAAATACCGTAGATTTTGTGTGAATTTATTTTATAATCATATGTATTATGAAAACAGTTAATTATATCGGCATATATGTACATAACTACATAGTTTTCTTGAATATAATTTTTTTAGTTTTACTTTTTATATTTTGTTCTTGCATGTACAAATATCAGAAATTAGAAAGTATAGTATATATTAGATTTGTTGTAAATATGCACCATTTTGTATTAATTTTTCAGCTATTTAAGTATATGCTCATAAACAGTTGTGCTTCTATTCACCTAGAAAGTTTTCAATAATTACAGTTACAAGTAAAATTTGCAAAAATATCTATGTATTGTTATAAGTAGTAATACAGTAAATGGCTGCATGTATGTGTGTACAAAAAGTACATACATATGTACATATGCAGGTAAGAATCCATGTGCTTAATAAGTATGTTTGCTGATACAAAAAATGTAGGAGTGTAGCAATTCATTCTTGATTCTTCTTTGCAACGATTATTCCTTCAATAATTTTGTATTTGTAAACAGGTTTATTGCTTTCTATTACAAGTTTGTTAGTTTGGGTTTCAAAAACAAAAAAACTATAAACAATAAATAAAATATTGTATATTAATAAAATTAAATATAATAAATTCACGGTTTAAAATGTGAAAAAAGATTATTCAACAAATTTTAAACTTTTAGTTACTTTCATGCTTGTGAGTCATCAATGACATTTATTCTGTAGATTTCATAGACATTTGGGAAGACATTAACTTGTAAACTGTGTTGTTATTTTAGAGCATTTAATATCTTGTGTTTTTTGTTGTAAATTGGACTTATTCTGTTTCATGTACGTGTCACTACAGCTAAGTTTTCAAATGTGTTTAAAAAGTAGTAGTTTTTCTTGCGGCTTTTAAACTTCCCATAAATCCATAAATCCTTAAATATTGATTAAAGCATTTAATTTTTAATGAGTAAGTTGTTTTTTTTTATTAAAGTTCAATGTTTTGTTGTTATTTGTTTATTATTTGATTTAGCTGCAGTTAGTAATGCGTCCAATCAAAGACAACGTGAAAAGTCTGCAAAGTGCAAAGCGTCGATATATGTACATTTTGTTAAATTGTAAGAACGTAGTTGTGATTATAAGATTTGGTTGCTTCCTTATTAAATTTGTTGCACATTTGTGTACGTTTTTGCTTGCGTTGCTTTCTATAATTGATTGATTTTTTGTTGACAAATTCAAAGTTCGTTTCATAAATCTTTTGATTACAGTTATCGTTAATGATTTTGTTGTCTTTGTTTATAGATATACAATTATTACTATAATATTTTATTTGTTGACAAATCTTATTTCATTTCATGTTTTTCTTATTTAAGTACAAATACTATATCTATGTATATATGTATGTATGTTTCGTGAACGTGAATCAGCACTCAAAATATATATTTTTTTCATTATTCGGAACAGTTTACGAATATATTTAGATATTTTTTCTCTTGCATTGTTTATTTTCACTGCTGTTTAATGCGCTTGCTTGCGAAAAAATTGTTGGTTTGTGTGTGTTTAATATTAATTTTATGTTTTTAAAATTTCATTGCTAGTAAATATAAACTTTAATATTACAGTAAAAATATCAAATGGATGGAGTGATGTCTAAACATTATAAATATTCATCTATATTATTTCTATTTTTTTTGTTATATTTTATCTTTCTTTTCGATCCCCTTTTAAACCTTTGCTGCAGGAAACAATATTTTGTTATTTTTTCACTTTCCAATGGATTAGGAATTTGTTTGACTGTTGCTGCATTCTTCGCAGTTATTCTTTGATAACTTATCAAAATAATCAAACGTTGAAAATTTGTGTAGATTATATTGAGTAATTTCACATTTGTGTTTCTTTTAAAAGTAGCAAAGTTGTTGCGTAGAAAGATAGCTGTACCTTTAAACTACTGTTAGTATGAAACCACTAAACTTTGAATATGATGAAATGCATTTATACATTGCTCGCCTGTATGCAGAATATTAATACAAAAGGAGTACACAAGCAAATGACGTGGCATCTCACTTTAGTTTTGACAAACAGCTCTGCTCAAAACATACGGTACTGGCCGTCAAACGGAAATATTTACAATTTGAAAGAATGCAAATTAAGACAATAAATGACTGCAAATTTAAGCGGTCGCGGTGCATTTAAAGGTTTCTTTGCAAAAATTTAGCGATGGGAGCGTGTCAGTTGCAACTTTATGTATAAGTGGTTGCAGGCGGAGCGATAGCTGTCTGCGACTGAAAAACTATAATTTAAATATGAAGTTATTTTATCAGGCGGTAAATTTTTGGTCATATTAAAAAGAAAACGTTTTTTTAAGCAAAGCAAAGTGCAAGCGTTTCAGCCGGGCACTTGAATTACAAAAAAAAGAGTTTATATATTTTTTGCGAACTAGAAAGTAAATATTTCATTTCTCTGTTAAATTTACTTGTGCACATGCATACATGTGTAGGCTTAATTGCTAAAAATCAAATATTGGACATACACATCTATATGCAGTTCAAAAATTGTGTTTTCTGAAACAGTGGTAGTAGCAAATTATTTAGAGTGTTAATTGGTTGAAAAAGCTGTTTATATATTGTCATTAGTTTACGAAATGCCATTAAAAATTCAATTTATGTTCCCAAACCAAATTAACGGCGTTTCAGTGAATTTTAATTTTATTCGTTACTGTTTTTAAAATAAGTTTTTTTTATTGTTTTTATTCCGTATTTTCATTTTCCAAAAATAAAATCATAAGAACTGTATAATTTTTGTTATTCAATATTTTATTATCTATCACAGGCAGGATCTTAATAATATGTATAATAATGTAATAGAAAGTGTTCTCAATTTATAAGCAAGGGGTTGCTGATTGATGCAATTTTTTCGGTGTATGACAGTTTAAATAGAATTTATATTTTTGTGAAGAATGTATGTCAAAAAGTTAAAATTTATTCAAATATTATTATGTTGGCATAAAGCATTTGTGTAATAAGTTATTAAAGTGTGGTAAGAAGAACGGTAGTTCTAAAAAACTATTTAGTCTAATTTTATATGCGCACGAAAGTATGGATGCATTGAATTTATAAAATAAAAATCTACATTCAGAAGATGTACTGCTTCTTATTGCAACGTATACTTTATTTCAGATTGTAGTGAATACGATTTTAATTTAAATATTTTTTATATAGCACAATCGTGTTGTTGTAGTTGTAAACATAGTAAAATGTAGTTGCTATAGTTGCAAGGAGCGCCCCTTGAAGCATAGTGTTGGAGCAATTTAACAAATTAATAAAATAGCTAAGCAAATATTTACTGTTATCATTTCAAAGTCATCTTTTATGTATATATGTGTGTATGTACATACATAATTACTTTATAACTCACAAAATATAAATTATTTCCCGCCATTATGCTTTCAATATCAAAGAGTAAATTGTGGTGTAAAAAGCCTAAGGAATACAGTCATACATCAGCAAAAATTTAGATATACATTGATTTTCTCTACTCGTTGCGAATTCACAAATATTCACATATTATTTAGATTTAATTGTCGCAAAACTTCATTATTGATTTTTATTGTTGTGTGCTTAGCTTAATATTTGTTTTAGGTTTCACTTACGTTTCGAATAAATGGTTAGATTTACACATATTTGTGTTCAATATATGTATGTATATGTATATGCATATGTTTGAGTGTAATATATTTTACTTATTTTTTATATTTTGTATTTTGGTGGAAGGGTAAACTTGTTTTGGTGTTTGTTCTCAACTCTTCACTAATAAAAAACTTACAAAGCTTCTTTAGAAAAAAAACTTATTCATTTCTTTTCTTTTTTAAATGATAACACGTAAATAGAAAACAAAATATACATTTAATGTTAATAGTAAAACGCCAACCGCCAAAATGGGCAAAAAGTATTAATACGCCATAAAATGGCATCTGAATTGCATTAGCTTTAGTTTATATGTATGTATATTTACTAATCTAATTTATATTTTCTCTTATTATTATTATTATTTTTTTTTTAAATCAAAAATTCATGTTCAATTCATTATTGATTTGATTAAATATGTATAGTATGTATGTATATATTTTTGTTTTACTGAGGCAGCTTTTAAAGTTACATCACCTTCATCTTTTTTATCGCATTGCTTCGCCGTTAGAAAGCGTCAGTGCTGTCAAATTGCCAAAATACTCTTTCATGCATTACTTTGGCTAAAGAACTTTTTATTGTTGCATTAAATTTTCTATTTTAAACATCAAATAACAGCTAATATATTATTTTTCTTGTTTTTCCATTTTAGATATTGACACTCAACACAACACCAAAATGTAACGCACAAATATACGAATATATTGTATTATTGGAATGTCTGCACTTTGTAAAAATATACACACGCACTATGCGTGTGTGCGTGGCGAATTTGGCAACACTCATGCTTTTTAACGGATGCACTAATCACTCCCACATTACTCGCTGAAAATAAAGTAAAAGTTAATTGTTGCTTGTTTTGCCTACTAAGTATATTATTATTATTTTTTTCACTTATTTTGTTATTATATTACTTTTCGTATATGTTTAATGTTGACAATTTGGAAAACCGTTTCTTTTCGTGTAACTACTATTATTTGTATTATTTGCTTTGAAAATTTATTATTTTAATTTGCAATTTTTTTTTTTATAAATTTACTGTTTGCGGTTTAACTCTAACTTCATTTATATTTAACTCTGTTTGGTATAGCTGTTGTTTCTTGCTAAATAATAATTTAACGCGTTTGCAATATTGTTGCAATTTCCGCTATACATGCATAACATCAGTTTTATAATTTTTTGGTGATATTTCCATAACGCATATTCCAGTGCTAATTTTGTCCATCTTTTGAGCACTTTTCCATAGCATTTTCGCTTTCAAAATTCACTTTTGAAATTTATTTTACGTTATTTTTATAGCTCGCATTTGTAATGGTCTTATTTGAGAAGTTGCCACATTATTGTTATCATTATACTTTATACGTAGCACTTTTATCTGCTACATTAACTTTATTTTATTATAATAATTTTAATTAGTTTGAGCATTTTCCCATTCGTTACTGAGCTTTTCCACTTAATAGTTCCTCTCGCTCTTACTCGTTTATGCATAACTACTATTTATTTTGTTGTTTGTTTGTAATTGCCGTGACATCTTTAAATATGACGTTTTATTTAAATATGTTCAAACTTGCAGTTTTCTGAGTTTTCATTCAACATTCAGTTTTGTGAATGAATGCTTTTTGTTTGCAGACCATCCTTTTAGAAGAAATGAGAAGAATTTTTCGTTTGAACTTTGTAAATCCATTATTCATGCATTATGCTCTAATGTGACGTTTGTGAAAATATGTAACGCTTTCTTTTTTCATATTTCTTCTCAGCTGTCGTTTTTAATGTCACATTTTGTGTGTTTTTTTTTAGATTGTTAAAGCCGTGAATAAGTTTTCTCTCAACATCTTATATTTATTTTTTAATTGCTAAATGTTATCTCCTTTTTGCTTAAAAAGTTTAAAGCCTTGAAACTTACAAAGATTGCATTTATTTGTTGTTATTTTGGCGCTAATATGTAATTTGGTTGTAGTTTGTTTAGGAGCCCCTTTGCAGTTTTTTATGTTATTGTTTTGGTTTTATTTTTTTTAAATAAATCGTTTATATTTTTATAATTGCTGCATTTGTGTTTTTGCCCTAAATTTATTAATTTACTTATGCTTTGCTTATTTTCACTCTGTGTTTTGTTTTCATTTATGGTAATGTATAATATTTTTCTTTAATGTTTTTATTCTAAGTTTTTTTTTGTTTTAACGTTAAACATTACATTTTGATGTGCAAAAACACTAAATTGGTTACTTAAATATCTACGTATATATTATTTTTTTTATTTTTTCCATATATATATGAGTATAACATTGTCTAAAACTTGCGAGCTGCATTTCGATTTTACTTAACATTTAATACATAGTTTTGTTTTTTGTTTACGCCCGTTATGTGCAACGCAACAGCTTTAAAATTGTATATTTAATAAATATTTACTATT
Organism: Bactrocera dorsalis; assembly: GCF_023373825.1. Lineage (NCBI taxonomy): Eukaryota > Metazoa > Arthropoda > Insecta > Diptera > Tephritidae > Bactrocera > Bactrocera dorsalis. Next base: position 66,752,905 of record NC_064306.1, read on the forward strand.
TTTTTTAGAGTTTTTTCTTCACTTCTCTACCAAAATATCATTATGTATGGAATTGGCAATTTTAGCCTCTTTTCTTTTGTTTTTGTTTTTTGTTTGGTTCACAACATATGTTAGGTATATAAGGTTTTGGTTGTAATTTATGTTTAATATAAGTACCTAAATACATATATACAATACATATATAATTACTGAGCCAACGGACTCTCTGTTTTAGGGTTGCATTTTGGACAATTTAATCGGTACTTAAGAATGTTCGTACACGTTTAATTTATTTGATACAACACAATACTAATATGTATATATATGTTTTTAATATATGTATATATACTTATTAGTGTAAATATATATTAATATATAGTTTATATATATGATTTATTGTATATGGTTTTAGTTTCCATTGATATATACAGGGTATATATACTGTATATATGTATATGTGCATGTATATCACCTAAACTTAAAACACACAATGTACATAAAAAACAATTAAAAAGAAAATAGACACAGGCAATCTTTCAGTTACTGTATACTTAGACACTCAGGAATTGTGGAAAATTGTTTTTTTTTTAATAACTGTGTGAAACAAAATAAAATGTTTTTGTAATAGTGCTGTTTTTGCGAATAAAATAAGATTTTTCGTTAATAAATGCGGATCAAATTATTTTGAATTATATAAATACTTTTAAAATAATTGATTTCGAGATTCAATAAATAAATTTTGTATCTAATAAGTATGTGAGCATCAGCAAGACTTCTGAAATTTTTTTGTACACTACTCCTAATTTATTTTAGTTGACATTTGAAAATTTTATGTAAAAAATAGACAAGCATAAGTATGTTTCTTTAGACGCACAATCTTTTAGGTTTAGACATAGCAGTTTTTCTATTTAAATTTAAACTAACGCACACACACATTTATATGTTTAATATTTCAATGATTCCCTGCAAATTTGTGCAGGCAAGTTACTTCAGTAGGTTTATTTATAAAATATCGCGTATGTTTTTGAAATGTTAATGTTTTGTTTTATATTTTAATTATTTGTTTTGTTACAACTACCATCAATTTAATTATGCAGTTGCTCTAATGCTTTCAAAAATTACATTTATTGCTTTTTGTTTACTCGTTTTGTTGACATTCACTTTGTTTTGCTATTCAGTTTGGTATTTTTTTTTTATTTTAATTTATCATATATTTTATAATTATTTTCACTTTTTATAACTTCTATAAACTAATATTTGACTCAAATTAAGCGTCAGCAGTGCTTATTGTTGGCAAATAAAAAAATATTTAGCAAATAATTCTGAGTTGCAACTTAATTTTATGCGCTGCTGTTGTACCTGTGAATATGCGCTGGCAATTCAAATGCTTCGAGTGTAAAAACTATTTCTATAATGATTATTTTTTCTTTTACAGCTGTTAGCAGTGAAAAACTTGTTTATTTTCAATGTGTATTTCCTATTTGTGTGTATTACATATAAATATTTTTATTAATTTCAAGTTACAGAATCATGTGTCGCCGGATTTTACTTCGTTGCACGACATCTACTATTACATACATATATACTTTGATGTATATTTCTGAGTTCTTCTTACATTAATTTTTTATTGATTTCTCATTATTTAGTTATATATTTTTTCCTTCCTACACTTATAACCCAGAGAACAGTTGTGTGTTTGCTATATTAATCGGTTTTATTTTTTCTATTTAAACTCTGTTTCTTATTTCTTAATATTTGTTTCTATATATGTATATGTAGAAAAAGTTTATGATAAATATTGTAAATTACAGCATACAAATTGTGATTTATTTTGTTATTAATCAGGGAGAGATCTGCTAAAAATAGGAAGATTTTTTGTCTTTCGTCATTTTCATCGTTCTGCTTGATTTACTAAATTGATTTTTATTTGCACCCACATACCATATATGTATCTTTGTATGTATATAATGAATGTACTTTGTTACTTTAGTATTGCACTAATGTGTAATTAATTTTATAGATAAAATATAGGAAGAAAATTTATTGTAGTTATTAGTTTTCATGCAGTTGTCGAAACGTCACTTGTTTTGATGTATTTATATGTCGATGTACATACATACTATATACATACATATATGTATGTGTTCATATGTTATTACACATCTTCAATGCGGCGTTTCCGTTACACAAAGCCATCTTATTAATATTCAAAAGAACAAACAATTCTTATCCTCCTTGCCTATGTTGCGTTTGCAGTTGTTGTTGTTGCGTAACAATGACTTTTAATTGTTCATAATTGCTATTTTAATTAAAATACTAGAAAAATAAGTGACTCCTGTTTTTTTGCATTTTTTATGTTTGTTGTCAGTGTCAACATGCCATTATTTCGTTATTATTTTGTGTTCATTTCGTTTTTTGTCTTTCTAAATCTGAATTTGTGCTGGTTTCATTTAAATAGTGGTAAATTTTCTTATATATTATATATTCAAATATCGTTTGCTTAAATTCTCAAAAATGTTACTACTATATGACAAAACTATGGCACTAAAATTTGGTTTACATTGTTTGTTAGTACCCGAATATTTATTTTATTGATACTTTTTTGATATTAAATGCTTTGCAAACAATTACTCGCTCAAGTATGAATTTGCAGCTGTTATACCGTTATTGTTGAAATATTATTTAAATTTGTGCTTACAAACATTTTGCCGGATTCAAAGAAATTGCTGTGGCGTGAAGAAAACAAAATTAAAGAGTGTTGGGTAGAGCTGTCAAATTTAAATTTGCGCATTGCCATATTTGCATTAATATCTGAATATTTGAGTAAAGGAGAACCAATAAAATGATTCAAATTTTAATTTAATGGATAAAGCATAATAACCAATTATAACCAATTGTATCCAATTTTTTGTTGTTGTTGTATATCGTTATAATGTTAGGTATTGTTATCGTTGCCTTTTAATGAAGCTGGCAAAGTTAGGTGAGACTTTAAAACATTTAAAAATCCGTTAAAATAATCTGGTAAGGCTTTGCGGAATATTAATGGAAATTTAAAGAAAATATTCAATTAGCCATTGACGGTTTTTCTATTGGCGAAAAATCGTTTGTAAGTTATAGATTATTTAATTTATAGAATAGAAAACAGCAACTCTGTGCATAGACTGCAACGGACACACGTGTTTTAAAAAAGATTGATAACAATTCTTTTGAATATGGGTTCAAATGTTCCGCTGTCTATTTGTGGTGCCCATGTTGCCTCGGTTTGTACAAACTTTCGACACTTCTCTACATTACAAGAGTACGGCTGGGTCATTGAAAATGCGTGACTCTGTAGAATTGGTTTTGGAATATTTACTTTAATTTAAAATTTGATTTGCACTTACGATCTAACGTGTAGTGTCACACATAAAACTGAAAAATCTTTACCTCACGGGTTTGCTAAATTTCACTGCGGTGCACGTTTTAAGCAATTGCATTTGCGTTCCGTTTCCGTGACCGCATTTAAATCATCATAAAAACACAACATTTAAATTATATAAAATTAACTGCACCTGAAAACTTATAAATTAAAAAAAAGGCACGTTAAAAAATAAAACAACTTAGTTTTGGTGTAATATTCCATTTGCAATTTTATTAAAATAAAAAAGTTAAAGTAAATTGAAACAAAAAATTACAATCGGTTTAAAGATAAATGATAAAATCGTTGGCATATAAATTGAATATTATTCAAAAATATTTCTTTAAAATAAATGTATATATATTAAAATAATAAAACTGGAACACAACACATGAGAGAAAATATTTTTATATGTAGATATGTCTACATATACGATATATATATTATTATATGTAAAATGCAGCGCAAAATATTTATTTGCTTTCATATGCACACGATTGGAGAACTTTGGAGATAACAGAAAAACGCGCCGCCACAAGTAAACGCTAAATAACAGTAAACGAGATAAACATAAACACTAAACTAAAAGAAAATAAACCTTTGCATTATTATTGTTTTTGCTTCTTACAAACATACAGAGTTAAAACAAATAATAATAGAAATATTTTTCTTGTAATTCGCTTATTTGTTACTATTGAATTGCATTTCGCACACTTTTTCTTTTATATGCTTTTTGCACAAAAGAGCTTGTGTGTGTGGGCGCATACAACACACTACTGTGAATTGCGGCTATTATTTAAAAACTAAAATTAACAAATTATTTGATAAAAAACATGGCGGGTATGTGTGTGTTGGAGTGTGTTCTTTGCATGTGTACGCAATTGCATGCATGCACATGTACGCTGCCTTCATTTTATCTCATATTAATTTCAATTATTATGGCTTGCCTCGCATAATTTGGCAATTGTTTAATTAGAGACCATAGGCAGGCATGTCAACGCGCACACATTTATATGTGATATAATTGAGTGTGTGTGTATGTGTCTTTACATAAAATATATATGTTTGATGCTTAATTATTATTTGTCTTAAAGGTGATGATTTGCTTAACACATTTTTGCTTATAACGAAACTGCATTTCAGCGTTTCATTGCTTGCTTGTTTGCTTATTTTCTATGCTTGCTTTTGTTTGAGGAACTTGTACACCACAGATACATAAGCAATTTGTTTTTGTTGTGTTTGTTGCTATTGCTTGTTTTGTTTTATAATATTTCTTCTGCCATTTTGTTTAAGAACAAAAGTGTCTTAAACTATTCAATATGTGTTTCTTTTTTGTTTTTGTAAATGTTGCAATATTTCACTATATTTATTTGTTGGTTTGCTATCTTGTCACTTGTCTACTATACACACCTGTATATTTATATAGATAGTTGTATAATGTATACTTTTTTTGCTTTTGTTATTGTTTTAAGTAATTCTTGTTCTTTATTGCTAATTAAAATATTGGCTTATAAATAAAATAAGGGTAGTTGATTGTTTAAGCGAATGTAAGTAAATCATTGTAATTAATTGACTTTTCTTGGTAATACATGTGTATGTATGTATATATTTAAAAACATTATAGCAATGTGTTTGTCGTTGTTGCAGCTGCTAGTAGTTGCTTTAGTTGTGTGCAACATTTTATGCGATAAATTTTAAGCTGATAAAAAAAACCCAAAATGATGCAATTTTACAAAAAAAAAAGAACAAAATATGCAATTTAAAAAAAAAAAATATTACATTAAATTTTGATTCCAAATAATTTACATTACATTAAATTTTTAATTTCAATTAATACATATTTTAACTGATGACTTTTCAATTTTTTTTTCTTCTAAAAAAAATTCCTACATTGTAACCGTGTTCACTTTTTTATTGTTTTTAAATTAATTTTTCTGCACAATCAGCTCCAGCAAATTATTCAAAATGCAACTCAAAACAAAAGCTATTATAATTCGGCATAAAACGCGCACATTTTTGTTGTACTAAAATATTTTCATACTTTGAGCGGAAATTGTTCGCATACATACTTGCATTTTTTTGTTTTTACATATTTTTTATTGATTTTACATTGCATTTTTATTGCATTCATTGGCTTTCTGCATTTATTTATGTATATTTGTATGTTTGTAGTTATTGCATTTTCTTATATTTTTTATATTTTTTTAACGATCTTTTCTATGACAACTCGTTCAGATTTTTGGCTTCTTTTATATGCATATTTTATAATAGTTTCTTTAAATTTGTTGTTCTAATTGAATTTTGGTTATGATTACTTATGAATGTTGTATATGTATGTATGTATCTAGTATGTACGTAGTAATGTTATGTTTGTAAGTATGTGTGCATTGTCATTTTCATTGCCTGAATTTGTAATAAATTTTCTGTTACACTTTGCGTGTTAAAGGCAAATAAAAAATATCATCGAAAAATTGACAGACACTAAATTTCAATGTTTTCTATTTACTTATTATAGTATATATGTATGTATATGTGTGATTATATGCATAGACGCTGCTGCGTTTCAAAAGTTTATAGTTTTCTCTCCCAGCTCCTTTTAATTACTCTTATTGGTACTCTTGTGTTTAAACTTGAATGTATGTATGTATGTATGTATAAGTGTATATGTATGTTTTGTGGTTTGTTGGGTGCTTAACTCCTTGCTATTGTTTATATGCATGTATTATAAGTTTTATAAGTATTATGTAAACTAATTGTATATGAATCTTTTCACTATTTGACTATAATTTCCATAAAGTTTGTGGTTTCATATGTACATACTGTTTTTTTTCTTTATTTTTCATATATGTATGTATGTGTGTATGTAGGTGTGTATGTATATGCTATATATAATTATTATCGTTTTTAAACGCTAATTTCTTCAAAATTTCGTAAAATGTAAGTCGTTTTTTTACTATTTTTTGTTTTTGTAGATAGTAAAGAGGAATAGCAATTAGATCTCAATAGTTTCATTCTAGTTTTCTACAAAAATGTTACGTTTAACTCCCTACACACGTCACAACAACTGCTGCAAATACAACACTACACATTTTATATGGTAAACATACATACAAACATCTATGTATGTATATATGTATATTTTTTAATGCACTGACTCACACCTATCCATTTGGATCAATTTCTTATTTTCATCTGTATATAATTTTTTATTGGATTTAATATTTTTTGTGTTTTTGGAATTGTTAAAAAAAATCAAATTAAGTTTTCAATTTCTTAAGGAAATCATATTTTTTTTCTATGGGCGCCAATTGGGCGGTGGGAGCATGGAGATGTGCAGTAAGCAAAATTCAAAAAACAAATATGAAAAAGGAAAAATTAAAATTTTAAAGAAAATAAAATAAATAATTTTAAATTAATTTATAAAAACTATTTTTCAAACCGTATTTATTCTAGGAATCAATAAGTCATAAGTAAGGGAAACGGAAATGTGAATACAACGGAGCAGCATTACATGGAAAAACATGAGTGTTGCAGTTTCGAAATTTTCAAAAAACTGTGTTTGGACAATACAATAAAAGAAAATATTTTTGGCCCTGCTCAACAGGAAAATTTTAAATGGTCATAATAAAAAAAACTATTATAGTAGAAAAAAGTTGGAAACTTAAATACTAACCAATTTTTTGCCTAACAAAAATAATATAACCTATAAAAAACACTTTGGAAATTTTCTTGTAATTTGGTAAAATCGTATAGATATTTTTGAAAACACTAAAAGTTTCACATAGTGAGATGCTATAGTTCAAGTTCCAAAGAAATTATGGAAAATATTTACTTATATCAGAAATGTTTAAATTTAGGTTTATCAATAAAAAAAAAAAAATGGGAAAATTTAATTTTTTTAACGAATTCATCTAATTCGTTAATATATATTTTTTGTGAACGAACTTTTATAAAATTTAAACTGTAATAAGAGGTAATCTTTGGCAGTAATTAAAAAAATAAAATAAAATAACATATATGTATGTACATATTACAATATTAATTTTTTTTAGAAAATATAGTAAAAATTTGAAAAAAAAAAAATTAAAGAAATGACCATATTAAGATTTATTCAAAAATAAATTTTAATAATACGAAAAAAACATATTATTAAGACAAATAAATTAAAAAAAAGTAATTTTGACAAATTAAAATAACAAAAAAAAATATTATGTTCAATAAAGAAATTTTAAAAAATTTAAGTAACATAAAAAATTAATAGTTACAAAAAATAATTAAATATTTGTAAGAATCCGAAGACATAATTGAATTTGGAGTGTGTAGTTACAATTAATATATGTAAATAAGCATTACATACAAATGCACGTTAATTTTTAGCTAAATATCTTAGAAAGTTTGCTTACAAAGTAAAAAAAAAGATAAAATTATGAAACAATAAAATTTTTTTTTATTTATAATCGATTTTTTTTTTACAATCAAGCCACAATTTTAATTTTAATAATTTTGATAAAAAAAAATAAATTATTATTATATTATTTAAATTGTAGCATTTCCGTTTCCCTGTGATTCTTAACTCATTTCATTGTCACAAAATAATATAAAATTAAACAAAAAAATTGTTCACCAAATTTGCAGCAGTTTTTTGTGTGTACTTATAACAAAAAAAATAATAATTTTAACATTAATCAAGGTGGGCACTTTATTATTGAAAACTTTCTTTTTAATTTTCGAAACACTAAAAGCATTATAATAACATGATAATATTTATAGTATTCGGATACACAAGAAATTTGTGGACAAAAACTTGGACTGAGTGCATTAGATTATTTTCTGGTTATTTTCACATTTTTATTTCAATTCTGCAGTTTGTTTTGCCAGCACATTCGTCATAACTCTTCATTTCTGTATTGCAACATTTCAAAAATACTCTAAAGAGTCACGCAAAAGGAGGAGGATTGCTTACATATTAACCGAAAGTCATTTCACTTTGTATTTGTATTAACTAATTGCATGTATGTATGTACATATGTATATATGCTTTTGTGTAAATTAAACTTAAGCCGTAATTAATTGCAAAACAAAACAAAAAATATACAAAATTGTAAGTGTAAGTTGTAAAATTCTTTCAAGGTAAATAGTCTCGTTTTTTGTTTGCTTCAATTTGTTTGTTTCGCTTCGTTTATTTATACCATACAACAGTTAGTTCGCGCTGCACCTACGCTTTAGCACACAATCGTGAATCGTGTGATTTTGGCATGTATGTATGTGTGTATGGATGTGAGAACGACGAAATTAGTTATGATTGACTCACATTTGTTTTAATTGACTAATTAATAATACGGAATAGTTAATAATAATAGTGCACGTTGAAAGCAAAAAAATATTTATAAATATAAGTGTGTGTGTATACACAAGAATAAAACAAATATTTTTAACTTGCCCTTTACCTAGTGTTTATCAAAAAGTTTGTTTTTGCTACGCTGAATTTTAAACTTTTTTTATTTTTTTACTTTTTTATAGTTTTTCATTAACCTTTTGTTTTTGGTTGCCATATTTGCACTATAGTCTAAGCAAAACGTGTAAACTAATGCATTTAATACAATTAAGAGTTACATATATGTTCGTGTGTATGTATGTATATTGGGGTTACCAAAAATAGTGATATATACTTCATTTGTGTATATAAATAATTAAAAAACATGTTATGTAAAAAATTTAGGTATATGTGTGTTTATTTGTGTATAACTATGTATAAAATAAGAATATTTAAAATTTTCAAGTTTTTATTTATATTGTATTTCATAAAGAATTTTTTTTATTTGAGGCATAAAAGTAAAAACAATTCAAATATAATAATTATAAATATATTTATCGGAAAAACTTGGTGGAAAGCGTTAACAATTTTTTGTGTAGGCTCTACTTGACTGTATTTAATATTTTTTTTTGTAAAATTATATAAAATATATTCGCAGCATATTTAACACACAGATTCTCTATTTAACGCAAATTGAAATGTAACGAACGCAATGAAGATAGTATAAAAAAAAATAAAATTCAAATGAGAAAAAAATAAAAATAAATTTTAAATATAAAATAAAAAAATATAAAATTAACAAAAAATAAAATTAAAATAAAAGTTAGAATTAAAAAAATTAAAATTCAAATAAAAAAAATTTAAAAAATAAAAATATAAAAATTAATTTTAAATATAAAAAAAAAAATATAAAAAAAAATTAAAATTAACAAAAAATTTAAAATAAAAAAAATAATAAAATTAACAAAAAATTTAAAATTAAAAATTAGAATTAAAAAAATTTAAATTAAACCTAAAACACTTAAAAAAATAAATTAAAAACAAATTTAAAAATAAATTAACTTTAAAAACAATTTAAAGAAATAAATTTTAAAAATAAATAAAACAATTAAATAAGAGATTTTATAAAATTTAAAATATAAAAACTAAAAATTTATAATAAAATTTATGTAATAACAGTATTTTTAAATATTTCTGTTCAAAAATACTTTTAAAGTAAAAAATACTACAATAAAAAAAATAAAAATAACTACTCAAAACTGTCGTTATCACATTTAACTTTATTTATTAATAAAAAAAAACATTTTCATTTTTAACAAGATTAAAATAACTTAGATATAAAAATATTTAGCCATACACCCTGTCATTGCGCTATTGACATTTTATTTGCGTTAAACAAGAATTATCATGTTTGCACATGCTGACCGCCTCTAAATAATAAACGCTGTTGGCATTTTGCAACAGTAATTTTTTAATAAATGCTATACTTTTTCGCGAAATTTAAGTTTAACGCTTTTTTAACGCATAAAACATTATGAAACATATAAATTAAATATTTTAGTATAAAAAAATATATATTTGCAAATTCTTGGTTGCTTTCACAAATTTCAAAATTTATTTTTGGTTTTCCTAATTAATATTTACGACGAAAAATTCATATTTTAATACACACACCTCTTCATAACAACAATAAAAATCAAATTTCTAGTATAAAAACACACAAGACGAAGATGTTTATTTTTAGAAGCGGCTCTTCAACTGGCAAACCCGTACGTATAAAAATAATTGAAGGTGGAAATGTTTGTGTGTGTAGGCATGAGTAATGTATGTATATATGTAAATATGTATAAATTCTAAACACTTAATTGCGAAAAAGGAATATAATAAAGAGGTCGCTAAGTTCTATAAATGTGCAATTGTCGATTTCTCTTTCATTCATAAACAGCATTGCAACATGTTTGCTTCAAACCACAAACATAGTAAAATATTTAAACTTACACTAAATGTATTTTTTTTGTATTTATTTTATGTATATTTTTTATTTTAAATTTAATAAAAAGGTAAAAGCACAGCAAAGTGACGTTTTATCGATTATAAATTTTTCGAGCACGAATTCAACATTTTAACAATTTTTAATTAATTTTTTTTTCGTTTTTTTCTTTGTTTTTTTTTTTCTTTCTTTTTAATAATATTTTGCTTTTGATAAACTATTTATATATATGTATGTTAAGATTTTGTATAACTTAAATATTTGTTTTAATAAAACTTTCATGGGAACGAAGAAAAACCTTCCTACAAAAACTAAAATAGCGTCAAGTACGAAAGTCTCACTAACACAACAAGGACATCATTAAAAGCGCATTACGTTGATTCACTTAATATTTAATAAAAACTAAAACTAATATATAGTAAAGTGTTAAAAATACATACATGTATGTTTTATAAATAAAGACTATAAATTTTCACCGTAGTAATAATGAACAAAAAAAGAAACAATTCTTTCTTTCATCTTAAAAAAAAAAAAGTTCAAAAATTTCAAAATTTTAAACTAAAGTAACATTTAAGCAAAAAACTCAAAACAAACAAAAAAGATATAAATAAAAATCGAATACAATCAAAATAAAAAGTATATATAATTACAACATATCATTAAAACACTTTAAATTAATATTAAAGCAATAAAATTTGTAATTTAGTTTGTTTGTGTTGAGTGGAAGTGAAAAATAATATCAATACGTTTTGGCATACAGCGCGAAAATGCAATTTGCTGCTGTTACTTGTTTGCTTGCTCTCTCCCTTTCCCTCTCATCATGTCCACCTCTACATTTTTTCTAATTAACAAAAAGTACACATCTAAGCCTTAAATAGAAATATAAACTTATTTTTTTTAGAAAAAAAATTGAGAAAACAATGTTTATAGTAATTTTGTAGAATAAAAAAAAGTTTTGTTTGACAAAACCCAGTTCAAAGGAAAAACACAGCAGCAGATACATTTATAAGGGTTACAATTTGAATAAAATTATGCGTATTCTAACTAAAATCTAAGCAAATGTAAATTGTTTATGTATACACTTTAAAATTAAGCCACTCATTGATTGTGAGGGAACTAATTTTTGCATTTTTTTTTCAGGTATTAATTTCTTTAGATAAACATATATAAAATGGTATAGCCACGCAATATTAATAATACGAATAGTTTAGTTTTTGGCGCACAAGTGGCAAGTGTTTGAGTATGTGTGAAATGAAGAATTCTCAAATTTCTATAAAATTCGAAACAAAAACAATATTGTCACAATAAAATTCAGTTTGTAATAGTAAAATAATGCAGAGATGTCACACTTTTTGTAATTTTGTGCACGTAGCAATTTAAAACAACGTAATTTATACTTTTTGTATAAATAAAATCTAAACACATTTGCTCCAGACATTTTTATATATGTATGTATATATATAAAGTATTTCACAATTTCACAAAGCTTTGCTTAATTTCTCTCTCAAGTTTGCTATTTCTCGCTAAGTGTGCGTGTAAATACGCACAAAAGTTTTGAATAAAATATATATATTTTTTTTCTTATTTTTTGTTTTGTTGTTTTTGCTTACATTTGCTGAAATTCGCCGTTGTGAATTTCAACTATGCATGTATATACGAACTACACTAACAATTATTGTAAATATTTTTTTAAGTCATCATACTAAGGCTATTTATAATTATAATAAAAATATCTAAAATAATAATAATAAAAATGACTTGAAAATATGCGATTATTGGTTGTGTTTGTTATGGTTGTTGTTGATTTTGTATTTTTTTTTTTTGCTTTTTTAAATATATGTATATGTATATATTTGTTGTTTTATATGTTTTTTTTTTATATAGCAATTGCTTTCCCACGACCGACCGTAAATTCGCAGCTTAATAAGCTAAAAATACATATTTTTTATTTGCTTTCTTAACTTCGCTTCATTTCACTTCAATAAAAGTCTTATAAGTATGTATACATTTACATGTTGTAAAAATTAAAATAAAACAAAAATATTCAAATTGAAAATTAGTTTTACAAATAATATTGATTAAAAATTGCAATAAAAATTCTTAGGTAGCTTTTTTGTTTTTTTTACATTATTTGTTATTTTTTTACATATAATATGTATTGAATTTGTAAATATACATATAATATTAATTTTAAAAGTATCTGTTTCTTCGTTAATATGAAATAATGAAATAAAATAAAAATAATGTTAAAAATATTGATAATACAAAAAATGACAAGAAAATATTTGAAACACGCAAGTTGCTGGTATGTTTGTTGTTTTTTTAGGTTGTTTTTCTCTTTCATTTAACATTTATGTATGTAATAAAAATAACTGCGCAAAAGCATAAACAGGAAAAATAGATAAAAATTAAACAAAATAAAGTAATCATTTGGGCGGTCATAACAGTACCACTTGTTTACAAAATATTCATATTTTTTATGGAATTCGCCGCCAATGTTGTAAAAGTAAAAGTATTTACACATTTGCATTTGTTTGTGTTAGTAGTTAGATTTGTTGTTCGCAATATATGTATATATGCGTGTATGTAAATAGAAGTTTTAATATTGAATTTCAAGAAAAAAGCTTTCGTTTTATAACATATAGAAAGTCGGTTTTAAATAAACGTTTATATATGTATGTAAGCAACGCACAAAAAAATATGTAAAATATTTTCATTTGCTTTAAAAATGTAATATAGTAATAATGTAATATTTAGTAATTAAAATTGTAATTTAATAATATTTAGTAATAATAATGTCTTGGAAAACCAGCCTTCTTAATGTTGTTGTTGTTGAATTCGTTTTCTCAATTTCTTAGTTTGTAATTGTAAAAAATAATATATGTTTGTAATGTTTGTATGAAGTTTTGTATTGCTTTTCCTTTACAAACCGTTTGAAGAACAAAGAAAAAAAGTTAAATAAAAAACAAATGCAGTTCGAGCGCCACACACACTTTTTCATACAATGAAAATATGCTAACGCTTCATTTCGACGTCTTCATTAGATGGCAATGCATTCGTTGATATATTTGGTCTCACCAATTTTCATTAAAAAAAAATTTGTTAAAAGTATATTTAATTAATATTTTGTTTCTTTTAAATGTGTTGTTGCTTCAAAATTGTATATAAAAATAATAGCAGCAAAACATAATAGTACAACTTATATACAATTTTTTTTCACAACTGCATACATACATACTTGTATGAATGAATGTAATTAATTTCTTTCGTTATCAAAAAAAAAAAAAAATTTTTCTCTAATTTAAAATTATAAATGACTACGAAGCACCCTTTGCTGGCACTACAGTTCGAATTGTCACTTGTCATCACTAAACTTGTCACAACATCAATAACAACCGTTTAAAAAAGGAGGGTGAAAACAAGACAAATTGCCAGTATTTGTATTTAAATGCTCATTTCGATTTAATTAAATTAATTGCTGCAAATGCGATTGTATATTGTTGCAATCGCGCTTTACCAGCTGTTGCAATAACAAAAACTATGTAATTAAGCAAGCACATCGACTAGCGGGCAATACATCTAGCACAACAGGAGTAAATAGGGTGATGCATACAACTTAAATATGAAAGTAAAAAAGTAGCGCAATCAGCTGATCGATTAATTTAACATCTTTTTCGCGTAAATGATAACAAGCCAAATATGAGCGCCACATAAAAATTTATAACAATTGCTCGTCAATTTTACTGCGCTTTTAAGTTGTATCACAGAATTGTTGTTGGCAATACTTTTATTTGAAGAAATTTAAATTTTGTCCCAATTATTTGTCGTTATAATTTCGTTTTACGTTACGTTTTGCGTTTATATTAACGTTTTTGAAGTATTTACGCAAATGTGTGCTGCTGAATTAAAACGAAAAAAATAAGTTAAACAATACTTGGCAGGTTCCGCGCAGTCAACTTTTTTAACATAATTTTTTTTCTGAATGTATGCGTGAAATTATCACCCGATATACTATGTGCACAACACTGTATTGCCTTTTACCAAACGTATTAAATGAATTACATAATTTTTTAGATAAATGCATGTGTACATTGATATATATATGTGTATATACATAAATATATCTACATTTATATGTAGGCGTGTATTGCAACAGCGTAGAATTTGGCCATTAAAAACATATTTTTTTTTAAGTTTTAAATATTATGGTAATCTGTAAATAAAAGCTTACTCGAAAAAAATTATGATTACTTTTTGTTAAAAGCTTTTGTAAATTTGTTTCTTCAATATAGTGAACTGGTATAAATTTGAAAAGCAATCAAACTTGGAAAAGAGATCAAAAACAATATGTGTATATATATGTTTGCGTGTGTAGGTTAAAGCTTGCTTTTGCTAAAATTTGAACAAGCTGGATGTATATTTTTTTTACTGATTTTTGGCGATTTTGTCATTTTTTTAATTTGATTTTTCTTCGTTTGAGATTTCAAATTGTCTAGTCGCAGTGTTGTGTTTTGGTGTTATTAGTATTTTTTGTATGTGTATGTTTGTATACTACATTTTTTGTTTGTTTGTTTATAATTGCTATAGTTACTTTATATCCATTTGCATTTACCCACGAAATCGTGAAAACCTACCTCCATTTAAAATAGCTATATCATTTAGTTAATCGAATAAAATTCGTTTTCACTGGTACGTTTAAAGTATGTAAGGTTATGTTACTGCATAATTTTTGTTTTTGGCCCCACTAAAAGCAATTTACCTGCTAAAACGGTCACTGCTGTCGAGTCCATTGCATACCGGCTTTGGTAGCTGGGAATTAGTGCTGCGCATGCGGTGGCTGTGGCAAAGCACGCTCGCCAGCAACGCCAACACAACCACCACTGAAAGCATGCGGACCATTATTGTTGGCCGCTGCACCGACCCCACCACAAGCACCAGCACCGTTCATCATCAACCAGAGATTCGATTTATTTTCCATTGAACGCGGCGCTGTCGTCAAGTTATGCATTTGATTGCTGTGGTTGTTGTTGTTGTGTACGATGCCAGCTGTGATGTTGCTGTTGTTAGAGTTGCTACTATTCAAAGTCTGTTGTTGCTGTGGTTGTTGCTGCTGCTGGTGTTGATAATGCGGCGCTGCATGATGGTGCTGATTATGTGGTTGTGGGTGATTGTATGGCTGTTGCTGGTGGTAAGCGTGGTGATGATTGCCAGCATTATGACTGTTGGTGTTGCTGCTGTTATTGATGCTGCCGTTGTTCGATGTGTATCTACTGGTACTTGCGGCATTATTAACGTTGCTGTTGGCAACAATGTTGCAATTGCCGTTTTCATAAAGGTTAACGTTATTGCCACTGCCACCGCCGGCCATGCCAGCTCCAATGCCACTGGACACATTCATTGGTAAGATATTTTTGTTGCAGCCGACATTAATGCTGCTATCGTTGTTGTTGTTGTTGTTATTATTGCTGACGCTGATATTGCTACTGCTAGTTATGGTTTTGATTTGCGATCAGTGAACGTAGAGCGTATTAAGTACCAACACATGGTGATTGTTCTTGGCCAAAGTGACCACATAACCTTCGGAGGTTATCTTTAGACCGCAGCAACGTGAAACCTTTTGGATAGTGGAAAAATTGTATGTATTGATTATTTTAGACGATAAAAAAATTAAAGATAAAACGATAATATAGAAACAATTGTACCATAACCTAACCTCAAAAATTTAGTTCAAGTTTTCTTTACAGAAATAAATAAATTGGCGCTAAAAACAGTTATAACTTTAAATACTTTTGCTCAACTCACCTTAACGTGGGGACATTCAAATTCAGATTGCAAAACTCCATCGCGCGAATAGCAGGCCACATGGAAGCGATTGCCATGCGAGTCGCCAATTAAAATATCGCCTGCATTCGAGATATCGATGCCATTAGGGAAGCATGTGACCTTTTCATTACCGATGCGATACTGGAAAGTACCATCCTCTTGGAAGACAGCAACACAATGACCCTTGAAATCGCAGACATAAAAGTCATTGTCTAAAAACAAAAAAGAAAAGAAAATTAACAATTAATGTTTACAAAACCCTTACAAAAGACAATTAACGCATTACCTCGTATGGCAATATCGGACGGTTCGCGCATATAATCGCTGCAATCGAACCAACGCACGAGCTCACCATCCTCGGATATAACGAAAACTGTTGGCGACACGCTATCTACAGCCACAATATGACCCTTGGAGGTAACAGCCAGACCAGCGACGATATCAATGTATCTAAGCAATTACATAAAAACGGAAGTTTAAGAATGAAAAGATTTTAATTAACAGTTAAGTGCGTCGCTACTCACCTGATTGCGATCTTGCGCATGAAATGTCCACACTTTGAGAATATCTGCATGCGTGAGCGTTCATTGCCACGATCACAAACGACGAATTTGCCATTGGTGTGCATAACGGCGACTTTGCGTGGATACCATAGTTGACCCTCTTCCTTGCCGGGTACGCCAAATTGGAATTTAAGTGTACCGGTTTTGTCGAAAACCTCAATGCGATGATTATTCGTATCGGCGACAATGATCTCTTCGTCTACACCCAAGCAAAAACCATGTGGTGAATTGAATTGACCCTTAGAGGTGCCAAGCGAACCGAATTTACAACGTATCTGCATGGGTGTTGCCTTGTTGCGACCGGTGACAATGTTGGTGGTGCCCGGTGTGGCGCCAGCATGGAAATTCGTAATGGACATATCGTCGACGGGTCCAGCGCCGAGTGGCCCGAGTGTTGAGAGGCTGGGCGATGTGGCTGCGGGTAGGCAGAAATCTGGTAATATACAATCAATTCCGGGTGAAGCTCCGCTCGATAAAAGCTGATTCATGTCTGTGTGAAAATCTACTTGTATTATGCCAACAATAACAACGACAACAGAAAACGAAATGACGTTGTAATTACGACGTGGTGTGGTGGGTTGGCAAACACATTGGCATTTTTTTATATTTTTTTTTTTTTGTATTTTTGTTTAATTCATAATTATGTTGATTTAATTTTTTTTTTGTTGTGGATTGTGTGGATGGTGTGGTGGAGCGGAACCAAGCGGAGCGATGCGCAAGGACGTTTGACAAATTTCAAGGAGATTTTGTGGTAATAATAGTAGTAATAGTGATACAGTGGTTGTTGTGGTGGTGGTAGTGTGTGGAAGCCATTCGAAAATCAAAATAATATGCAAGAATAAAGAAAGGATAAAAGGTAAATAGAAATCAAGAAAATATACGGAAACTAAATTACAAAATAAAAAGGTAAATAACTTATGCTAAAGAAACGGTAATACTATTTTATAAATATGAAAAAAAATTTAACTCTAACCTAAGAAAAATAGTATACAGATTTGATTATACCACAGAAATACAAATAAAAAAACTAATTCAGCATCATAAGTAAATTACAATTTGCTACAAATTAACTTAATCCACCGAAATCGAAAAACAAAAGTGCAATAAAACTATGAGTGGCAGGTGGTGCAGGTCGTGGTGGTGGTGGTGGTGAAAAAGTAGGCACTAGGTGACTAACAGTATCAATTAAAACGAGCGTACCCAATTTCACACACTACAATTGCAAGAGCAGCGTTTTCTTCTCAACTGTACTTACCATTGTTATTGAGTCCCATTTTGGCAAGCGCCTGCAGATTGTTGAAGGCGCGTTGATCACCCGACAGTATGTCCGCCAATGAGATCTGTTGATTCTGTGCCGACGATGCTGGCACCACGGCCTGGTGGTGACCACCAGCGCCGGCGCCGGGGCCTACCAAGGCGTCGTTGAGTGTGACATCCGGTGTGGCCTCCGTGAGGCTGGCAAGACGTGACAAATTATACTCGAGAATACTGTTGTAAGCGCTTGGTGGCGGTGCACCAGCACCAACGCTGCCCGGATTATTCGGTCCGTTCAGTCCGCCATTGAGTGCGCCATTAAGGCCGCCATTCATACCACTGCCGCCGCCGCCGCCTGCAGCAGCACCACCGCCCAGACCATTTAAGCCTTGACTGAGCGAAGCGTTTATACCATTGCCTAATGGGTTGTTGTTCAAGCCAACACCCAAATTATTACCAGCACCGCTTAGTGGATTGCCGCCAAGGGGATTGTGTCCGTGGCCGTGACCATGAGCTTGATTGTGGCCATGCATTGGACCATGACCGCCTGTAAGCGCATTTAAGCCGTTGGCAATGCCTGTACCTGGCAAGCCGCCACCGCCAACACCAACACCAACACAACCGACGCCATCAAAGCCGCCGCGTACACCGTTTACACCATGTACTGTTGGTTGTGTTGCCGGTGCCTGTGATTGTTGTTGTTGTTGCTGCTGTTGTTGTTGCTGATGGGAAATTTGGTGATGCAATGTCGGTGGCTGATGTGGTGGCGAGTCCGGTGTCAATACATTCGGCATGAGGAATCCATTGCCCAGTACCGAGAAGTCACCGTCGAATGAGCTTTGCATGGAAGTCGGCAAAGATATTGGGCTGCTGGCGGTAACGGAGCTACCACCGGCTAGCTGACCTTGTGAGCCGCAAGTGTTCATACCGCCGCTGCGACTGTTCATCATGTTGGGTGGCATGCCCGGTAGTGTGGGTGGTGGTGTGCTCTCCTTGGGTGAGGGCGGTGTTGACTCAGTGCGGAATTTACCAAAGGTCTCCTGGGCGACCTGCTCGAATTTCTCCGCCTTGGTGTCGAAGGTCAGTGAGTAGTTAATGTCACATTTTGGTGTACTATTGATCAGGTTTATAAATTGCGAGCTGATCAACTTCTTCATGGACAAAAATTCGGCGGCATTGGCTTGATCCAACACACGCATGGTGAATTTGCAAGTGCTATCGATTTTGCCCATCGTATTTTCGATGTTCTGCAGCAAGTCCATAACTTTGAGCTCACGTTCCGAGTGTAACTTGCCCAACTCGTTTAGTGATTGGTCGCGGCACTTTTCCAAGATCTTCTTGTAGTTCTGGTAGGTCTCCTCAATGCGGGCGCGTGCCGAATCATGTTGGGTTTGTAGCTCAGTGAGTGCGCTGGAAAGATTCGAAGCGGCAGCATCACAATATTGCACCTGGAATCAAGTAGAAGGTGAAATATAAGCAAATGCCGAAAAAGGAACTGAAAAATTAGTTACCTTTGATTTGGCTTCCTTCATTAAATTCTCAACATCAACACGCACTGACTTCTCGGCCATGGCGATAACATCGTAGTGATGCTCACTGCCCTTGTGATCGGCGATTAAGCAATCGTTGCAAACCGGTATTTGGCAATTGAAGCAATAGTACTTGAGATTTTCAGCGGTATGCACATTGCAGAAAAGCGGCTTGTGTATGGTCAATGGCTTGTCGGCGGTGGACTTCTGCAAGTCTTCGAGCTTAACCACTTCGTGATTCTCAAAGCAACGCATATACTTGTGAGCGTTGTCGCAACCGCTGCACAAGAAATTAGCACAATCGCTGCAGCGTGAAATGGCCTTTTCCTTGCTCTTGCACGAAGTGCACGACAATTGCTCCGACTCGATGGTGGAGAGATCGAGTATGTTGGTCAAAATGTAATCGCAAGTCAACGATTCAATGCCTTTGGCGCCAATCTGTACAGAGCGAAGATAAGTTTGGTTAGAAATTTCGTTAAGTCAAGGGATTTATTATTTAAGCAAGATAACGGCGTTTTAACACGTTTTCTACTGCAGGCTTAAGCCACTTTGCATTTACTCTATATTTTTAGGTGGGAAAATGATGCTTGGAAAAATTAATATAATATATTTTCAGGCGCATTTTTCTACCCATAAATATATACAAAGATTTTTGAGCTAATAAAAAATTTTTCAACTTCCACAAATTAGCATGAAAAATGGAGAATATTTCTTATATACAGGCCACGCATTAATATGCTTACCATAGTCACTTGTTTGCACGTGGGACACTCGATAACAGACTTCAATGGCGGCATTAGCTCACCGGCGGTTGAAGTAGTGGACGATGCCGATGATGAATTGCCGTTCGACTCCTCCGTAAGCAGTTTCATCAGACAAGATTCGCAAAACACATGGAGACATGAGAGCACGCGTGGTGTAACTAAACGCGAGCTGCAAGTAAAATTGTATCCAATTAATAATTGTTAATAGAAATCAAATATATATACTAAACTGTATATGCTTACCTGCAAATCTTGCAATTCTTATCCATACCATCGGCGCCGATCGAGCTGCACGAGTCCTCCAACGAACCGGATTCCAAGTCATTGCCCTTATTCTCGAACACCTCGCTAAACATATTGCCTGCCAAGGAGGAAGAACGCGATGAGACGCTCTTATGCTCGCTGGCAACGCTAACGTTGCAGTTGAAATCACGTGACATTGTCGTATTGCCATTACCCAAAGAGTCCGAGTCCATATCGAGCGTTAGCGAGCTGACGAGCTTTTCCACAATCGAATCAACAGCCGCACCAGTCGTCGTAGCAGTGGTATTGATATTCAAAGTACCTACAGCACTATTGCCGCCTGTTAGGAGCGAGCCAGGCGCTAAAAGTTGTTTCTCGGCGCAAGCGCTGAGGCCGAAATCCGAGTCCAGCGTCGACAAATTACCAACGGGCGCGTTGGCAGCAGCAACAGTAGCAGCAGAGCCGGAAGTAGTGGTTACGTTCGAAGCGATATCAGCAGAGGTATTGGTGGTAGCGGGATCAAAGGTGGAAATGGCGGTGATCGTTGCGATTGGTTGTTCCTCGAGTGATGCCATAAGTGGCGTTTGGTTTGATAATTGCGAGTTCAAAAGAAATACGACGAAAATTCCAGAAAATACGCGAAAATTTGTGGCAAAATCTACTTGCAGTTAAATGCGTGCAAGCGAAGCAGTTCGGTAGTGCTAATTGTAAAGCTTGAGAATCTCAGTAAAATTTGTTTTTGTTGTTATTATTGAGTTTACAAATATTTCAAAATCTGGTGGCAAAAACGGAAGATGATGGAGTTTCGGTGATTTGTATTAGGCAAAATGCGGCAAATGCCGTTACTTCGAGATATACAAGTATATATATGTATTGAGGTGTATATCTAGATTTTTTCCTTTAAGCTTTTGTAGAGTTTAATTTCGTTTTTGGTTCGCCTCCTTCAGTTTTTTCTTCTTTTTCTTTAAGCTGATTTGATTTCTGTTGTTCAGAGTTTTTGATATCCTTGTTGTTTTTGTTGATTTTGGATTTTGTGAGTGTGACTTTTTCCGAATGCTGTTGTTGTGTTTTTAAGTGCTTGGCTTTGGCTTATATTTATTTAAATTTAAAAAATAATACAAATATGGCGTTCGTATCTTTTCAAGTTATGAGAATATAATATATATATATGCCTATATATATTGTATATATGTAAATGACCAGGTCGACACGATTTTATAAATTAGAACGATGAATATATAAGTAGTAGTAGTTGTTGTTGCTGTAGTAAAAGCGATAAAAAGTATAACGCGCGGGAAAGTTCGTGGTTTTTGTGGGAACAAAGTTTGCTTCTAAGCAGCTTCAATAAAGAGAATATGCAAAATAACGCTGGAAAAATATTTATCGTATATATCGTCAATTAGTAAAATGGCTTGTTTTGCGAGTAAAGTCTTAATAGAATAGAAGATTGATGTACGCCTGCTGATACTTTGTATATTATGTCCGTTTAGCAACTATAATAACGCAGAGTAGTAGATGAAATTCCACGGGATTTTGCTGGTTGGTTGTTGGTTGGTCGGCCGTTACGTCTCAGCTCAGCGTTTGGCAATGTTCTTTTGATAAATTTGTTTTTTTTGTTGTTTTTGGTTTTAATATTTATTAATTTATGTATGTAGTTGTATTCGCTTTAAAATGGCGCCTTTTTCAGACTTCTTTGCAGCCACTGGTGGCACTAAATATTTCTGCGCGAAAATCCAAAAGCGGATTTAAGCACAAATTGAAGCCTCTAATGGGTGTCGTTGAGATTTGAGATTTTTTTGTTTGTATTCAGCACACAGAGTATATTCGGCTAGTTTGTCTCGATCATTTGCCTGCTCTGTGTTACGTTTTTTTGTTTTTGTTTTAGTAATTGTAAGTTACCAACAAAAAGTTGGCGTTTTACAAAGTTCTTTCTTCAATTTTTTTTTTACTTATAGTTTGAACTTATTTGTGTTTTTGTTATACATATATGTATATATGATTTAAAATAAAATATTGTAATATATATTATTAAGTGTATAATTAAAATATTTGTTATTTTTTGTTTAAAACTGGTTTAAATTTGCTTTTTTGTGTGCTCCTCCGTCGCACAATAAATTCCTTACTACTGCCTCCACGTCTTTTAAACGCTGTTCGACTCCGTCAATCTACGCAATTGCGCGTTAGCTTCCTGATTAATTTGTTCTACGATATTAATTATTGAATACTATTCAGATATATATGTATGTATGTGTATATAGAATTGTAGAATAATTATTATTGTTCACACATTTGTTTACGAACTGATGAAATTTTTGTTGTTTTTTTTGTTTTTTGGTACTTGCAGTTGCATAAGTAGTTTTGCTACACGTTGTCGTTGCTTGCTCTTCTACCAAAATACGATCCACGAGTTTCGAGTCTTTAGCGGAAAAGTTTTCAGGTCCATGCATATAATCGATGAGCCGGTCAATATGAGTGTTTGTTGTTGTTTGGCTGCAGAATTTCCAGCTGATTTTGTCGTTGCTTGAGATACTCTGGACTCTTATGGTAGGTGTTTAAGTGTACGCGAATTTCGCTTTAGCTGCGTTTTCCAACTACTTTAGACAAAATTTCTTCCACTGCGTAACCAAAATTTCTCCTTCCTTGTATTGTATTCGTTAAGCGCTTCTAAAGAAAATCACACTCTTTGAATTATTCGTCTTTCTTCTTTCACTTCCTACTACTTCACACTGCCTTGTTAGCCTTTTGTATAATAAATACTCAGTTTATGTAGCCGCTTCTGCTGTTGATATAGCTGGGGTCTTTAATGAACAGTCTATTGAACACCCAACGTCTGCAAAAATATTAGAAAAAATACAAAACTTTAGTTTTTAGCTTTCAAAGTTTCTTTTTTCCACACTCGAAATAAATCAATTGTCTATAATTTGAATTCAGCCATATGCTTTATGAAAATAATAATGGATTTTAGAAAATTTTACATTGACTACTGCGATTGTACGAAATAAACGAAAACAAGTGGAATTTTTTCAGGCTACTTATAAAGCATTGAAATCAACTCGTCCACACACTTGTGGCAGGGAAAATAATCGGAAATGATTTTGGTAGGTTTCAACTGTCATTTTGACATTGTTTGAAATGCATACTATAAACGTGTAGGGTATTTTCGGTAATGGGAGTATTTGTGAAGATTTTTTAACATAAAATTGATTATTCAAAAACAAGTGAAAAAAAATCAAGTTATTTATTAAATAAAATCAAAAGTGTGACACACTTCATATAGATTATTTACATAATAATAAATCTCCATTACATTTCACTTAAAATTATACAAAATTTGCTTATCAATTATAAAATTAGCATTAATACAACTAAAAATAAATTTTTATTTACAACAAACCACAAAAAAACTGGTCTCGCTTATTTTCTTCAAAAGAGAATAAGAAACTTCAACATCTTTACAAGTGTAACGGCGCAGAATAGTCTAAATGAAATGGAACGCTTAGCCCGCACTCGAAACCCCAATTAAAAATTTGTACATATTAAACGCATGAAACTTAAGCATGTTTAATGTAAATTTAAAAATCTACACGCAACCAAAAAACACGCAAATTATACATGGTATAGGGGAATGCACACATGCATACATACACGTATGTACATATTTGCTTTACAAATATACATATAATTCGCCACTTGCTCGCGATCGCTGACTATAATAATTTCAAATTGAAGACTGTTTATGTCTTTTATTGAAAACGCTACACGTTGGGTATGCACATAAATTAGCTCTTACGAATACAGAAGTACAGAGTTGAAACCTAAAGGAATGCACGAATTCAAAGAGATATGTAAAATAATATAAAATAATCTTTCCAGAATGCATTATATTCTTGTTTAGCTTGGAAATATGTAAATATACATATATAAAACATACATACATACGTACATATGAAACTGAGCACTTTGTGGTCGATCAAGCAAAGTTTTTACGTATCCAAAGACGCGTAATAAGAGAGTTCAGAATACGGGAGTTCCCCGTTTTCATCATTATTCAATAATTCAAGTTACATGTCTAAAATTATATGTCAATGCCGTTTACACTGAATACTATGATAAGTTGCATTAAAATAAAACCATCAACTTCTATCATCATCAAGATTCTACAATTGAGAGAACAATAAAAAAAAACACACCTACATTTGTACTCACACATATCTACTTATTATAGATTTCATAAAACTATATGACTACAAATAGTTAAAAATAGTCTATTAAAAATTGAATTATCTCATTTATCCGTTGTCAAAAGTACGTAAGTTTGTATATATGTTTATATGTACGTACATAGCAATAAAAACAATTCAGCAGCTAAACTGAAACGGATGAGGTACAAAAGTAGAAATTAGGTGCAAAGGTTAAAATAATCAATGCACAACAAAGGAAGTGAATAAATAATACTATAGGGGAGAGAACAGGTTAATATTAAATTGAGGAAGCTTACAATTCACCACAGAGTCTCAGCATAGCTAACTAGATAACACAGTGCATCTAATCAGCAAATACAGATTATTGTGAAGTTCCCCCATTTTTTCATAGAAAGTAACTACGGAACTAATTATGACAAAAAAATAGCTAAAGCAGCGGGCACATAAAAAATATGTAAATATGTACATCTGTACGCGATACATGTACTACTATGAAAAAAAGCAAACACAGGGTTGAGATGTGCACAAAAAAGATAATAAACAATGAATGAAAATACGTATACGCAGCGTGTGCCAAGCATAGTGGACAACGCTGAGTTTAAATCTAGTTAGGTAGTTAGGTATCTATTATACGTATATGAATGAATTGTGTGTGCTCAAACGCTTACGGCATAGTACACAATTCAAGACAGCTGAGTATGTGTATAACAATAGAATATAGAGCAGCAAAGGTAACGTAACCCCGAAGTCTTACTACACAGCCAAAGATGACAGCTGAAACGGATTACACACATCATATATTGTATACGCTTTATATAATATTTGCTGTATGAAAGTACATACATTGGTAAATAATATAATAGTTAAGCATCATATTTTATAAATAAAAATTTCAAGTTGTTCTAATTCCGTTATTGGATTGAAAAATTACGAGGTTAGCGTGAACGCAAAACCTAATCGTAGTTAACGGATGTGATATGCAAAAACAAATCTAACTAATTTATGTACATTTACATCTCTACGCAAATGCATAAATACGTGAGAGTCAAGGCCCAGAATTTATAAAGGGCAAAATGTACCTAAAGACAAATATATGTACGTATGTATGTACTTGCGCTCATGTGTTACATATTCGTGTGTATTTAATTTATTTCTTTCGCACATTGACTATCAGTTTTAAAAAACGTTATAACACAAAAAAAAAAAAAAAATATTTGTTTAAGTGCTTGAAAACACAAGTTGTCACTTTTTTCAGTTCTGTTCGGTGAACTTTGTCGATATCATTTAATAAAAATAATTTGCACGTGCCAAATTCTGTATATAAAATAATTTGAATACTAGCGTTCTTAAAGTTAAGGCAGTTATATAACAAATATTGTAGGATGTATGCAAATCTCTTACCATTTATAGCACCACATCTATCAATGAAATCATTAATCAGCAGTTTTACAATAAAATGTTGTAAAATCAAGTATACTGATCAAATTAACTCTTTGTACCCACTTGCTGTCGACAGACTATGAAAACATTTAACTTATTCCACCAAATCCTACTTTTTATTAATCAATCAATATTTGAATTTTCACTATTAGCATTTTCTCCGCGCGCCGCACATACATACATATGTACACACATTACTTGCTAGAAAAGCGTGCATATTAGGTAACTTTTGCAGCTGCTCAAAACACAATTGTAGGCACGAAAATCTATTAATTTCAATACATACATTGCAAGAAATATAAATATATTCCTTTATTTATGTGTATGTGCGTGATTGGTTTAAATAACATTGACAATTGGGAAAAGAAAAACGTGTTCACTCGTTGCCCAGCAAATACCAGCGGTCCTGTAACCTTCAATGTTTGGTATACAAGGTGCTGGCAACTCTGGGCACTGCAAACTTGATTGTGGTATTTGCATTTGTACTATTGAAATCTTTCAGCTCGATATTTTTGCTTTTTGGTACATATGTATATATGTATATGTTTATTTGCATATACTTATGATAGTACATCTGCATTCTGCCCTTTTACAATTGCCATTAAAATATCTTTTGCAATGATTTCTCCAAATGATTGCTAATTTTTAAAGTGCACTCTTTCTGTGGTAAATTTTCATCACATTGCTTTTAATTTAAAATTTAATAATTTCAGATTGATGTAATTGTAATAAACTTAGTATTTTTGTTGTCAACATATCAGCATTTATTTACATATTCTAATCAAATAAGTTCAAATATTTCCATACATGTAACTGAAACGATTCCGACGACCTCCTGTCTGTTAAAACACAATCAAAATGTCGAAATATTCTGTAGACAATCAGTGCATGAATCTTTCTTACACACGTCGCTATCTCCTCAATATCGTAACGAGCGTTTTACACATCAGTTCGTGTTCCGGAAGGCCCTGTGGTCTGCTACCATATAGTAAGCAAGCCCACCACCACCCAACACGTACTACTACGGCACGCGTACAAATACATGCACAAAAACCAAAACCCTCGTGCCCCTTGTGAAACAGCGATCAGAACATTTATACTCTGACAATGCTCATGTGTCCTTGAAAGTATTTCTCCTTTTTATGCCCATCAGAAATGTCCTTCAGCTTTAAAATTCAATTTAAACACTATTTTCTTATATTTTACCAAGCGGAAAGCAAATATTTCTATGTTTTACACTTTTTTCACGCTATTTCTAGATTTTTTCGCAACGACCCCCTTCGCAACACAGCCGCAAAAAGAACTTTTCGTACCCATATACAGACTTTTCACACAAGTTTTTTCAAGTTGAAAATGCACAAATCTTAAAAGTTTTTCGTTAAAAATCCAATCTCAGCGGATTGGACACATTATTTACTGCAAATTTATGCAAAATTTACTAAATTTTAACACTCACCTTTGCCATCACAAGATTTTTTCACTATTAATGGAATGGCGCAGGCTGCAAAGTAAAACTGTGTGCGGTGTGAAAAAATTTCACATGCATTTTGCGCCGGTTCAGTAGGGGGCATTGTTATTTCCACTTGGGCATTATTCACTGACAGCTGTCAGAACACGGAGCTGCCATTAAAATATGCACTACACACTTTTATTGGAAGCTGAGATTAAACTAGTTGCAAATTTTATAATCATCACATAAACAGAGCATTAAAAATTTAACATCGTTTTAATTTTAGCTTCGTAATTACTTTAATTTAGAATAAACGTATAAATGGGTAAACTTTTCTTCGGTGTTGCCATTACTTGTGTTTTGATGTGGAGACATTGCATAATTAAGAATTGGTAATACGGCAACGACTGGGGCATTAATGCGAAACAGAAAGTGGAGGAATAGAGAAATTGCCAATTTGAAAATAAAATGTAGAGTTAATTAACTTGGCGGTGTAAACAAGTCCAAATCGGTTATAAATGATATAAATAATAACATCAAATAAACATGTCTCAAGCTAATTCCATGAAGCAAATAGGCTCCCGTGTCGTAGGTGGCTCGGTGAAGCGTATGGAATGGAGCAACAAAATGGATTTAATTGCCTATGGCACTGATAGAGGTACGAACATAGTGCATATGAATAAACGACTGTAAAAGTATACTTGTATGTTATAATACATTTCACAGGTGAAGTTATAATACAGCGCTTGAGTTGGCAAAAGATAGTCACATTTCCCTCACTAGGAGAAGACGTCGCGGTATGTTCGCTCGGCTGGCAATTGGATGAAACTGTTTTAGCTGTCGGTGAGTCTTTGCTGTAATATGCAAATTTCTAATCATAACAACACTCTTCATGGCAGGGTACAGCAATGGACGTGTTACGCTGCTTGACGCCGAGCGCGAGGACCAAATATCTGTGCTAAACTTTGAGGAGGATATCAAACGTGTGTATTTTAGCAAATCTATAAAAACATCTGATTACCGCAGCACTTACCGTAATCGCACAGAGGTTTGATTTTTGAGATATTTTCCTTGCCTTGAACTCCTATTTAATACAATCTACCATTAGCACACCTTTGATTTTTTCCTACCGCCATTGCCACCCTTAAGTGGCATTGGCTCCTCCACTAAAATGGCAGAAGAGCAAAGATCCTTTGCTAAAGGTTCACCATGTTTTCTTGTTGTAATTACGGTTACCGGAAAAGTGCATTTGCTATTGCTCGGTGCATTACGCGCTGGGCAAATTGACTTACGACAGCATGTGTTACATCCGGATGAATTCGCAGTGCACGATGTGCGTTTGAGTGGCGATTTTAATGCCATGTACGCTTTGGTATCCGACGGTTCAGAACTTAAGGTACTACATTTTCACAACTCCGTGTTGCAGAAGTACATTTCGCCCATGCTACATTTAGCAGTACACTGCGCCAATGTTCTAGAGACTAAGAAGTACGTATAATCGTGACCTAAATTAAATTGTCGTTTTATTCAAATTTTAATTATAATTAACTATTTAAGTTATATAAATGAAACAATACAGTGCATTATGGAAGCATGGGAAACAGTGCTATTAGAAATGGATAATAAGCTAACCAAATACGCGAATCAACAGCCCGAAGGTTCGCTGTCCGCAGATTTTTTAGAATTACTTGTGTTTGGCTATGCCACACATGAAATTGAAGACTTCCTAAGGGAGTGAGTATATTTTTAACATATTTACCAAATTTTTATATATATGTGTTCGCAATTATATTTAGTGATTTAACCGAGAAGGGTCTCAAGAAGTTGGCGAATTCGGTTGATCTCAGCTACTCAACTGTGGAAAGTCTCATCACTAAGCAATTGCAAAGCAGCGGTGTTAACATGTTCTACTTTCTCAACTCCTTGAAAGGTCTTAGCCGCATTACTCATTTCTTTGAGGTATTGGTATGCTTTGTTTAGCAAAGAAACATTTAACTTTTTTGCTAAATTGCAGCCTTTACTCTCATGCGATGCCACACAAGAGGCGCTGCGTGCATGCGGCGCGTTTCTGATGAAAATATTAGAAGTGCAGCAAGTAATCGATCAGTGCGTGAACGACATGAAATTGTTTTTCTCATGGCTCTGTATAGTAATTCTGCGTCTACATCAACAAGACATACCCGAAGAAATGTCGCAAATCACGCCTGAAGACACTATATATCTGGCAGAATATTTGAACAGTTTTGAGGATAGTGTTGTGGAGAATGGTATGCATATAGTTATATGTGTGTATGTATTTTGATATTGTTTTATTAATCAATGATTTTTCAGAGGATGGTACTGTAACAAAGCGTAAATTTAATTTGGAAAAGGTGGGCCAGTATCTGGAGAGCCGCAACTTGCAGCAAATCGTCAAATCTGATCCACATCATCTATGGCATCGTTTGCTAGATGAAAATGAATGTTTACGGAATTGTTCCCTGCTATTTCCACACCAAAAGGAAACTTCACTTATACAGGAACGTGACAAATTAATGTCAGCTGTGGACACTGTCTTCAAACGCCCCAATGAGAGTATTAGTGGTAGTTTTATGCTGAATGCTAGCATTATTTGTGCTACGTTGCCCGCATCGAGTGACGATGCTGACCAAACCTTGGTGCATAGTTCGTTTTTTGTGAATGAAGAGGCAAATACGGATTTGTTGGTGACAACAATTAACTCTCATGAAACGCTTTTACTCGAATTCAATAAGCAATTTACGCTGCTTCGATGTGTACGTTTGAATTTACAACCGGGCCCATTTACCAGTGAGGCACTGCGTGAGGATGTCTTTAGTACATTGCGATTTGTGGATTTAGACTTCTACAATGAGAGCATACTCTCGATATTGCTACATAGTAGCGCACAAAATGTGGACAAGCAGAGCTATTTCTTACAACTCACGCTGGACGCGACCAAAGGAAAGCAGTCCCAACATTTAATGCCGAATAATATTAACTTGTTGGACGTGGCTGTAGCATGTCACGTACCAGATCTGTTGGAGGGTAACAGCTTGAAGCCGCTGGAGGGCGTGTGCACCCATTTGGCAGTGTCGGGCAGTAGGAAGGTGAGTTAATTAGGTTGAACTGCTAAAATAATTTAAAAAATAATATTGAGATAAAAAATCAAATCAATTAAAAAATAATAATTAACATATAAAACAAACCAAAATATAAATAAAATCAAATATAAAAATTAAGAAGAAAATAATTTTAACTGAAAAAATAATTAAAATATAAAAATGCAATACTAATTAAAAAAACAATTAAATAATTAAAAGAAAAACAAAAAAAAATATTTAACTTTAACAGGGAAAATAATTAAAATAAAAAAATTTTATATTAATTAAAAAATTAATTTTAATTTAAAAAAATTGTATTCATTCAAAAAATATAATATATAAAATTTAAAAAAATAATAATAATTTTAGCCGAAAAAGTATTAATTAAAAAAATTTATTTTAATTAAAAAAAATTTAATAATTAAAAAAATAATTTTAATTAACACATACATATTAAATTAAAAAAAATTACTTAAATTAATTTTAATTTAAAAAATTGATATTAATTTAAAAACACTATTTCACAGGTTGTCACCGTGCTGTCCGATCAATGCCGAAAAATGACGATTTTCGAAATGGAAATCGAAGATGATGAGGACGACACAGAAATGTCGCAAAATTCGCTATTAGAAATAAGTAAAGAATCTGCGACTTCTTCAAATGAGTGAAATAAAACAGAGATTGTCTATTTATTTATACTTATTTATATTTTTTATATTTTTCCTGCTTTTTATTTTTATAGGAGTGGCATTTTTTAGTAGTTTTTTGTACGTAAACAAAATATATATCAAAATAATATACACAAATTATTTTTTGTAACAAAATGCAGCAAGTTACACGTAAAAAAACGATAACTACAATTTTGTAGATTTATCTTAAAAAAACTTAAAAGCAAAATGATATCAGCATAAAAAATATTTAGCCTATACGCCAATTGTGCTTCACTTTTACTCTCACACATTAGTTCATTTCATATTGATAAGCGTCATCTGAATCCTCGTCGCTCGACATGTTCCGTCGACGTCTTCGCTCTTCGCGTTTACTGCGCTTTTTACCACCTTTCTCTGTTGTTTTGTCCTCTCCGTCATTCTTCTCTACATCCTTGGCAGGTGGTGGCACTTCTTCTACTATAGTTTCCACTTTTTCATTGTTCGCCTCGTCATTGGCTGTAGCAGCTTCCTCTTCGCTCTTCTTCTGTGATTTTACCAATTCGCACAAATATTTATAGCGCACTAAGCACTCCTCCTTTGTCTTTTCTGGCACGCAGTTGGCGATTTTTTGCCAACGATCGCCAGTTGCATTTTTGCGATACTTAATAATGGCTGATTCCAGCGCACGTTGCTGTTCTTGTGACCAATTTGTTTCCGGCACAAGTATTTGATTGTCAGTTGCGGCAGTTTTTTTCACTTTCTCCTTCTTTGCCACCTCTTGCACCTGCGTTGTGAACTCGCTGCTTTGTTCGGAGCTTTGACCTGGGAGACGATAACCGTTCTCTTTCATTTTCGCTGCCATGAAAGTTACTTCTTGCACAGAGCGATTCATTGTTTCGGCAATGATATTCCAACGTGCGCTAGAGCCACCGGGATGTTTTTTCACCAAGCGTATCAATTCGGTGAGATCTTCATCGGTCCAGAAACCACCGCTCAGAGTTGCCTAAAATGGTATAAATTGTTATTGACAGGATATCTATGTTCTGCAAATTCTGCTTACTTTTTGCTGTACAGGCTTGATGGCATCATCTTCGGTTAATTCACGCGCCTGTATCTGCGCGTAGCCGCGCAATTCTTCGTCAGTCTTTTCGGGCGCTGTTGTGTTTTGGCGTCGTTTGCGAAGATTTTCCTTCTTTTCTTTGCGTAAACGTGCCTGTTCTTCCAATTCACGTTCGAGCTCCTCTTGGCGCTTTACTTCCTCAAGTTCACTGTAAATAGAGCCCATTAAAGTGTATGCGTATAAAACAACGAGAAAAAACTTCATACAGTCGCCGTTTTTCTAATGCAATCTCCTTAAGCTCATTAGCTCGACTAAATGCTTCTTTAATTGTGCTTGGCAAATGCCAAATGAAAAGTGGAATTTGAAATGGTAAAGTATTCTAAAATAGAAAACGCACAATTTAGCAATATGTGGGTTAAACTACATACGAGTATATGAGCACTTGTATTACCAAAACTGATGGTGAAGGAATTTCTTTAAGTATAACGTCCATATCAATACTTTTATTTTTCTTCTGTAACTTCTTCAGTTTGGAACCAAATACTTGCTCCTAAAAATATAATTGATTATAATCTTTGGTTTGTTAAATTCATTTGGTATTTCAACTTACGGCAGTATATTTCTTTTCTAGATAAGCAGCCCACGCAAACAAATACTGACCAATAGTAATAATGACGAAAAGTATTGCCGCTCCTTCGTAGAGACCAATCTTACGCATACGCCGATAGTAATATAAAGCCGACTTCCAATTTGGTAGACCCTCACGCAAAACTTTATTATACTTCTCGCGTTTCGTCGCCTCCTTCAACACTTCGTAAATGGATACCAAGTTACGAAATTGTATGTTGGCGTCTTCGGATGGATTTTTGTCCGGATGCAGGACAATAGAGAGTGAACGGAAGGCACGTTTAATCTCATTATTTGTAGCCTCTTGTGATATGTTCATAAATTCGTAGAAGTTCTGATTGATTTCTTCAACCAAATCAAATATTTCCAACTCATCGGAATCCCACGCCAAGGCGCCACAACAGCAGCTACACAGCAGCAGTAAATTGACGTAAAATTTCATTCCGTATTTTTAGCGGAAAAAGCCAAATAAATTAAACTATTAACACAACTGGTACAAGGTTTTGACCAGCAGACTAGAATAGTAGAAATGACAACGTCAACAATTGTGAGCAAAACAAAAATAAATATTTGACATTTCGTTGCAGGTGGCGGACAGCATGACACAAATTTGCCATTTTTGTTTTTTTTTTTAATGAAAAGTTTCTAAATTATTTAAAGAAGCTTTGTTATAAAAATAAAAATACAAAAGTGATTAAGCGTGTTCAATTTATTTAGTAAGAAGCTTGCTCAATTTTTTAAACGTATCTGTTTTACTTTTTTATACAAGCATTATTTTATTTCAATAATATTATAAAATTACATAACAAATTTAAATGCATTCACATAATTGTTCGATAGGTCTGGCTTTAAGTGCGGCTAATTCCTCAACTGTATAACGGTAAACACATTTCCCACTAATCCACGTAGATTTCACAAACAAGTCATCTGTCAACATAACGAAATCGGCGTCAGCGCCAAAATTTAAAGTGCCCTTTGTTTCCGTAATTTTTAAACAGCTGGCCGGATGTAGTGTAGCACATTCTATAGCATATACTGTTGAGCAGTCTAAATACAAACGGAAATTAGTTATTTACTTTTTACAAATTGTTAAAAAGTTAGTTTTACTTGTAGCCTTTTTGAAGATGCGCACACACGTATCCAGCGGAGCTATGCTGCCACATAATGTATTTGTGCCAGCAATGTAGGCTTTGCCATCGCGCACTTCGAGCTCCAGTTGGCCTAAGTGGTGTTTACCGTCACCTAGACCTAATGCTGCTATGGCATCGGTAACCAATATAAGCCCGTTCGGATGCGTGCGGTGTGCTATACGCAAAGCAGCCGGATGCGTGTGCACACCATCAGCTATAATGCCAAAATAAATCTCCTGTCCAGGTGGTATGTTATTAGATGCCAGCAAGCCAACGAGTCCCGGGTCGCGGTGATGGAACTGTGTTGAAGGTAAATAAAGTTTTTTTATGAGTATTGTATATTTTCATGCAAAAGTTTTCAATTTAAATTACTGGAAGCATGGCATTGAACAGATGTGTTATCAAGCGTGCGCCACTTTGTACG
Organism: Bactrocera dorsalis; assembly: GCF_023373825.1. Taxonomy (NCBI): domain Eukaryota; kingdom Metazoa; phylum Arthropoda; class Insecta; order Diptera; family Tephritidae; genus Bactrocera; species Bactrocera dorsalis. Next base: position 66,787,845 of record NC_064306.1, read on the forward strand.
CCCACTTCGCCTTGCGATAAATTCGCTACGGAATGTCCCAAAGATACCGTTATACCCATTTGTGTTAGAGCCTTTGTCACAGTACCCTCAGGATCCTTTTCCGGCGCTATTGTAATAATTTTGACATTGCTCAAGTTGCTGTAGGTGTCCACCAAAGTGTCGATGCCCTGCAGTAATCAAAAGGTAAGTTATGTAAATATATACAAAATCTGTGCTCTTACTTTATCAATATCTCTTATGCAGTTTTCTGGATGCGCACCTTTCTTTTGTGGGCTTATAAAGGGTCCTTCCAAATGCAGGCCCAAAACTTGTGCGCCTTTTGTCTTGCCATTTACCTGAGGTATGATTTTGCGATAAGTTTCCGGGGGAGAGGTTACAATTGTGGGACAAAACGAAGTAACACCATTTGTGATTAGCTCTTTAGCGACCTTCTCAATACCTTCGGCGACAGTGTCCACATCATGTGAAAAATCAACGCCATACCCACCTGTGTGAAAGAGAAGTGAGCGAGAAATCTTCAGAAGAGGCTATCAGCAATATCAGAAAATTAATAGTGTTCTTAAGCATGTTCTTCGCTGGTCAGCCAAATCTCCATATATGCAAGTAAGTGTGTTTACAGACGCTGATAAGATAAAACCCTGATCCACTTTTAATTGTCGACAATGCCCGCACAGTAATACTACTCTATAGGCAGTTGTGCCGAATCGCGCTTTACATATAAACACACATTACATTTAATTTATAAGTGAAGTGTTCACTGTGTAATATTACTGTTGTTGTTGTTAGGGCATTGCCCCACAATCACTTTGTTTACCATTGATTTGCAGTTCAATATAGCCAGGAGCAATTATAGAGTTTCCGCAGTCAATCTGCCTATGAGCCTGTGGAAGACAAACGACAAAGTGAAGTTTAAAAACTAATTTCATTTACTTTTTTACTTTAAATTGATGATGAGCTCATAATTTGACCTTTCATTTGACCCACCTGCTGCTTCTCGTCGAAGAACACCGGCTCTGGGTTAATGATTTTGCCATTGCGCACCCAGAGGTCTTCCAGCACCAGCTGATGGTTGCGCACCAAACGACAGTTTACGAATTGCAGCAGTTCATTTTGTGACATTTGCGAAATTTCGTCAATTGGAATTTCCAAACTGACAACCGCCGAAAAAGTAATGAAAAATTAATCAAATAAATTGAAACACAAAGTGAAGAAGGCGAAATTCTACAATTCGAGGCGCACTCTGCTCTTAAACATACTACACAGACGACCTCCACTGACGCACTACATACTCGTATTTATGCCGTGGCGTTCACCAAACAAACGCAAAAAGTCGCTTGAAAACACTCCAACTGGGAGCAGCGGAGCGCCAAAGTTGCGCCGGCAGAACTTCTCATTTCACACAAAACGACGAGCCAGCTGTTCGCTTTGTTGATAGAGTGTATGCGGCGAATGTGGGCATAGAGATTGCAAGCTTTCGTATTATGGTATTATTATCGCAATTCGTTCGTGTATGTTGGGTGAGATTATTTTTTGAGGTTATGAAAGCTTGATTATATTGTATATAAGACCGCTGTGGTTTTGTTATTACTTTTTGTAATCGTGCAATAAAGCTTTGGAATATTGTCATTTATAGGTTAGGTATTATTATTAAAAAATGAATATTTGATAAATCCTTGAGGTGCAATTTTAGCTACATTAGTGTGTAAACTTCTTGCAACTCTTCTTTCGCGTGTGCAGAATACATGGACTTCCCAAGTCCCCCTTTGTCAGCTTTCTAAAACTAACAACTCATGCTCACTTACAGTGCTGTGCCAATAGCTGCAGAAAATGTACTGGAATTGATCCTTATATTTCCTATATCATAAGTAGTCGGAGAAGATGCACATTGTTTCTAATAGATGTGCCCAAAACTATACTTTTTCTTTCCTTCAATGGTTCTTTTTTGGAGAAAGCAGAAAGTTTTCCTCGCATAATTGTATTTTTCCGGTTATTAATCCGACTGTGTTCTGGGTTCCGTAGATTCAACTGTCGTGCGAAAGGTTAGAGAAGTCGGAGCTAACAGCATGATTATGTTGTTGTTGTAGCGACAGAATTTTACCAAGTTGACAGTCCTTGGCCGAATAAAAACCCGGGTCGGTTCCGGTTACGTAGACCCGACGGTCGTAGGAATGGAAAGACATGATTATCTAATTCGTAGACCTAAAGCTATCGGTACGAAGCTTTATACATTGATTTTAGACCATTTGTCACAGTTGATTTTGAAAAAATAAAACTTGGATTTAGATTGCACCCACAAACTCTATGTTTCATGTTACCACGACTCTATCTGACGCATATTTTCATAGTGTTTAAAGATAACTCATAATTTCATAGTCGTTAAAGAAGAAGAATACGGTTTACTGCCATCTACAAATCCAAAGCAGTGTTCGATCGCTGAAATAACAGCCATTGACCGTATAAAATCCGGGTCAATTCCGGTAACAAACGTTGCTACGTACACAACGAACTTCAGGCTTGTACTGAACGCCATTCACATTGGAGCTATTAACAGCTTCACTTTCTCTCGCCCACTGAATGGCGTCCTTGGAGTCCAACGGCGAACATTGCAGAAGAGCTCGAGCTGCCTCACGAAACAAGAGTGACCGTTGCGCAACTTTGTTCTTGCTACTGTAGCAAGCTTAAATATTACTTATCTAGACCCAAGAATCGGGCTTCGACATACTGAATATATGCCGTACATGATAAGAGTCTCCGTATGACTCGAACCATCTCTTTGCATGTCCTACGAAACCAACTCATCCTACTCCTTATGGTTCGACCCCGTCAAAACGCCACATGTCTTGGGTCTCCTGTTAAATAATCTTGTTGACAATTAACTTACGTCTTGCCACCTACAAAAGGGTCGTTAAAACACCAAGAATACACTTTTTTACAACACCAAGCGAAGGTCACCTCCCCTCAGTGCTAATGTTTTCTTAGATAATAAACCAAAACCGCAATTAAAACATTACGCAAAATAAATATTACGATTATGATAACGGAATAAAAATAACATTACGCAGACGATTGCGCCGGCACTTACCGCAATTCGGTGGGCGTATTTAAAAACCGCAAAAACACAGGGGGGTGATGATGAGGCGTCACGGCCCAAGCTGAAGGGCGGCTGTCAGTCAATTTCGCACCATAATAAACAGAAGAGCTGTCTGCTCCCCGCCATATTTGTGCTTTTCAACTGCTCACCACCGTCTTTACGATTTGTTGTTTGTCTGTTTTCTCGAAATAATTTCGGTTGTTGCTTCCGCTGTTGGTTGGTAAAATTTTATTGCCAGCATTTGCTTAAGCGAATCTACGAGTGCTTGCCGCACGCGCCGCCCACCGCTGCCACCGGAAACTGTGTGAAAGTAAACGAAGTTGTACAAGTCCACAAACGACGTTTCGCGCATATTTTAATGAATTTTGTTCGCTCGCACACTGCGTGGTACGTTCGTTTGTGCGCTCGTTTGTTCGTATTCATTTAACATTTTAATGAAATTTCTTAATTATACTTGATTAACATGGAAAAGATAATCGCATGAGGTGGGTGGCGAGCAGTTACTCGGAGCGAAAGTGAGCAAAGCATAACAAAGAGTAGAAAAAAGCGAAAAACAAATAAGAGACGCCAAAGAAAAAGTAAGCTTTCGCGCCGAAAGGTAGCAGAAAACGCACAGACAAACACACTCACAGCGAGACAGTTGTTGCATGTCACATATGAGGGACGGCGGGGTTTGCGAGAAGTGAGCAACTGGGGCGCTACTTGAGTGACTCGAGCGCGCACTTGGCGCTGGTAATTAAGTGTGCCGCGCGCTGTTTGTGTTTTAACTGGCTGGTTGTGCGCCTAAAAGGCTGCTACATGCCTACTTTCATACACTACCTCTACGCTATGAAGGCGCAGCTTTCAGCAATCAGCAATGCCCGTCGCATCTTATGCCACCCGGCGGTGCGTTTACAACATACATGCGCCTGCTGCTAGCTTACGGTGGAGCTAAAATTGTGCAAGACGCCTCCGCGGCGCTAGCGATTGACAGCGCACGGCACACGCGCCGCATGCTGAATGCAGCCGCGCCCGGCTAAACGGGATTAGTGCCAGCATATGGCGGCTTGTAGATGTAAGGCGCTTCAACGCGCTATTTGTATTCGTATAGGCGCGCTCTAAACGTGACTAAAATCGCAAGGTTCAATTACAGCGCACTGATATCTTGGCGTGGCGTCGCGTTGATGCGCCTGACAGGCGTGTGGAAATTCTGTACGTAACATTGAAGGCTGCGCACAGTGAATTGCAAGTAATTTGTGTTATTTAATCAACAGCGGGATTCCATTTCCGCACTTTTACCTTAAACTGTAGGTGTCTTCAAAGCTGCAGAACTCTACGTCAGCGATGACTCAGACGTGGTGTGGGTTATTCGTAGCTTTGACAACATAATATTAATAAACGGCGATGATTTATGCGTATTATGCCGTGGAGAAGTCGCAATATTCATGACGTAATATTTAAACGGTCAAATTTAGTGAGGCGTTTTTGAAGGGTGATCCATTTCAAGGTTCCCTACTTTTTTAAAGAAAATACACAGAAATTTCAAATTTAGTGGGAAATGTTTATTATATTTCCAAAGAACATTCTCTGCCTTTTATTTTTTTTTTGAAAATTATCTCTTTCAAGTGCTGGCCGCGGCTACATTTTAGATGAGTCCAATTTTCGATGACTCGTTTGAGCATTTCGACTGGTAACAGCTAATGACACGCTTTATGTTCTGCTCCAAGGCCTTAATCAAAGCGCAATTGACCCTAAAGACTTTAGACTTTACATATCCCACAGGGAAAAAGTCTAACGAAGTGATATTGCTTGATCTTGGTGGCCAGATGATCGGCCCAAAACGTGACATTAATGGTTAAATGAAACTATATGGTCTGATACAATATTTTATTCGAACCTTTCATTATACCGAATATACGAGGTATGACAATTAAGGAATGAGACTGATTCCATAAAAACCGTACACTACAACTCTGCCATTCCCTTCAAAGTAGTCCTCTTGGGCAGCTATACAGCGTGTATATGTGTAAAATGTGTTCCTTTGACCTCCGATTTTGTTTTAGGAAACAAACAAAAAGTCACAGTGAAAAAACATGTCGCGAATGGTTTCAACGTTTTAAGAATGGTGATTATGAAGTCGAAGACCGGCATGGTGGTGGAAGGGAGAAGATTTTCGAAGATGCTGAATTGGAAGCATTACTCGACCAAGATGCGTTTCAAACCCAAGAGGAATTGGCCGAATCGTTGCAAGTGATACAGCAAGCTGTATCAAAATGCCTAAAAGCCATGGGGATGATTCAGAAACAGGGAAACTGGGTTCCTTACGACTTGAAACCAAGAGATGTTGAACGGCGCTTCTTTGCATGTGAACAGCTGCTTCAAAGGCACAACCGAAAGGGATTTTTACATCGCATTGTAACTGGCGACGAAAAATGGGTCCACTACGATAATCCTAAGCGAAGAAAGTCATGGGGAAAGCTTGGACATGCCTCCCCGTCGACGGCAAAACCGAACATTCATGGCGCCAAGGTCATGCTCTGCATTTGGTGGGACCAGCCGTGGGTGATATGTTATGAGCTGCTAAAGCCAAGTGAAACCATCACCGGAGATCGATACTGAACGCAATTGATGCGTTTGAGCCGAGCACTAAAAGGAAAACGGCCACAGTATGAGGAAAGACACGATAAAGTCATTCTCTAGCATGACAATGCTCGGCGTCACGTCGCAAAGGTGGTCAAAAAATATTTGGAGACGCTGAAATGGGAGATCTTACCCCACCCGTCGTATTGTCCAGACGTTGCTCCAACTGACTACCATTTGTTCCGATCGCTGTCACACGGTCTAGCTAACGAGCACTTCAGTTTTTATGAAGAAGTCAAAAATTGGATTGATACTTGGATCGACTCGAAAGATGAGGAGTTCTTTCGTCACGGAATACGCAAGCTGGCAGAAAGATGATCAAAAGTAGTAGCTAGCGACGGCCAATATTTTGAGTAACATTTTTTTAACCGTTTTTATACAATAAAGCCTTAAATTTACAAAAAAAAAACAAAGTTGTAGACCTAATACTTAGTAAGGTGTCACGAGCCTCATTTCGGAAGTAGTGCGTACCGATGATTTTAGCAGACCAAAAACCGCACCAAACTGTCAATTTATGTGAATGGAATGGTTGTCCATGAATAATTTTGCGAATTCTCCTCGCACCAGAGTCAACAGTTTTGTTTATTGACCGCATCATTCAGATGAAAGTGAGCTTCATCGGGGAAGTTGATTTTCTTAAAAAAATCGTTAACGTATCAAGTTGTTCCAAGGCAAAATCAGCAAATTCACGACGTTTACGGTAGTCCAATAGTTTCAGTTCTTGAATGAAACAATTTTATACGGATACAAGCCCAAATTCTTTCTTAAAATCCGCCAGGTTGCGGTGTGAGGCAGTCCGTATTCTTGAAATCGTCTGGGAATCGACAAATTGCGGTCTTCAGCAACACTTCTCTAAACGACAGCAATATTTTTATGCCTTCGAGCGATTCTTTGTCTCATTAGCACTTGAATATTATGTAAGGAAAACTGATCACTTGGTTTGTATGGCAGCTATGAGCTTTGAAAGTGAATCACCCCTGCGAAGTTTTTCCCTATAAATATTTCAAAGTTGTCAATTTATAAGTTTTTATTTAACGCTCTTGCATCAGAATTCGCTTTAGCAGTAACTTGTTGAAGGAAGATTAAACTAAGGTATCACGAACATGCGCCTGCGCTCTGAACACACATATTCCTTAATATGCTTGTGAGCGTGTGCTAATGTTTGCATGTATGAGTGCCTATGTATCTTAAGTTTGATTACATCACAGATTCACTTGACAAAATGAAGCCGTTGCATTGCGGTGCGTCATGCTCCACCATCCACCATCCTCTACCACACCAGCAACAGCACCCACACAAGCGCACCACACTGCAATAACAACTTTGACTTCCACAGCTAAGACTTAAGGAAGTTCCACGAAGTATTTTCAACTCAAACACACTGACGCTCATCGCCAGCGACAGACAGCGACGGCGGAGGCCTGCGAGAGGCGGCCCGTCGGCGCGCGGAGCTAATGCCACTTGTGTGCCGCTGAAGTGGATTTTCTTGTGCGAGTGTGTGTTGGATGAGTTGCGGTGCAGTCGGCAGCCGAGTTGAGTAGTATTTGGTTTACTGAGCGCGTATGTGTGTGTGTGTGTGTGTGCGTAATTTCTAATTACATCAAATGCGCACAGCTTTTGCTTACTAAATACTATTTGCCATTCACCACTACTGTGTGCTCAGCGTTTCTCCCACCCCTCCTTCAACTTGCTGCTCATTTTAATTGTTGCTATTTTATTGCCACTCACTGTTGTTGTAGTCAACAGCATAATGGCAATGTTTTCACTAAAAATTGTAATATATCTTTTTGCGTAGGAAATTAATATTCCACTCACATGACAAGACCACGGCGAGTGGTGGTGGGGGAGGGTAGGCAAACGTGTGCCTGAAGAAAAGAGTTGGAGAAAGTCAGTGTTGCCACCAGCAGCAGGTGGATGGTTGAATCTTAGTGCATAGGCAACAAAAATTTGTTATCTGCTTTATGTTGTTGTTATTGTTGTTTGAGTTGTTTTATGTGGTTCACATTTTTGTGCTGAGATTTGAAAAGTTTAAATTAAATTTAGTGTATGCACAGGCGGCATTCGGTGGAAACTTTCGGTTGCAAGTAGGTGAGTTTTCAAGTTTGTTTCGGTTTTTCGGCATTTGTGGCACTGACTGCAGCTCGAAGTTGTTGTTGCGTGTTGAAGGGTAAATAATGCAAAATTACAAATTCATATTTCTTAGAGAAAAGTTTTGTGATTGACACAAGGCCTTGCTTGGAATATATATATTTTTTAACTTCAAGCACTGTATTCAGATGGGGCTTTCAATTTTTATGGAACATGTCTTAATATGTATTTTTTATAACATTTACCTAATTTCATATGAAGTATTTGTGGCCACTTGCGTTATAGTTTCCTTACCACCGAAGTGCTCTTAATAAATCTATTGATTAATGCGATGTGTGGGAAGTCCCGCCGTCTTGTTGAAAGCAAATGTCACCGAGATCACGAACTTTACTTTCAGGCATCAAATATTCGGTTATTGGTTATCGCGCCATAATAACAGTAGCCATTGACGGTTAAGTTTTCACCAGCATCTTTTTTCAAGAAATATGAACCGATGATTGCACCGGCCCACAAACCACACAAACCATTACTATTATTTTTGAATAGAATGGCAGTTCTAGAATCTCTTCAGATTACTTTTCGTCTCAAATGCGGCAATTTTGCTTTTGCCCAGCATTGACACCGCTTTTGTGAAGCCTAGTTATCTAGTAGTAGAACGCAAGAAAAGAGACGAGGAGACCAGTTCCAGTGAATAGATTAATTGAAAAATTCCGGGAGACAGGATCCATTAAAGACACCAAACACATTTATCGTCCAGCAGCCGAAATTAGATGCACAAGGTGCATTCCAAAGTAAGCAGTACTTAAAAAAAAGAACAGAACAAATAATTTTTTCGGCAAAATCAATTTATTCAATTCAAAATTGTCTCCTTTTGCTTCAATACAGCTTTTTGCTCAGTCCAAAAGCATGTCGAACGAGTGTTTTAGATCGTTGGCCGGTTCGGCCGCAGGTATGCCGGTGCAAGCCATTTGAATGGCCTCTACGTCTGCATAACTATTTTTTTTTTCATGGGGAAAAACTTTCCGAAAAGATAGATGTCGCACGGTGCCATATCAGGTGAATACGGGGAGTGGTTAATGGTTAAAATGTGATTTTTGGTCATATAATCGGTCACAAGCGTCGATTATCGTGCAGCAAACGCCAACTTTCATGTTCGCGTTATTCGGGCCAACACGTCGAATACGGCGCACCAAACGCTTCAAAACTCCACGGTAGAATACCGCATTAATGTTTTGGCCGGGTGAAACAAATTGTTTGTGGACAATACCCTTGGAATCATAAAAACAAATCAGCACTTTTGACTTCTCCATGCGCGATATTTTGGTTTTCGGCTCGTCCGGTGCCTTCTATTCAGCGCTCTGGCGCTTCGTCTCGGGATCATATTGGAAATATCACGTTTCGTCACCAGACACAATATTATAAAGGAAGTTTTTGTCTTTTTTGACCTCTTTAATGATGTCTTTCGAATGTTGGATTCTGAGCAATTTTTGGTCGTCAGTAAATTAATTTATTTAATTCCGTTTCCATGAATTTCAATCATGATTTCGGCTGATTTTGATGAATTCACGCACAGTTACGATGGAATTTCCGGTGATTACAGATTGTGATTGGCCCACATATTGATCGTCATTATTGTCCTCACGAACACTTTGCAAACGTTGAAACGACTCGTGCACTCTGCTACGGGATAGACAATCATCGCCATAAACTTATTTCATCAATTGAAACGTTTCGGTAAAAGTTTTACCAATTTTAAAACAAAATTGAATGTTGGCTCTTTGTTCGAAGCTCATTTTCGCACCGATAACACAAACATACTGACACTTAAGACGCAATAACTTTACTTCCAATCAATAAAATTCTCACTGGACTATCGATAAAGATATCGAATTTTAACGCACCAATCCACATATAGATGGCACCACCAGGGGGCGCTAGATTCAAAAAGTCTTCTTTACTTTGAAATACCGTGTGATAAGCCTCCTCAATATCGCGTATAAGGTTCTATCGAACGTATTGTGTGAAAGATTAAAGCTCACTTTCAACAAACTGATTGGACCTTAACAGTGTGGCTTCAGGTCTGGGAATCACCGTCTGACCAGATATTTACCATGAGCCAAATCTTGTAAAATACCCGTAAAAAGAGGATCGACACACACCAACTCTTCATCGATTTCAAAGCGCCTTCAGTACAATGTTTCCAGCAAGATTTAAATAGATAGCTGGGAAAGTTCCTGAGATACGTACACAAATCCATCAAAAGCCGGGATTATGTCCACTTTTCAAGCACACATGAATCGTTTTTTACTTTTATTTATATTATTTAAATCTAAATACCATATATTTTAAAATTTCGTAAATTATTGTAAAAACGTCACAGTTTAATTTAATTTTTAAATTTATTGCAAAAACATATATGAAAGTTATGCTAATTGCCAGGCATTAAAAAGACTCAGTGACTTTAGCAGCAGACAAAGCGCTTAAAATAAGTATGTAATCATTTAAAGCACCAATATAACGTTATATGCCCCACATATGCACACATATGTACACTCCGGTAGCTACTTAAATAAATTTTGCGAAATTAGGCACTCATCGAGGGTTGCAACATGCGCGAAAGGGGCGAAAGAAGCCAGCGTTCGACGACGAAGAAAATTAACCCACATTAGCATGCGCGACCCGTTAGACTAACGGTACAATAAACACAACGAAGTGGCATACACTCACACTCGAAAGTGTAATAATCATAAAAAAAATAAATGAGTGCATAAAAATTGGGGCAACACTGTAACGGAGTTTTAACGAATATACGAGCGAATAAACTACGCCTCCGCAATGCCAAACACGCCAAATCGGCGACCCATTGAAGTTGCTCGAAGACGCCGAAAGGCTACACACCGAATATGGCTCGGCTGTAAAGTGTTTAGAGAAGCTTTAGTGAGTGTGTAAAGTCGTTGCAGTGATTTGAATTAATTTATCGCATGCGATATTTGGCGGAGCAAACTTAAAGGCAATGCTATTACATACAAACTACACACTTAGGACATGAGTGAGATATATTCAGATGGCGAAACGTGCAGGAGACCTCACTTAGTACACACACATATACGCAAATGCATGTTTGACTAAATTACCAGGCAGGTCAGGTGTCGGCTTTAAAAGACAACGATATCGGTGATGGCAATTTGGGCGACATTGGCTGCTCTGGCGCACTGCACCTTTATGCCGCTCCTTTGGGAGACATCACACATATTATACGTACTATAAAGCTTCGCATTTATAAGTACATATTAGTTAGGGGCTAAGATGTGTATTTTTCAAAAATTTGAATTTTATCTGAAGGCGTAAAAGCTTGCTCTAAATTTAAGTTATGAGTAAATGTCTTGTTTCGCTTTGAAAATATCGTTAATATGAATGAACGGTATTGTCAAGTTGTTAACCGAAATTCTTTTCGGGGGAAGATTGATATAAGAGTCAGCTTAAGGTTTTCAGATCTGTCTGATGGCTTCAATGTGGGAAGGGTAGGGCAGTAAGATATAGTTTTCTTCAGTAACAATTGATCCGACTGGACATCGATTAGGCGTCCGATAAGTACCTATGTTTAAGGCGGTAAATGTTGTTATCTGCTGTCTCTACTGTTAAAACCAACTGGCAGATGGTAGGGATGAATCGAATACTTCCTTCTTTTTCTGCCCATTTTGTGAAGTTAAGGTTGAATAATCTTCGTGCATATTTATTCAGCCATTCTTCGTTGGTAAAGAGAGGTTTCCTTCATTTCAAGAATTATGAAATCACAAAAGAAGTTGATGAAATTGCCTAAAAGTTAATTTCACGACCTTCTTACTCCATCGAAAATGGGTCGCTATATCTAATCCCGAAAGCAATCTTAAATTAAATTGGTGATTCAAGTGTAGACAGGTCCTTCTCCACCTGGTCTTTCCAATGGAGTGGAGGTCTTTCTCTTCCTCTGCTTCCCCCTGCGGATACTGAGTCATCGTCTATGGCTCTGGACTATATAACAGGACGGGGATGATGAGTGATTTGTAGAATCTGGTCTTTGTTCGGCGAGAGAGGAGTTTACTTCTCAATTCCCTACTTAGTCCGAAGTAGCATCTGTTGGCAAGAGTTATTCTGACAATCTGGCCGTAAAGTTCTTCATTATAATTTTTTTTTAGTCTGCAAATGATGAGTGCTTTCAGCGAGCAGGAGTGCAAGTCAAGTAGAAACCCGTTCGGCTGTCTATTGTGATTGCAGCTTCTCGGCGTCGAACCTTCCTTGTGTTTGTTGGCGTGCGTTTTTCGCTGCCCAGAGGCGGGTGCGAATCTTGGCTACAACAAGATAGTGGTCCGAGTCGATGATGGGACCTCGGAGCGTACGCACGTCTAAAACACTTGAGACATGTCTCCCGTCTATCACAACATGATCGATCTGGTTGGTGGCTTTTCGATCCGGATACAGCCAGGTAGCTTAAAGAATTTTCCTAAGTTGGAATCTAGCACTACAGATAACCATATTTTGGGTCCCGGCGAAGTCGATCAGCCTAAACCCATTCGGGGATGCTTCATCATGGAGACGGAATTTACCGACTATTGCGCCAAAGATACCTTATTTGCCCACCCTAGCGTTAAAGTCGCCAAGTACTATTTTAAAATCGTGGCGGAGGCAGTTCACATTGGAGTGCTCCAAGCCCGTCGGGGCGTGGGTGCTAATCAGCGATATGTTGATAGAACTTCAGCCCAGGACTCGGTGACGGAGTCTCTGTCCTACCACGAATGATGTACTGGTTTTGCGCTCCTTTCTACGGCTACTGTAGTAAATGCCACATGGACCTACTCGTCTCAGTCTTTGTCCCGTTAGCTGGACAGCGGCACCTTCCCAACCAAAGGACATTCCAGGTGCATGTCATTAAATCGTAATCCTTAATGCGTTTGCAGTGGTCGCCTTCGTTGGGGGTCTCTCATCCGAGGCTGCTTTCTTCTTTTCAATGGGGGTGTTTTTTACGTGGCGGTTACCAAACCTCGTGCACAACCCTGGGGAGGGATGCTTCGGGATATCTTAACTGGTAAGTTAGATCTATTAATAAAACATGACATAAGTTATAAAAGCTTTCATTAATTCTCCTGAAAACGAATTATTATTTCCGAAAGCACAAATGCTCGGTTCCAGCTAATTTAACCGCTATCTTACCCAATTTTCTCTTCCAGCAATTCAAGACCGCAAAATGTTATTGGCTTTCTCATTTGACATTCAAAAGCAACGAAGAACCAAAATTCTTCAAACTTGCATTAAGAAACAAACAGCAATCAAATCAAATAATAACTGTAAAACTACAAAAACAAAATCAAACAAGACAAAGGACAACAAACTAAGCAAAGTACAAACAAACAAATAAATAAATAACCACAAAATATTTTGCAGCAGCACAGTTTCTCGGCAACTGTTGCCCTCTTCCTCTCTCTCTCTACCAACTCGCATCCCACCGTCTTGGTTCCGGATAGTTTTCTTCCTTTCTTTACTCTGCTCTCGTTGCAATTGCAGTGGTCGCATTCAAATTCCTCCAAGTCATTCGCCTCTTCAATTGCAAAAACATTCCAATAATCCGTTATAGCGACCGAGTTCGTCCATTTAGTGTGCGCTGAGAACTTGAAATTGTGTTTTGCAAAACTTTCTCAATGTTGAGCTCAGACATGGCGCGTTTCATTGAACATTTTCTTAGCCGACTGCAGGCACATACATACACATATATTTGTACATATTTACTTAGTTTATATAAGAACTGTTGCAGTTTTGTTGTTAAATAACAAATAAAGCTTAGCGAAAGAGCTTTGATAGAAGTTGCTTTAACGAAAAGTTTCGATGCACTTCAAATTCATGTGATTTGGGTCATTCAACGAACACGGCAACACTATTGAGGCGAGAGTGACTTGTCACTTGTCAAAATATTGAATGGTAATTCTATAAGGTATCTTCTAAGAATCCTACAGGTCATATATGTGTACATTACTATGGCGGGGAATTTGAAGATACCTCAAACATCCCTTAGATAAAGTTGGTAGATGATTTTTTTTATGCAGTTATCCTTTATTTTGTCCATGGGTTTTTAGAAACCTTTATATCTGCCATGGGTTTTCATAAGTTACCAATTATATTCGACATAGATTGAGTTAATTTTTGACGGGTTTCCAATGGGATATCATCCCAAAGTCCTTTTGCTTTGCGCAATTACTCCTATTTTGAAATGAAAAGGCTGCCAATCTTCTCTTAAGGTCCCTCCACAAGTTTTCAATCGATTTGCTGTCCCGGGATTGACTAGGCCCTTGCATAAAGGTCACATTTGTATTGCTGATCCACTCAGATGCCAACCTCGATATATGTTTCAGGTCGTTATTTTGTTGATAACACCATCTTAGCGGCATGTTTTTTTCAGCATAATGTAGTCTATAATGATTTGCAAAATATCTCTGTACTCAAAGGCGGTTGTTGTTGTTGTTGTAGCGACAGAATTCTGCCACAAAGAAGGCACAATAGACCAAAGGTCGCAGTGCATTCCTCATCATCATTCATCCGGGCCCGTTCCAGTTACGTAGACCCGACTGTTGTGGGAACGGAATCCATGGCGGTCATGTCTTTTGCCAGTAGGAACATCCCACTCCATTATGCTTCCGTCCCATGTTTAATTGTCTTTGTGGTCTATCTAAAATCAAATTCTTTACTTTTAAGCCGGCGGACAGCTTTTTACAATCATATCCGTAAATAATAATCTTGATTTCACCACTGAATAAAATATTTCGCTGCGTTTTTTTACAGTGTTACACCAATCTTTATTCTTCGTTGAAGAGAAATTTTTTTGGCTTTAAGCCCCAGTAAAATACCGACTACGAATTGTCCGCGAGTTCGTAACATTTAGTCCAACTTCCCCTACAATTTTTTATGAAGTCACAAAAGGGACCTTTTTTGCCGTGAGAAGTATGCGGTGATTACCAATTAGGCCAGCTTTTCTTGGACGACCACGATATTCCTTTTAATTTTTGTGAGTCTTTCGGCTTCGGATCCCCTTTGCAACGATATTCGTCCGCTTGATCGTCTGTTTCCGAGTCGTAGGCCTAGATCAAAGACTTATCGATATTAATAATACGTTCAAGATATCCTGCTAGTCGGAAAGCATTGTTTCACAGACGTCAAAGCGACGCAGGAAGTGACTTTGAAACCAATCGTGCTTTCACTACTTTTATTAGGCCGAAATGATCTTTCGAAATGGTTCTCACTGATCCTTCCAATATTCCAACAATGAAAGTAAGACTGTTGATGTTCTATCTTCAAGCACTAATTCCTTTATTTTATAGACGTGTTGATCAGCAGTTGATGTTGATGGCCGCCTTGGAAATGGTTCGTCGTCAATGTGTTCTCGACCTTCTTTGAATAATTTGTACCAGTTATCACCGATGGTCTTTTCCTACATTCTGAACGTTTCGGCACCAGAAATTTTCTTCCGTTCATAAAATTTAATGGAACTTCTTTGTTGAATAATTTTGAAAAGATTGATTATCGATTAGGCGATTTTTACCTAATGTGCTTTATGGACTTTAGAAATACAATCGTATACTAATTATTTGATATTTGAAAGAATATTTTAACGTACAATAATCAGCTCCCTAATTTTAAACGCATTTCTCTCAAATATGATATATTCGTTATGATTGAAGAAATGAGATTAGACCATAATTTTTAAGTCGCTCTGAAAAGTATATTTTTACACCAAAAACGCCTATTTTGGGAAGTCACCACTTTGTCAAAAAAACAAAATTTTGACTAGTCCTTTCAATGCTATTTCGGGGAACGGAGTCTAGAGCGGATAGTCCTTGGCCGGATAAAAACCCGGTGACGGGTTACCGACTATCGTGAGAAGTTCGGAGGTTCTCTTGGAAATCGAATACGGCTAAATTCTGTAAATTCACATATTATTGATTGAATAGAATGTCTCTTAAAAAAAATTGCAAAAAATATTTGATATAATTCTTTAAGTATAGGGACATGAATTGTGCTATATTCTATATACATTTCATGGTTAGAATAATTGAACCCTCTAATGCTCATCCCGTAGACTTTTTGGGTCGAGAACCGATTCATTGAATATTCAAAAATTTTATTTTTTAGCCAACTTATTTCAATATTAGCCATCTTTTTTGCAGTTTAAATAAATTATAACTATTAGATGTCATCTTTTACTAATGGGATCTTATTTTTATACATATATGTACATAAATACATGGGTATGTCCTCATGTAAATAACATTTGAATTTATATGAATTGAGAGCACTTCAAAAGCATCGCTAATTGAAATTAAAATAATTTCATTTTACTTTTGGTCAAAAGTTTTATTTAACTTGAACGTCTCGTCGTGCACTTAATTTCGGCTGCAAGTAGTGGTACTAGAGCCACACTTAAATACCTCCACGCAACGCAGAACGCATCCTTACTCCGTTAGACGCACGCAGCGCTGCCAAGTACTTAGCAAGCAAAGCGGTTGGTTGCCAAATCGACGGTGGATCCCGCTCTCTTTCCGAGTAGACATTTATATTCATTGCGAACGGTGCTGAAATGTGTGGGGTGAGGGGTGCTGGCAATAATTTAAATTACTTACAATTAAAGTATATTTATGTGCGGCAAAAGGAACTTGAATCGTGTCCCTCTGTATGCGTGCCTGTGCGTCTATACAAGTTTGTTGCCAAAAATGCGCTCTGACAAGCCTTTCCTCTGCATTGCCTCCCAGCTGGCTGCCAAAAAGACACTGCAGGTGAGCGACTTTTGCATTTCTTCGTTTTCTCGTCTGACTAACTGGCGGCGCCACTTGCCACTTGAGGCACGCTAAGTATCTACGAGTGACGGAAGTTCCGCCAAAAAATTATTGTGCAGCAACAAATGGCGCCCACGAGCCAGTGCACGCATTGCTAAGAGTGCACGCAGTCTTGAAGTGAAGCCCCGCAAGTGGCGAGCGCATCTTTGCATTTGCTGCGGCGGAATAAAAGTTTCTTCTCATTTGTAAATTTGACAAGTTTTTTGATCATTTTATTTTGTATTTCTTTGCTTACCCTTCCTCCTATCACCCACTAGTAGTTTCTTTGGTTTACTTTTGGCCCTTTTCAATTTTAGAATAGTCTGACTAGAGTCGCTGCGGTGCTTCATTACCGTTCCATCAGCGATATTTTTAATGAAATTATAAATTTATCGCATTGAAAAGTTGACAAGCTGGTGGACTGTAGCTTTGCATAAGGTTTGACTGTCAACTATTTGGGGTAGTAAAGGGTGATTCATTTGGAGGTTTCCTACTTTTTTTTAAAGAAAAAACATAGAAACTTCTAATTTATAGGAAAATAATTATTATCATTCCAGGAACATTCTTTAGCTGTTATTTTTTGAAGCTTATCTCTTTCGAATGTTAGTTGCGGCTATGTTTCAGATGGTTTATCCGTTGAGTCTCATGTTCGATGACTCGTTCGGGCATTTCGACTGGTAACTGGCGAATGACACCCATGATGTTCTGCTCCATGGCCTGAATCGAAGTGGGACTGTCCGCATAGGTTTTAGACTTTATATATCCACAGCAAAAATTTCTCACGATCCATTGATTTATGCGATGTGTGGAATGTGACGCCGCCTTTTTGAAACCAATTGTCGCCGAGATCACATTACAGGCATCAAATAGTCGGTTATCATGGCACGATAACGGTGGTCATTGACAGGTACATTCTCACCGAAGAAATATGGGCCGAAGAACCCACCAGCCCACAAACCATATCAAACCGTTGTTTTTTCTGAATGAAATGTCAGTTCTTGAATGGTATTTGTCTCAAATGCAGCAAGTTTACATACTCATAGAGCCAGAAATGGGTCTCATCGCTGAAAAAAATTTTAGCTCAAAATCGTCGGAACTTCTTGGAACTTTTCAAGAGCATACCGAGCAAAGCTATGTCACGATAAAGAATTTTCTTCAGAAAACCACAATAAGATTAATACATATTTACAATATTTAAAGCACAAAAGCATATTTAAGATGGTGTCTTTAACGCCAACCATTTGAAGACCTCACCTTTGATTGTGTTTTGTATTTTTTATAGAACTATATTTATGTGTTATATAATTATTAAATTCTAGCTTTGTTTCACCATTATCATAAACTTTAATTGATGATATGTCTCTAAATGTATTCGTTAAAGATCAATGAGTGTGAGTATAAAGTCGTTCTTGTTTGTGTGTAGTTTTTGTCTGCGGTTACAAGTTTCCGCCACCACAACTATTTTAATATTATTTGTGTGCGCATACCTTCTTTGTAATGTGAGTGATTATGAATGCAAATGCAAATAAACATATATAGCATATACGCACGTGGCCATTATAATAAGGAAACTTGCTTAGTTCAAATTTCAAAAATTGATACATAGGCCGGAAATTATAAAGACTACCTTTATAGCTGGAATTATTAATGAAAGTAAAATGGTTGAAAGTATTATAGAAGTATTTTAGGGTGTTTACTTTATTACGAATGCCACAAAGCATACCGTGAAAGTCGTGAAATCATGGGAAACTTGCCTTATGGGAGTTGTCCACCACCACAGTTAATGATGATAACTTCGAACAAGTTAAAGAAACAATGCTTGAAAATAATCATATTGACATCAGGCGTATCGCGAAGGATCTGAACATCTCTTATAAATCGATTGAACATGCTTTGTTTACTGTTTTGGGTAAGAAGCTTGCTAATGTTGATCTCACACCAAAAGTCTTTGTGGCTTAACACGTAACGAAGACATCGTTTAGCCAACGTCTTTACCGGATTTGGTTGCATGCAACTGTTTTATGTTTTCGAAATTGAAAAATGCGCCACTGCCAACGCGGCATTTTTAGCGAAACTTATAACAAGTGTTTGGAAAATTGAATTAATCCTTCGTGTGCTTGTATTTGCTCAAAAGGAGCCTATTTAGAAGGCAAAATAAAGATCTGTATCAAAAGTGAAAATGCAGATTTATTTTGGTCAGTCTGTGTTGCATTTAATCTCATGGTAGATATCTAGCTATTCGTATATACTTTTGAGGTACACAACTCTTAATAACTTCATAAATTAATTGGAAAGAAATATTTATTAATACTAAAAATGTGTCATAATAAATTTATACTAATTTTACTACCCATTTCTATACCCTTTAAAAATTGTATGTATATATTTTATTTTAATTGCCATTTTTGCTCTTTAGGCACTCTTTTCTGACATATAACCTTTAAGCGTTATAATCAACAGTTGAAAAACATACGAGGGCACTATAATAAGTCTGTGGCTTTTTGTTAAACGAACGTTTCAAAAAATAAGAGTAGCATTGTCTTTTTATGGGGTTTGAACTTCAATTTATATGCTTCTTTTTTTAAATTATAGCTCTGAAGACTCTGTGATTAATTCAAAAATTAATTTCCCCGTTAAATGGTGTTGCTAAGTTAATAGGACTGTCCTTAATTACTATGCCAAATAGGCGCGAGATCTGTCAACCAGCTTGTTTACAACAGCTGCTCAAGTTGGTCCACCTCAGTGGTGCTTTGCGATTTTTACAATGGATAAAAATATCGAACAAAGAATTTGTCTCAAATTTTGTATTTCTAATCAAATTTCATATACTGTACGATTGCGAATGTTGGAAAAGGCTTACGGTGATTCATTTATATCAAAACCACAAGCCTACGAGGGGTACAAAGCCTTCAAAGACGGTCGAGAGACCAAAAATATTAAAAAAGTGAAGAATATGGAAGAAGAGATGCCAAAAGAGCTCGACAACTCTGGCGAGCCCGTTCGAATAATTTTGCTGGATATTTCGGATATGAAACGCGTTCTTGCTCATCTCGTCCTAATAAAGCTGAGTTTTCAAAAAGAGTACCGTGAACAGATCTCTATGGACATGCTTGATCGTACGAATTCCGATTCCATATTCCTGCAGAGCACTATAGATGAGCATGACATCGACGGCGTGGTTTTGAAATTATCGTAGATTGATATAAAATTACAGTCTCTTTCATCTAAAGTTATTATGTGGTCAAGACCGTTTCCACTGATTTATCGAATTACTCTCGTATATTGCACCTGCATTATAAAATGCTTTAAATACTTTTTAAAATTTTTTTATTTGCTTCACACACATAACCTTTGGCTGCAATCAAAAGCACTTAAATATTTATTGATTTTAATTTCTTGGTTTTTCACTCCCTTTTTTGCCTTATACTGCTGCGTATAAAAAGGCGGTTTAGCACAGAGAAACAGTTACACTTATAGCATTGTTTACTGATTTAAGTAAAAACTAACAGATTATTTTGTTTTTGTAGCAGCATATTTGCCGCTTGAAGAGAGGCTTCGTGAAAAGAAAAATGCTTTAAATTTCATCAATAAATACTTTAAATTCATTCATAGAGTACTATTTCAAACTCTGACAAGTGCTTTTACTATAAATGACGAGAAGTGCTGGTGGTGTGCGTAGGGTATTTAACAAAAATTTGCAAATTTAAACCTTAAGTGTATTAAAATGATTCGTTTTATCATTTGGTGCATGAATGAAGGTTTTAAAATGAGCTAAG
This sequence comes from Bactrocera dorsalis, assembly GCF_023373825.1. Classification (NCBI taxonomy): domain Eukaryota; kingdom Metazoa; phylum Arthropoda; class Insecta; order Diptera; family Tephritidae; genus Bactrocera; species Bactrocera dorsalis. Next base: position 66,808,253 of record NC_064306.1, read on the forward strand.
TCAAGTAAACTGCAGCTATGCTGGCTAGGTCATGTCGTCCGAATGGCAGATCTGACAGGCTTGAATATATGTAACGGGTGATTTTTTGAGGTTAGGATTTTCATGCATTAGTATTTGACAGATCACGTGGGATTTCAGACATGGTGTCAAAGAGAAAGATGCTCAGTATGCTTTGACATTTCATCATGAATAGACTTACTAACGAGCAACGCTTGCAAATCATTGAATTTTATTACCAAAATCAGTGTTCGGTTCGAAATGTGTTTCGCGCTTTTTTATCGACAAATTTTGTTCAGCGATGAGGCTCATTTCTGGTTGAATGGCTACGTAAATAAGCAAAATTGCCGCATTTGGGGTGAAGAGCAACCAGAAGCCGTTCAAGAACTGCCCATGCATCCCGAAAAATGCACTGTTTGGTGTGGTTTGTACGCTGGTGGAATCATTGGACCGTATTTTTTCAAAGATGCTGTTGGACGCAACGTTACGGTGAATGGCGATCGCTATCGTTCGATGCTAACAAACTTTTTGTTGCCAAAAATGGAAGAACTGAACTTGGTTGACATGTGGTTTCAACAAGATGGCGCTACATGCCACACAGCTCGCGATTCTATGGCCATTTTGAGGGAAAACTTCGGACAACAATTCATCTCAAGAAATGGACCCGTAAGTTGGCCACCAAGATCATGCGATTTAACGCCTTTAGACTATTTTTTGTGGGGCTACGTCAAGTCTAAAGTCTACAGAAATAAGCCAGCAACTATTCCAGCTTTGGAAGACAACATTTCCGAAGAAATTCGGGCTATTCCGGCCGAAATGCTCGAAAAAGTTGCCCAAAATTGGACTTTCCGAATGGACCACCTAAGACGCAGCCGCGGTCAACATTTAAATGAAATTATCTTCAAAAAGTAAATGTCATGAACCAATCTAACGTTTCAAATAAAGAACCGATGAGATTTTGCAAATTTTATGCGTTTTTTTTTTAAAAAAAGTTATCAAGCTCTTAAAAAATCACCCTTTATTTAAGCAGAAAATATTCCTCACCGCCAGATGTCTTTTTTCGGCGGTTCTTGTGGTTATTGTAGCGGCAGAAACTATTTCTGTATTAATTTTGAGAAATGGTGCCGAGTTGATAGTACTTGGCCGGATAAAAATCGGTTCCGTTCCGGTTACTTAGAATCGACTGTCGATGGAATTGTAGTGATCCTCCTGAAAATCGGTTAAGGGATCAAAAACATTCAAAAAAGTTACCTTAAGTTGATCAAATTTCTCAAAGTTGAGATGCTGTTGGACCTGACTGATAGTAAATAAACCTTCAAGCTAGTATTAGTAAAACGCTTAGTGGCCAAGCGATGCCCAAGCTTTTGCGTATCCCAGCTATATACGAGGTTTGACAAATCCAGCGCGTTTTCCAATACGACCCGGATACCAAATGCCAAAGCTCACAATGGTTGCCTCCGCGCGCTCGCATGAGCAAGTCGAACGTGAAAAGTGACTATTGCCTTTTTTGATAGCCGTGGAATCGCCCACAAAGAATTTGTTTCACCGGGGAAAACTGTGAATCAAGTCTACTATTGCCAAGTACTCGAAAGATTGCGAAAACGAGTCAAGAGCGTGCGCCCAGACATCGCTCGTAACTGGATCCTTCATCACGACAACGCGCCGTGCCACAACGCCCTCAGCGTGTGCTAGTATTTGACCTTTAAAGGGATCGCCGTGTTGCAACAGCTGCCTTATTCGCCCGACATGTCACCCTGTGACTTTTTTGTTTCCTAAAACAAAATCGGTGGTCAAAGGAACCCATTTTGAGTCCGGACATCCAGGCCGTGACGAGGTACTCGCGGACATCCCAGTCGAAGCGTTCCAGAAATGTTACGGAGCATGGAACACGCGCTGGAATCGCTGTTTAGCTGCCCAAGGGGACTAATTTGAAGGGGATGGCAGAGTTTTAGAAATTGAAAAGAAAGAGAGAGTTAACAATTAATTTTTCATCTAGGCGGTTTAATTATTATCTTCTTTCCTCCCATTGCTCATTGAGCGTTACGATGTTGTGTGGAAATTTTGAAAAATAATGCTCGTCTCCAACGTTCCCTTTGGAGTATCAGGTCTCGTCGCTGCTTTTATATCATTCTTCTTTTTATTTATTGTAATTTCAATATTTTTTTCTGAATTTTCAATGACTTGATAGTCTCCCTCAATATTCGGCTTTAATTGTAGGCGTACTAAAATTAATTTAATCTGTTGATTTATGAAAACTAAGACCAACACTTAACTCATTAAAGTATTTAATTAACTGATTAGCGGTAATTTGAATGCTATTGCGAACGAAGGTGTATGAATAAGGTAAGGAAAGGACATATATACTATGTGATATATTTACCTACACAAACCCCTTCATATATGGTACCTTTACTCATACAAATGTAAATATATATACAAATATTATATATAATATATACATATGTATACTATATGTATATATACTATATGTGTATATATGTATATATGTATACTATATGTGTATATATTACATATACTGACTTCCATAAATCACACGATAAGAGCGGACAGGTGAAATTCTTTCTTTTACCTTGAAGCAATTGATTGAGGAATGCCATCAAGCGCACTCACACATTAGCAAGTCACTAATGCGCATATAATATACATGTCCGTATGTGTGTGCTTTGCTCCTAATAATTTCAATTATTGTGACAAATTCGCAAATGAATTTTTGCGCATAAAATGCCAATAAGCAAACATAATAAATCACGAAAATGTATGGCGATGTTGTAGGTGGGGATGCGAGGGCCATATGGTTTGGCATAGCCAACAGAAAGCATGCTAATGTGCACGTGTAGATGTAACATAGGTGAAAAAGAATGGTAAAAGAATAGAAATATCAAACTTGCATATACAGGGTTTTCCGAATAAGAGTGATATGATTTATTTTCAAAAAACAAAAAAACAGACACACAATTATTTTTAAGCAAATTGAAATGTTTCCTTTTTTTAAGTTCTGAATATAATATCAATAAAATGGCCTTCATGAATTCTTTTGCAGTAACGAATTCGATGAACCCAATTTTCGAGCACTTTTTCTACATACTAAATTAAGTCGTATGTCATGAATAGCACATTTAATATTGATTAAGATTGATAAAGCTTGAAAAGTGTCTGGCTTATTGTTGAAGTCCCTTGCCCAAATAACCCAACAAGAAGTACTCGAATGGTGATGAATTACAACTTCTTGGAGGCAATTTCTTGAAATAATCAAATCACACAACTTTTCTCGCAATAATTGGGTTTTTGCACATGTTGTGTGGCACGGTGCGCCGTTTTGTTGGAACCAGATATTGTCAAGATCATCTTCCTTTAATTGCGGCCATAGAAAGTTGGTTATACCGCTCTCCATTGATAATAGCGGTGTCACCAGCTTCATTTTGAAAGAAGTACGATGATTCCACCATACAAAACTGTCAATTTATGTGAATGAAATGGTTGCCCATGAATAATTTTGCGAATTTTCTTCGCACCAGAGTCGATAGTTCTCTTTATTGACCACACCATTCAGACGAAAGTGAGCTTCATCAGAGAAGTTGATTTTCTTAGAAAAATCGTTAACGTTCTTAAGTTGTTCCAAGCCAAAATCCGCAAATTCTCGACGTTTACGGTGGTCCAATGGCTTTAAAAATGAATGAAGCGACACTTAGAAATCTTATCATCTCTATTGGAAAACCCGGCATATGTATGCATATGTCTATTAGGGTGTTCATTATTTACCAAAAAAATTTTTTTAGACGCTTTATGAAGTGTCAGTTTTTGCCTAAAAAAACTATCCAACGTAAACAAGCTCTTTATTTTCAATTTGAACCGTGTCTTTTACTTTACATTTTACTTTTCTCTTAATTTTATAAGCAATTTTTTCATATTTTGCAATCAATTTTTTATCACCAAAGCAAATAAGTCCAAAACTTAACAAAATATTACTAAATTATTATTATATATTATTATATCTAAAAAATTGTCTATTCTTTAAAAGAGGTCTTACAATTTTTTCACAGCATCATTCCTTTAAAAATTACATGCAGTTAAAGTTATGCTTCAAATATGCTGTATTCATATGGTACACCATGTCGCATGAGTAACAGCATATGTAAAGCACTTGTACAGGTATGAATGCTCAGGTCATTTGATTTATAACTTTAACTGGATATATCTTTTAAAAAAATGGTTTTATAATAAAAATGAATAAGAACTTTTTTGTAGCGCGAAAAATTTGGTATTAGAATATCATCATTTCGAAGCTGTACGTTTACTTACTTAATTCAAAATATCAAAAATGCCTTAGTATACTTAAACATAGGAAAACTGTAATGATTTAGGATGAAAATAAAGATGGATAATTTGTTTTTAGGTCAAACCCTAAAACTTCAGAGAGTTCTCTAGAATACGAAAATCAACTTGGAAAATAAACGGACGTCCTTATAAATAGTTATAGATATATATGGCTCACAAACCTGTGTTAAGCAAGCTTAAGCGCTTATGTCGACGCTGTGTTCTTATATAATTTGCAGGTAACTGCAATTAATTTTTATTAATTCATTATATTTTATTGTATTGACAGCGATAGCGAAACGGCACAGCCTCACATAGCAACGCACGGCACGACATGGCTTGGTAGAGCGTCAATGCCAGGCGCATAATTAATTGCTTGCCCTATCATTTTAATTAACGGCTTTGTCTAACAAGAACAACAGCAACAAAAACACAACAAAAAATGTTGAAATTATTATTAAAACGTGAAAGAGTAAAAATTATTTGCGCAAAATGCCGGAAACGTGAATTCCATGCAAATGCCGCATCTGCTGTAAATTGGCATACAAAATAGAAAAGTTGTGCTTAATGAATTCACTAATAATAAAAGCGCAAACAAAAACAACAATTTCAGCCAATTTGAACAGCTTCAATGTGTTCATGCAAATTATGGTGCATAAATTGAGTGTTTGATTTAATGTCAGCAAACAGACACATGCACACAAAAACACACACTCACATACACTAAGACAACACATACACACATTCATGTTCATTAATACACACACGAAGCGCATTTTTATTGCGAAAGTCACCTTGAAAATGCATAATGAATTATAATGAAATTTTATCATTATGAATTTGTCAATCATTATCATAAATTTATGAAATTTGCCAAGGCAACAACAAAGAAAAATGCAACAACAACACTAAAAACGCAGCTATATGCCGGCAAGTCAACAACATCAGCATTTTCTGGCATTTTTCACATTTCGATTGGCGCATTTTCAACTACACACAATTATGTATGTGTGTGTGCGTGTGTGTGTGTGTATGCTTGTGTTTCAGCGACTTCGCTTTGGCTTTTGCTTGACAATCGCCAGTTTGCATCGAATTCATTGGAAAATTCCGAAATGTCAAGCGTAGAGTGACAATTGCAACGTAACGGTATTCATTGTGAGCGAAATCGACAGTTAATGTATATAACCGGGCGTGGAAGGCGGCGGTGTGGTGCGCTAAATTGCAATGGGGCGTGACTGCAGCATTAAAAAGTATTTAACAAACTGAATAAAGTGCATTTCAATTAATTTCTGAGTGGGAAGTGGGTTCAGCTTAATGAGTTGGGACAATTCCGGCGGGAGTGTGCACTTGTTTTTGCCAATTTGTTGCATTTGTTGTGGGTATGGGTATGTATTGTGAGGCGTGCAGAAGAAAGTCGTAATGAGTAGTGGGGCGATGGGGGTATTCAAACAACAAATATTTGGTTATAAGTTTCTCGATGTCGGTGCGTATCTTGGCTGCAAAAAGATCGTCGTCCGAGTCGATGTTAGGACCTCGGAGCGTACGAACGTCTAAAACACTGGAGACGAGTCATCCGTCTATCACAACATCATCGATCTGGTTGGTGACAGCCAGGTAGCTTGATGAATTTTCCTATGCTGGAATCTAGTACTACAGATAACCAAATTTCGGGGCCCGCCGAAGTCGATCAGTCTTAACCTATTTGGGGATTTTCTTCATGGCGGCTGAATTTACCGACCGTTGTGCCAAAGATACCTTCCTTCTTTGCCCACCCTGGCGTTAATGTCGCCAAGCACGTGCGCTCCAAGCGCTCATAGAAGACAAATTTGGTCATATCGTCCTTCTCTTTGGTCGAGCCGTGGGCGCAAATCAGCGCTGTGTTGAAGAAATTTGCTTTGATGCGGATTGTGGATACACGTTCATCTACCCAGGAATGAATATGAATGCCAGTACTCTGTGATAGAGTTTCTCTCCCACCAGGAATCCCACTTTGAATTTTCTCTCCTTTATATGGCCACTGTATATGCCACAAGGACCTACTTGTCTCAGTCCTTGTCCCGTCTAACGCACTTCTTGGACGGCGGTGATGTCAGCCTTTACTCTTTCTAGGACATCAATCAGTGGCACCTTCCCAATTAAGGAACCAGACATTCCATGTGCATGCCTTTAATTTGCAATCTTGAATGCGTTTGCAGTGATCGTCATCAAATGGGGTGGTGTCTCTTCCGAGGCTGCTTTATTTCTTTTATTAGGGGTGCTTTTTACATGGCGGGTCCCAAACCTAACGCATAGCTCTGAAGAGAGATGTTTCACCTTCTCAATTTAGCTCGCCTTTAAACGAATGTTTTTTGGCTACCCAGAGAATACTTGGTCTAAGACCGGAAGTCGTCATATCTTAGAGAATCGTTTCTGGGCATTCCTCAGTGAATGGCACTCAGAGAACTTTCCTCGCGAGTGTCAACTTCTACACATGACGCCATCCTCCCTTGTATATATTAGTCTACTCCCATTAAATTAAAGTCTTTATAGTCTTGACTTTAGGTTAAGTTAGGATGGCAGGTCGAACCAAAAGGGGACGTCTTTGGACAACTAAGAATAACGGTCAATTGTGGTACTTCACAAATTTATTGAGGTAGTTACTATTCCCGCTTTGTCACCAGGATCGCCGAAGGTATGTGTTTCAACTTCAGCCTTGCAAAGGCTGGATAGTGGAGGAGAAAGTGTATGGGTATGTCCACCTCACGTTTCTCCATGCAATTTTACATTTCGCGTCTGACAAGATCTTCAGCTTTATCACATGTACATTCTATAGAACAATTTCCAGTAAGAACTCCGACGATTGAGGCTAGATGAAACCTCCAGAGAGTAATTAGTTCAGTGAAACTCTTGCGTTCTACTCTATGCTAGAAGGATCTCACTAGCTGGTAGTTGACCACAAAGTCCAGAGATTCAGTCACGTGACTCTCTATTGTCTTCTTGTATTCTATCACTGGATATCTGGACTTTGCAGAGTGCTGGTCAACAACCATGAAATCTTTCTGGTCTAGAGTACAACGCAGAAGATCCATTGAAATACTAGCTCTTACCTTTCTTACGATTTTTGTTTTTACTAATATCTTTAGACGCTACTTTTTCTCTAATGTTATACAATTTTCCACGGATGTTTTTCTTTATCTGACTCGGAAGAAAGTTGAACTTCTTTATTAGCTTTGATATATCCCAGAACTTTTGTGGTGATGATTTAGTTTTTTTCCTTTTGTTGTATCTTCTTTTGCTCATTTCTTATATTGATATCACTATTTATCTATTCAGACTAATAATTCAAGGCTTTCATGGGCGTTGTGGAAGTATAACGGTCTACTCTCTGACCCTCGGGAGAGGAAAATTCAGAGTAGTTCATCAAAAGTCGCAGACTCAATACTAAAGAAAAATTTGAAGTGATTATATCAAACATATGTCTTTCAGAACCTTCGCTCCCAAAACTATACTTCTTTCTTCAATTGAACGGACAGCGTCGATAACGCTAAAAAGTATGCTTTAACATTTAGTCACGGAAAAAAATATTCCGAAATGAAACTCTCTGAATACCACCATCAATAATGCGGCAAATGAAAAGCGTCATGCTGTTAGTTAAATGGCTTAAAGTGAGAGAGTTCCACGAACGCTGTTGCCGTTTCCTGTTGATTACCAAAAAGATACAAAAATCGCTGCGACGATGCAATTCAATTTCGATGACAGTTGCAACATTTTAACTGTAAAACGTGCACAGACGACTTCAAGTCACGGCAGGCACCTGTATGTGTGCGTCGACGTGTATGCGCGTGTGTGGATATGTGTGTGCGATTGTTGAGGTTGCGTTGCTGTTCGCAGCAATTATTTTCAAATTGTGCGCTTTTCAACGTTCGATGCGTTTCATTAAGTTTATTGGACTATTTTTACACCTTTCTGCTCGCATGTGCCAGTCTGGCAGCATTTACAATCTTTGATTTATGCTTTATTGTTGTTTTCCACATATAGTGTATTTTTTTTCGCACAAAAAATAAATTTTATAGAAAAAATTGCAAAACGATTTGAAAAAAAATAAATATTTACTGCGTTTACACACTCTCCCTCCATACAGTTGACGGTCATATAATTAAGAGCGCCGCGCATTTTTTGGAGTGTTTCAGAAGTTCAGTTATTTCTCGGTGCGTAAATTTGTAGCTTTAAGCGTTTAGTATAAGTTTCACTACAGTATAAGGTCATATAATTGAGATTGCTGCGTGTTCGTTTGAGTGTTTCATAAGTTCAGAAAATGTTTGGTGCCTAACTATCAAGCTTTAAGAGTTGAGGACGAAATTCACTGTAGCGTAAGGTCTTATAATTGAAATTGCTGCGTCTTCTTTTAGTTATTTTGAGTGTCTCACAAGTTCAGAAATTTTTGGGAGCCTAAATTTTAACTCTAAGAGTGGAGAAGGAAATTTTCTATTACGTAAGGTCGTATAATTGAAAGCGCTCCGTGTTTTCTTGGTTATATTGAGTGTTCCACAAGTTCAGACAATTTTTCGGCGCCTAAATTTAAAGCCTTAAGAGTTGAGGACGAAATTCACTATAGTGTAAGGTCATTTAATTGAGATTGCTGCGTGTTTTCTCGCTTCTTTGGAGTGTTTCACAAATTCAGAAAAATTTTGAGAGCCTAAAATTGAAGCTTTAAAAGCTTAAAATATAATTTATGGAGAAAAAGTTAAAAATTTTCAAAGAAATTTCTCAAAATTAGATACATTTTCGAAACTTTCTTGAACATCCCCACTTTCTTGAACAGCAGCTGCTTTTGCGTTTATTTTTTGTTTGCCAAAATTGTTACAGTCCACTAGGTTAAGCCTCGTTGCCGTTTAATGGTATTTGTGTTCTTTTCCGCCTTATTTTTTCCACCGGCCTTACGCTTAAATTTCCGTCGACTTTTTCTGCACTGTGTGCCTATCAAAGTGCACGTATGTATGTGCGTGTGTGTCGGTGCGAGGAGTGTGCGAAAAAATTGCAGCTGACAGTGCATTTTTCCATTTTTTAAATGCCAGCAGTCAAGCGTCGGCGTGGCTAGGTGATGGAAACTGCTTTCGGCGGGATGCATGCAGAAGTGATTCTGCTTTGTTGTTTTTGTTGCTGTTGCTGCTCCAGCTCCAGCTCCGGCTGCTGTGGCTGACGTGCTGGCAGCAGCAATTAAACTCAATCGAGCGCATGTGTCCGGCAACTGCAATAGCAATAACAACAATTATTGTAAAACTAACAAGAAAAGGCTACACTGACAGCAACAGCAGCAACAACAACAATAACACCAAGAGCAATGTTATCAATATCGACCTCGATAACATTTCCCGTTGGCAAGTCGGCTGAATGCATTCAGCATGCGTATGTGTAAGTGGAAACAGCATTTTCGCTTTAATACACACAAGGTGGAGGTGAATTGACTCGCCGGAGATTCATGCGAAGTGTGTTTGATTTAGAGTTTTTTATGGTTGGTGTTGCTAAAAGTGCTAAAAACCAGCATAAAAATGGGCGGATTTTAATTGTGGAATGAGAAATCGTACGTTTTAGTGATTTTAACGGTGGTTTGATGTAACTATTGCGTGATTGAAATCTCTCTCTTAGAACCATCGGCTTGGAAAGGATCACGTAGCTACTCATTGAGCCTGAAATACACCTTAAGTATTGATAAAGGTGTTTATAACTCTAAAATACTGGTGACAAAACCTCCATAACCAAATAAAAATCCCGAGGTAGGACCAGGAAGATAGGTGGCCGAGCTGGCTGGTTAGGTTAATCTGGTAGGCAACCACGCATAGACCAGTTGTGGTCCTTTGCGATACCAGATGGACTTCAGTTACTAGGTCCATAACGAGTAGTCATCCTTTAGGATGTCCGTGCTTAACAGACTCTGTCGCTTCACTATCGATACCTCTTCCAGTGTATCATACAGTGCGAACCTCAGATGCTTACAGCGTGGTCTTACCAATGAGGGACAAGTGTGAGAGAGATACTCCATTGTTTCCCTGTTGCCTTGCTCTAGACATTTACTGTCAGCCCCGTTCTGAGAAGAATAATTTTTGCATAACTCGAATGTCTGCATTAAAAATTTTTATCTAATGTGAAAAAGCTTCTCAAAACGTATATTCCGCCACATGTTCGGCATAATGTGAAAGCTTAAAAGCTCTAAAGCTCAAATAGAATCCAGTATCCAATATTTTTCGGATAATTACACGTCTGTCTTCGCTCCGTCAAAATGGTCTATCGAAATATATTGCTACAATATGTTCAAATTATATAGAAATAAAAAAATACGTTCCACAGAGCTTTAGCGGATTTTTAAACTCAAAATCAAGTACTTTAAGTTCTTCAAGAATCTTTTCAAAATTGCAGAGAAAAACGGTTAACCACAATAATGTTGCTGTATTGTTACTACCCATTCTATTTCATCAGATAATGACGATAAAACCCAGATTCCACTATTTTTAGAATCTCCTAAAACTTGGAGACACTGTAATAAAATGCTTTACTGTATACTTCCCACACCAATAAAAACTCTCATCCCGACATGAATCACTTCACTGCGTTTAAATGCCTTAAATCTTGCTTATTTATGTCTTTAAACATTGACAATCCTTTAATTCCGCAGCCATTCATTACCCTTCTCAACCGTGGAGAGCGGAGAGTTTCCACCAATAATTCTACTAACCATCCACAATCGCACATACATCCATACTCTGCCGTCATTGAATGAAATAATTGCAAATACCCTTTAACTAAAGTCGCCGACGCGTCACTAACAACTTGCTCTTCGCCTCTTACCCCGCCTTCGGGTCGTACCAGCTGGGCCACTTGCCGTTATGCGCTTTCGCTTCACTCGTTGCGCATCAAAATATATTTCTTTCCTCCTTTCTAGACGGCTGCGCTTTCACTCGGGCAAATTCAGTAAATTTCTGTGCGTTTCCACAAGCGCCTGGCGGCTGCGCCCCCGCCCGCACTCGGCCGTTGGGCTGCTGCCATGCAACATTTCAATATTTTTCGCAATTTATTGTAGTTGCTTGTTGCTGTTATTTTTGTTTCTACACACTTGCTTTTTACGCCTTTAGCTTTCACTAGCGCTGGCTCTATCTTCCTGCTATGTTGTTGTTTTCGTTGCCTTGTTTTGTTTTTATTTATTTTTGTTGTTGTTATTTTTTATTTTTCCTCTTTACTATTTGCGTCGAAGTTGTTATCACGCATTAAAGAGCTGTGACAGCTACAGCAACAATTATCAGGCATCAACGGCAGTAAAACATCAGCGGCCGCTTTGTTGTTGTCATTGGTAGACTCGCATATAACCTCTAGGGAAAATTGCTGGAACTGCAGAATAAGTATATTTTCAAATACCATCCTGTAGTGACTTCAGCGAGTTTTAGTATTTTTTAAGTTTCGGCTCATTTTTGGAGCGCCATTCGCTGGATCGTTGGATAGTCTCGACTTCATATTCATAAACCAACGTCTTGTCTCCGGTAAGATGTGTTTGAAAACATTAAAGAATGTAGTGTTCTCAGCGATCTTGTTAGGAATATCCTTTGCGTCTTCTACTCAACGTCAGTTGTGGAAAAGATTCAAGGTTTTATGCACTAGTTAGACACTGACATGCTTCATACCCCAAATTTTAACCAAAATATGGTCAGCCGATCCGTAAGATATCTTGAGATCATCTGCTATCTGTTATTCTGTGGAATACTCCCCAGAAAGATTGTTGGTTAGCACATAGCAGGCTTCTTGTGAATCTTTGTTTAATTCTTCCTATTGCTTATCATAAAATATACTAGCTAGCAGGAGCTCAATCCGAAAATTTTACTAGAAATTAAGGCATCTGTTTAATGGCGTCAAGCCTAGTGCCGGTTTCTGTAAAGACTATAATGGAAACACTATAATATATACCCGTAGTACTCTCCAGAATGGATAAGGAAGCGAAGCAAATGGGTCTGGTAGTGAACGAGGGCAAGACGAAATATCTCCTGTCATCAAACAAACAGTCGTCGCAAACGCGACTTAGATTCCACGCCACTGTTGACATTCATGGCATTTTGTCTATTTTGGATCCAGTAACCACCTCAGCCTCGAAATCTAATGTAAAATAACCGTTGCAGGAGATACTTTGGACGATGACAACATCTGATGAGTCGACGTTACGAGTTTTTGAGAGAAAGGTTCTGCGAAAGACTTATGGTCCGTTGCGCAATGGCAACGACGAACATCACATTCGATGGAACGAGGAGCTGTGCGAGTTATACGACGACATTGCCATAGCTCAGCGAATTAAAAGACATCAGTTACGCTGGCTAGGTCATGTCGTCCGGATGGACGAAAACACTCCAGCTCTGAAAGTATTCGATGCAGTACCCGCCGGGGGAAGCAGGGGAAGAGGAACCCTTCATTCCGTTGGAAAGACTAGGTGGAGAAGGACCTAGTTTCGCTTGGATTCTCCAATTGGCGCCAAGCAGCGAAAAAGAAGAACGACAAGCGCGCTGCTGTAAACTCCCGTAAGCCAATAAAGAAGAAGAAGAGTACTCTCCAAATTTGGAGAAAGTGGTGTTGCAATGGATGAAAAAGAACTCACCACCTCAATCAAGACGAGGGTAAAACTGGTCTAAGGTGACTTAAGAACATCAAAGCTGAACAAGAATCTCGACAAAAGAATCGACATCGACGGACTTGACTTCAAAACCGCTGTTGACAACACTGAGAAGATCTGCCTATCAGACGCCATGTCTAGATTTGTTATCCCTGTAAAACTCCTACGATTATGCAGAATGACGATGAGCACAAGCCTCAGCTCCATCGGGAAATATATTTCCGAGCCGTTCGATACCAGCGAGGTTTTAGATCAGGTATTCTTAAACTTCTACCTTACTACTGTCTTTCTTAAATAAGGCTGAAGAAAAGAAGTCAAGGAAAAAAGTTCTTTTGGAACCTATCACTAGTGCTTTTAATACCGTTAAATCTTGTCACTCATTGATATCGGCTAACTTGACCCTTCCCTACCGGGCATGAGCACTGCATTTCACAGCTGCGTTGCAAGCGAGTGCCATGTCATTGCCACTGGCATTCGATGGGTGAAATGTAACAATTACAACAACAACAACACCAGTAAATTGCAGTTCAACATGCTTTTGTTAGCCTTTTTGTTGTGTTTTGTTTACTATTTATTGCTGTGCTCATTTTTTGCCACACTAACTGTTGTTGCCTGCTGCTGCTGCTGCTACTGCTGCTCTTGTTGTTGCTTTTATAGCTGGCGCTGTTCGCAGCAGCTTTGCCTCGAACTTATGCTTTCATGCGTATATTTATGCACGCGGCATTGTTGATGTTCGTACTTTGCTGGTCGGCAATGTGCCTTGCGATGTTTTTGTTATTGTTGTTTTCTTCATTTTTGCTTTTTTGTCGACGATTTTAATAAATGTATTTAATGCGCTTGTTAAAGATAGCAAATTGTGGGCGATAGCAGGCGGAGCGCCAACACGACAGCGGCAAGTCGGACGCGGAAGTGCGTGGCGAGTGCAGTCAAATGCAACTCTGCGTGTTTTTCACAACTTTTTATTTAAATTTATGCTTTGATTACATAAATTATGGTGCAGTTATACAGCTGTGCGCCTTTGTTGCTGTTGTGCGGCGATGTAGAAAAGTGTAAACAACATTTTCCGCTAACCAACAACTACAACAATAACAAGATTATGTGTTGCTTTTGCCTTGCGAATTAGATAATTTCTTTAAAATTAATATTCATCGTGAGAAGAAAGCGAATTCTCAGATGCAAATGAGAGTGAAATAAAAATAAATTAAAATAAAATAAAATAAAATAAATTTAAGTTAAATTAAATTAAATTAAATTAAATTGAATTAAATTAAATTAAATTAAATTAAATTAAATTAAATTAAATAAATTATATTAAATAAAATAAAATAAATTAAAATAAATTAAGTTAAATTTAAATTAAATAAATTAAAAAAAAAATAATTAAATTAAACTAAATTAAATTAAATTAAGTTAAAATAAATTAAATAAAAAAAAATAAAATAAAACAAGAAAAAAACGTGAACTTCGGTTGCACCGAAGCTAAATACCCTTCACAGGTGCATTTCTGTTAGTAACTAAGTGTTCAGTTTGTATGAAAGCTATATGCTATAGCAATCCGATCTGAACAATTTCTTCGGAAATTAATTGGTAATCTATACCAAATTTCGTGAATATATCTCGTCAAATGTGAAAGTTTTCCATACAAGAACTTTATTCCGATCGTTCAGTTTGTATGGCAGCTATATGCTATAGTAATCCGATCGAAACAATTTCTTCGAAGATTACATTGTTGCCTTCAAAAATAATCTATACCAAATTTCGTGAACTCTATTCCGATCGCTCAGTTTGTATGGTAGCTATATGCTACAGTTCACCGATCTGAACAATTTTCTCGGAGATTACATTTTTGCCCTAGAAAATAATCTTCACCAAATTTGGTGAAGATACATTGTCAAATGTGAAAGTTTTCCATATAAGAACTTGATTCCGATCGTTCAGTTTATATGGCAGCTATATGTTATAGTGGTCCGATATCGGCCGTTCCGACAAATGAGCAGCTTCTTGAAGAGAAAATGACGTTTGCAAAATTTCAAAAGGATATCTTAAAAACTGAGGGACTAGTTCGTATATATACAGACAGACAGACGGACGGACAGACAGACGGACATGACTAAATCGACTCAGCTCAACATACTGATCATTTATATATATACTTTATAGGGTCTCCGACGCTTCCTTCTGGGTGTTACAAACATCGTGACAAAGTTAATATACCCTGTTCAGGGTATAATAAATGAAAATAAAAAAAAAAATAAAAAATAGAATAAAACTAAATTGAAATAAAATACTTACTCAAAAGAGTTTAGGCCTATAAGCTTAGCACCTTCCTACTGAAAACGTTAGAGAATATTATGGACGTGCATATTAGGGCCACAGTCCCTCATTTAACTTGTTTAAAGCGCAGCACGCACGTAGGAAAGGCAGATCACTTCATATACTGGTATTTAATACAGAGAAGTCTCATGAATATAAGGAAAACGATCTTGGAACATTCCTGTACATTTCTGGAGCATTCAACAACTGCTCTACGGAATCTTTTCTGAATAGTATACAGTCTTGCTCTTGCTATACAACGCTGAAGGATAAGAGCAGAATGGAATGACGCTAGTATGATCAAAGGAATCCGTAGAGGTATTCCGCAAGGTGGAATGTTATCTCTGCTTCTAAGGATATTAGTGGTGAATAAACTTCTTATGAATTTGAACAGCAAATCCCCTAAGATAGTGACATATGCCGACGAAATTGGAATCTTAATAACGAGAAGGCGTCCAGAAGACCATTAGTAGTATTATGATCGGCACTCTCAATACAGTCCAGTCTGAGGTTGAACCCAGAGAAAACGGATCTGCTTGTGTTCACAAAAAATTTCTCAATGAAGGTTCCCTTCCATAAGTAGAACACAACTCTCTCTCAAGGACCACACCAAGTACCTTGGGGCAGCCTTGGACAGCAAACTGTTGTGGAAGCATATCGTGGAAGAAAGACTGAGAAAAGATAGCAATGCGTTATATGCGTGCAGGTAGATGCTCGGCACAACCTGGGGACCAGCTCTTTCTCAAGCACTGGTACTATATCGCTATTTTAAAACCAATTCTGCTCTACGTTAAAGTAGTATGGTGGACAGGCGTACGGAAATCTATCTACCGGGAACCAATGGAAAGCGTTCAGAGCCTCGCTGCGCTGTGCATAGCCAGAGCTTTAAAAACAACACCAACGGCGGCTCTTAAACTGATACTAAACTTGCCACTTATAGATCTCTTTGCTGAAAATTGCCAGCAAAATCGGCAGGACGACTACTGGCTGCAGGAGAATTTACATATGGAACCTTCGATCATAGCTCGGTGGGTAAGGGCGGTTTGGCAAACATCGACTACATGGCTCTACTTTTCAACTGGGAAAAAAGGTTCAAGATAAACTATGAAAAAGATGGTTAGCGTAAAGGTATGTAAAGAGTTAGGCATAAGACAGCATTTTAAGTTGCTGGAAAACTGCAGTATATTTCAAGATGAGATCTTTGCTATTGGCCGTGGAGCTGTCCTGCATCTGCAGGCAATTTTAGAGTTAACGTCTATGTGAATAGCCAAGCAGCAATCAAGGCAGTAACCTCTTATCACATATCGGTCAGAAGTGTCTGGGAAGCAGAGTAGCAATAGAAAGTGTTGCCGGAAGCAAGAAACTTTTACTGGGTAGTGTGGCTAACACCCGAAAACGTGAAATTGGAAAATCCGTGCATTGTATATCGACTATCTGGAAAAAAACCATGGTAAAGAAAATCAAAACCCGATTGAACGAGATACTGAGTACAAAAGTGCTAAGGACATGTGCAAAAACAGTAGATCGGGAGTAACCCAAACCCCTAATATCACTCGATTGAAGAGACTTTAGGAACATGATCGGAATACTAACTAGTCACTGTCTGGTGGAATCACATTCGCAGAATGGGACTGACAGATCGAGAAGACTCCAGAAAATGTCTAAAGCAGGACTCCAGGGTAACAATAGAGCATTTCTTTTGCACTTGTCCCGCATTGACAAGACTACGCTGTCAGCATCTGGGGAACCCATGATATGAAACACTCAATAAGGTATCGATAGTGAAGTCATAGAGTCTGTTGAAATTCCCGTCAAGCGCAGGCATCCTAAGGGATACTACTCCTGATGGACCTAGTAACTGAACTTCATCTGGTATTGCAAAGGACCAAAACTGGTCTATGCGTGGCTCATAGGTCTACCAGACTAACCTAACGTAACCTTAAAAATTGGTAACTTCTTTCATTCCTTTTTATAACAATAAAATACTCTTCGCGCAACATGTTTAAACAAGCATAGCATAAAAAACAGTTATACTAACAAATACATTATTTATTGCGCTTTTACAGTCAAAAATCATATGCTAAGTAAACAAAAGTCACTCATACGCCCAGGTGGCTGCGCTCGCCGACGAACAAAAAGTGCAGCAAGCAAATTAACGAGCAATCAACGTTAAATTAAATCAATAAAATGTTGTAATACCATTTAAATTATTCATAGCGCCATGACATTGCTGCTGCTCTAACGGGAAACGGGAAATTTATTCATGCAACTTTTTGTGGCATAAACAGCAGCAGCCGGCAAACGCACACACACAGCACAACTACGTGATTGCGGAAGGGCGGTAACTAATTCAATTCATAATGTCGTGCAACACGTGTTATTTGTTGACTGTGTGGCTGTGCAACGCATATTGTTGTTGATGTTGCTGTTGCCATTATGCATGTGTTATTGTTTTAAGTACGGTGTTTGGCGTTTGTCGCTGTGTGTCGGTGTTGTACGAAAATTAATTAATGTGCTCGGCACGCCTGCAAATCTCAACTAATGTTCCCTAAACAACAACAACACTAATAACAACGGTAGCAGCAACAGCAGCTAGCAGCAGCAGTACAAATAGTCGCATGCAAGCATTACAGCAATAGAGGTACCGCAATCACAACAATAGCAATAGCAACAATAACAATAGTTGCTGTAATTTCAGCTATCAAGTATAATAACAACAACAAATCAGTATTAAATGCAAATATCACAAGAGCAAATAAACAAAAGCGTCGATGGCGCGCCTGCTTGTGTTGCATGTGTATGAGTGTGTGTGTGTTTACTTTTATGCTGTGCATGCAGTGTTTGTGTGTGTGTATGTCACTGGAACAGAGCTTCCTCTGCATTTACTTTCGATTCACTCACTGCTGCGCTGTGATGTGGCTATGTTACAAGTGCAGCTGCCGCTGGGTGTGAAGCGAACTCACGTACATTACACCTACGCATACATTTACACATTTTATAGTATTTATATATGTATGTATGTGTACGATTCTAATATCATATGTGTTATTAACCAGTAAAGAAAAGTATTTAAGATTTGTGGAAATACTTATTATTTATTTTATGACTTTTTAACTAAAATTTTAAAAGTGTGGCAACCTTTTCTGAAAATATTTCCTACAAATCATTTTTGGGTCTCATTGATTTGTTGCCGATATTAAAAATTTTCATATGTTTGTGTAAATGTGGTTGAAAAAATAAATATAAACAGGTGGCAACCCTTATTTAATCGGTGTTACTTCTTCAAACTGTTATAAGTTATATATTTGGTGCAGTTGTTCCATTATTTAAATTTTTTATTTTATTAAAATTTAATATAGAAACAGGTGGCAACCTTTCTTCACCAAATTCTTTTTTTTTGTTAACCTAATTGTTAGTATTGCAAAATTCCATTTATATTATCAATTTAGTTAAAATACTATTTATAAACAGGTGGCAACCCTTATTGACTACTTTTTAAAATTATTAAACGTTACCAAAAATCGTTATATGGTATATTTATTGTAGTAGTTTCATTATTAAAATATATTTTTATTTATTAAAATTTATTATAGAAACAGGTGGCAACCTTTTTAAAAATTTTTAGAAATATTACCCTTTGCAAGTCTTTTTAGCTTCTTACATTTATGCTACTTCTTAAACTCATTAAATATTATAGCTTTACTGTAGTAGTTCCAAAATATAAATTTATTTATTAACAAAACAAATGAAAACCAAAGTGTGGCAACCCTTTTCGTAATTATCTCCAACAATTTTTTTTTAACCTAGTAGCCAGTATTGAAAATTCTATTCATTTGTTATTATAAACATGTGGCTACACTTTTTTAATCCTTGCTACTTCTTCATTAAATTAAAACTTATATCTCTACTGTAGTAGTTCCATTATTTAAAATATATAATTTGAAGCAATTAAAAATAAAAATAGGTGGCAACTCTTTTAAAAATGTTTCGAAAAGTTCGCTTTCTTAAAATACTTTACACACATCAAGACGAATTGTTATTTTACGAATTTTATAGATTTAAAATTTTACAGCAGCTGGCAACCCTCCTTGAAAATATTTGCTAATTTTATTGAAGAAATCATACGAGTATTACAAGGTCAACGGTTTTGGTTGAATTTATTTCATATGCATATGTAAGTATGTATACGATTATAGCGTTGCCACTCATTTAAAACTTTTTAATCAAATAAATTGATAAAACAGTGCTTTGTATATAATAATTTGTACTGTGACAAAAGAAACGTGTTTGACTGATAAAATTTAGAAAAGGGTTGCCATATTGTTGAAAATTTTATATAAATAATTTCGTAATATAATTTAACACCGCAATACGGGACGAGATCAATGGAAACTAACACATAAAAATATTTTTGAGGAGGGTTGCCACCTTGTTCGAATTAAGAATAAGCTAATCAATCCCTCCTAGGCCTTATTAAAAATAAAGAAGTACTAGGTGGCTTAAAAGCTAACAGATAAAAATATTTTTGAAGAGGGTTGCCACTTTGTTAGAAATAGCAATAAGCTAATCAGTCTCTTTTGTGCATTATTGAAAATACAGCAGTTCTAAGGGGCTTAAAAGCGTTGGGGTCAAGTGAGAACTGGATTTAATTGTATGTGCTTTTCATCGTCTGCCTTAAACTCAAGAACTCATGACATTCTTAACGAAGACGAAAGTTTTGTTTACTGTGTCCACATAACCTAAACATATTATTTATTCATATATACATACATATGTATGTACATATATCCAATCAAATAAATCTGCCTGCATATATTTGCATTTGTCTTGATCTTGTTTGTTGTTTGTGTGTGGCAAAAGTTTCAAACAATTTTGTTTTTGTTTTTGCGGTTGTTGCTGCTGTTGCTGCGTGCACCTTCTTGCAATCTAATTAATATTCGGCATGCATTGTAGCATTTCCACTTCTTACTATTATTGTTGTTGCTCTAATTGTCTTGCAGTCATTGTGGCTAATGTTGTTTTTGTTATTGCTGCTCTATTGACTTTGTTTTTGCGTCTTCGTACGTATATTTTCCAACATCATTTTCTTGAAATCTTCTGGGTAATCTTTGCAATTTCTTGCAATCACTTGCACACTTCATTTGTTTCGTCGCACGCACAGTTAAACAGTGTTGCGCAGAATTAATGTAGATGTGTGTTTGTGTTGTTGCTTGAAAAAGCATTTAAATTTTACACATCTAAATTTTATTAAGGGTAATATTGATAAGAGTTACAGAACTTTAATTTTTCTATTATCCTTAACGTGTTTATAGGAATTTAAAAGATCTGCTTCTTTATTGGTGTAGACACCACTTACGCGGTTATAGCCGAATTTAGAACAGTCGTTTTTTTTCCTTTTCGCTGTTTGGCACCAATTGGAGATACCAAGTGTAGCCAGGTCATTCTCCACCTGGTCATTCCAAAGGAGTGAAGGTCTTCTTCTTTCTCTGCTTCCCCCGGCGGGTACTGCCTCCAATACTCTCAGAGCTGATGTGTTTTCATCCATTCGGACGATATGACCTAAAAAGCGTAGGCTCTGCCTCTTAATTCGCTGAACTCTGACAATACAGCTCGTCGTTTAATCGACTGCGGCATTCGCCGTTTGCTAATACGTAAATAATACATAAATCTTCCGCAGAACCTTTCTCTCGAAAACTCGTAATGCTGATTCATCAGATTTTGTCATCGTCCATGCCTCGCGAGGCCTCGGCACCATATAGCAGGACGGGGATGATGAGTGACTTGTAGAATTTGGTCCTTATCAGTCGAGAGAGGACTTTACTTCTCAATCGCCTACTTAGTCCGAAATAGCCTGTTGGCAAGAGTTATTCTGCGTGGGATTTCGAAGCTGACATTGTTAGTGGTGTTAATGCTGGTTGCAAGATAGACGAAAGTATCTACGACTTCGAAGTTATAACTGTCAACAGTGACGTAGGAGCTAAGTCGCAAATGCAATGATTGTTTGTATGATGACAGGAGATAGCTCTTCGTACTTACATCTGCAAACCTCTTAACTCTCGGTATATATTCCATCCCCGTATCGTACCAGCTGTTCTTTTGCCTTTTCCGAAAACCAATGGTTTCGTTTGCACCTGTATATTGGGAGCTTGAAATGCCGTACCACGGATCCCTTATACGGAGTTGCTGACAAGTGACTGCAAGTCCGTTGCCTCTTATGAAATTTCTCTGTGGCATTCTCATTGTAAATATTTAGTTCATATCGATGAACGTGTTGGATCGATTTAAAAGAGTTATTTTATGTTTCTCTATCCTTCGAAGAATTAAAGTCGATAAAGCTAAATGTATAAATCTGCAATAGTGGGATGGAGGGATGACATTTAGGTAGCTGAATAGTGATACCTTGATAAAAACTTCTTTTGTTGGATATCAAAATCTCTGTTATGCTTAGGAGTAACATGTACTAATATCTATTTCCGCTGTTTCACCTGGATGATTAAAAGTATGACATCCAAGGTAGTTTAGCCCAGATCCTGCAAAAGCTAGACATTCAAAAAGGAAATGTTGGAATGACTATGTCGTCTTAAATCACAATTGAACAGTAGAAATATTCAAGCCGACTTATGTTGACGGCGAAAAGCGTGGTAGAATTCCTACCTAATAACACGGGCCAGAAGTATCTTGCTACAAGTATTATCTAGGTTCTGGTAACCAACCAGTGCTTGCCGAGCTCACTTGTAGCCCAACCATCAAATAGTGAACCGAAGTAACCAGCAGAGTTCCTACTCGTTCCCATTTTGTAGATAGTGAGGCCTAACTTAAAAAGTTCCTTAGGCTTGAAGTTTTCAACAATTCTCCTGCTATCCGCCCGTTCCTTCGGAAGCGTATTTTTTTCCTACACCAAAGACCATAAAAAAAATTTCACAGAACATTTTAAGCTTGATTCCATAACGCCAATAAACTATTTACGGTGAGAGACTCATTCGAAAACCAAAAACACAAAGCGTCTCATGCAACTGGAATAATGCAGTGTATAATGAAGGAAATTATAATTTACTCGCAGCGAGTAAAAACGACAAAACTTTCACATAAAACTAAACTGTGTAAAATTTGTAAAACAGTCAAAGCATTCATGCAACGGTGCAACGCCTACTTATGGTTCGGGAGACGTTGAACAAACAGAAAATGAACGATTAGTGTTGCATAATGAATGGCGAAGAAAGTGGCGCAATAAATACCAGACAAAGTGAGCATCAGAAGGAGAAGGCGGTACTAAAGCATACTTTAGAGAATGTTCTGCTTTGCCACAGGCATTTCTGCGTGCTTTCAATAAGTGTTACAAGTAAAAATAAAAATAAAAAATATGGAATCAGTACAAAATAGGGAAGAACTTTTGTACGATTGGAAAATGTGGTTAAACACGATTTAGATAATTCAACTACACTGTAAGGATCAGGGGTCCTACACTAGAGGAGGTTTCGATAGTGAGGCCTCAAAGTCTGTTAAAATTCACGTCAAGCGCAGGCATCCTAATGGATGACTACTCTTCATGTACCTAGTAACTGATTTCCATCTGGTATCGCAAAGGACCAAAACTGGTCTATGCGTGGATCATTGGCCTCCCAGATTAACCTAACCTAACCTTGGTAATTCAATTCTTCAACATAATAATCGGATGCCGTTCATACGACTCTTTCATCCACCTCATATGATTATGGCGATAACATTGAGAAAGTTAAAGAAACAGGAATCAGAGTGATTGCAGAGAACCTCAACTTCTCTTGTGGATCATAATTGTAAACCCTCCATTTATGAAACACAGCTTACTGGTAAAAAGGCGTTACTTTCTGAAAATGACGTCGAAATAGTTCAACAATCTATCGAATAGCGCTCTAAACGGCAGTCAATATCGGCAAAATCACGTCAAAGACGATTATCATGGTGAATTTCAACATTTTTTTTTGTTTACTCCGCCTTGCTTCACCATGATTTCGTTCTAAAGAGTCAAACGGTCAGTACTACTTGGCCATTTTGAGGCGTTTTCGTGAAGCGATTCGACGTAAACGACCGGATTTTTGGACAGAAAATTCATGGATTTTTTCTTTTCTATTCTATTCAGTCATTGTAGCATGGGAGGGACAGACTTTTTAGAAATTCTTTAGAGGGGGAATCGCTCTGCAACCGAGTTAGCCAGATTTAGTTTCTGAGCTTTCTTTCTGAAAAATCGGCTTCGGTCCGGGTCAAATTTGATCAGATGGTATACGATATACAAAATTAACAAATATTAAGATTTACTCTTGAAAACAGATTAAGGGGTTGCCACCTGTTCAAATTTTTTCAAAGACATATTAAGAGAATAAATGGTTTATAGTATACACAACAATTTTCGCAGAATACCAAGAAAAAAATTTTGCTAATGCTTTGAGTAGGGTTGCCATGTGTTTGGAATATTGAGTAATAAATGGAGTACAGAAAGTTTAAACTGAAAAACCTGCTTCGATCCGGGTCAGGTTTAATAAGTAGGTTACCATCTATACAAAATTAACAAATTTTAAAAGGTTTAGTGTTGAAAATAGTTTCTGGGGTTGCCACCTGTTAAATATTTATTTATTAGTATAATAAGAGAATAAATGGTTTATAGTATGCACAACAATTTTCGAAGAATACCAAGAAAAAAAATTGATAATGCTTTGGGTAGGGTTGCCATGTGCTTGGAATATTGAGTAATAAATTAGGAAGACAACTTTAAACTGTAATAAAGGTATTAAAGCGAAGAGACATATGGAACAACACATTTAATAATATTTTATGGACAGGGTTGCCATCTATTTAATTTTTAAAAAATTTAAAATTGAAAAGAAAAATAGTTAATAATAATAAATATGACAATAAATAATAAATTAAAATAATTTATTTCGAAAACATTTTTGAGAAGGGTTGGCAACGCCAGGATAAAACTTAAAAATTATTTTAGTAATTTTTCTATAAAACTATAAATCCCACGTTGTGCTCTGGTAGAAAAACTAAAAACAAACATAAAAAGCAAATAACGGTAATAATTCAAAAGCAACGGTACTTTTTATGTGAGTTTTATTTATTATTGTTTCTTGCTCACACTCATACTTTCGTTGCCACAAAGCTTTTTTATTTTGTCGCACGTTTTTTCCTTCCATCTATGTTGCTGTTGTTCTTCTTCTTCTTCTTTCTGCTGCTAAATTTCTCATAGCTAAGCCAGCTAGCATATTGCCGGCGACAGCCAACACTTTTCTGGGGCATTGCTGCATAAATGCTAAATATGCAACAATTGTCCTTGCCGGCGGCGCTGAGTGTAGAAACAACAACAACAAGCACAGAGAGTGGCGCATAGCGTAGCATAGAAAAGGCAAAAAAGAAGGTGTTGCGCAAAGTCGGCACAAATTTGCTATGATTACAGTGGTCGCCGTTGGCGGTGGCATGCAACATGCTTGCCACATACCCGCTTGTTACTGCTCACGCGCCGCCATCAAATGCTCGACGCTTTGCCACACTTGCTTGTTGCAATTTGTGTTTGATCTGATTGTAGTCGCTGTGTTGTTGTTATAGTTGTTGTTACTGTTGTTACGGTTGTTGTTTCTTGCGGTTTCTATTCCGGCTCGCTCGTGTGCATGTTTGTTGACTTGTTTGTTTGTTTGTGTAGCAGTAGTAGTTTCAATTGCGCGCAAACCCTTTCATCCGCCGCGCTCACCTGTATACTTGCACCACTTGCCACACCCTCTTTGCAATGTGGCAGCATGGCATGCCTGCGGAGGAGCTTTGTGTTGCTGCACCAGCCACTCGTCGACGTCGTGCGCCGCTTGTTGCGTTCAAGTGTTGCTGTTGCTTGCTGACACTTTGTCATTGCTGTTTTTGTAGTTGTTGTCCGCAAATGCTCATTCTCTGGCGCGTTGCACGTTGCTGCCATAACAAATTGCCAGCAATTGCGCTTTGAAAGTAACGTTCGTTCGGGGAAATTTCCAATGTTTCACATTTGCTGCGAGCACATTCCGTTCTTAGTGTTTCTGTTGTTGTTGCTGTTGCTCTTATAAGCTTCTTTTTGCGTTTTGTTGCATGCAGGTTGGCTGTTGTTGCTCATACGACGCGTACTCATGTTTAGCCATTTGGCATTGTTAGTTGTAGTAGCTGCGTCTGTGATTGCCTGAGGTTGCATGCCGCTTGCCGCATGTTGCACATTGCTTGTTGCCGCTTTCACTTTTCGTTTTTGTATCCTTTACGCTACACGTCTGCTGCCGCCTTGCTCCACTGTTATTTTACCTCACTCTGTGTTTTTGTTTTGTGTTGTTGTTGTTGCTGTTGCAATGCTTGTAAAGTCGCAATTGTTTAAACAAATTCATTTCACGTTTGCCGCTCGGATCTTTGTTGCCTACTTAGACTCAAATGCTGCTGCATTTGTTGTTGTTGTTGTTGTTGCTATGCTTTTAGTTTCAACATTTGTTGCTGTTGTAGTTGGCCTTAACAGCATCTCATGTTCGTTTATTGTTCAGCGATTGTTTGTTGTTCGCAAAGTGTTTCATAACTTTGTTTTGGGGGGACGGGAAGGGGAGAGCGAGCATTTTGGCATTTTGCGGTGGATAATTGATTTGGACGTTGACAATGTGAGGGCGGCGTAGAGGTGGGTGCGCAGCAGCCAAGGTAAAGTGTGTGAATTCACGTTGCACCTATTGTTGCAAGTGTGGAACTTAAAGGTTAGTTCTGCCACTCACTGAGAGGAGAGAATTGTAAGGACGATGAAAGTCGGAATTAGTTTATTTTAGATTACACAAGGTTAACTGAGTGCAATGGAAAATGTGCCCTTTATTTCGGTTAACGGTTGTATATATCAAGAGGAAATAGATGATCTAGTGATATGAAGAGCATAAAGAATGAGCTGAGGAAAATAGTTGTTATTTGTATATGGCTGTATATATTTAGCCTTTTGCTTCAATCTTTCTTGTTGAAACTAGGACATGAATTTTGTTTGAATTGTATATATGATCAAATTTGATCCGGACTAAAAAAACTACCGTTAACGTTTGCTAATTCAAATCTTTATTTATATCACCTTCAAAATAAGCTCCTGAATCAATAAAACCAACCCTTCTTTTTCGGTGTTATCCTCATTTGAAAAAGTGTATGGGCGACTCACAGGAGCGAGTTTTCGACAAATTCACGACCTTCACTAAAAGGTTTGTGTTATACAAATACTTTTGTAGACTTCCCACTTCTGTGTCAAATTTAATGATTTTTTAATCATTTTTTTTTTTGATTTAGACAAATTTCTTGTTCGAAAATTTTCCATGGTAAAAATCGGTAAACGACAAACTTTTCGTGTCTTTGACATAAAGAGATTAAACTCCTCAACACAAAAATGTTGTACCAAATCAAAAGAACTTTTGTAACGATTCGGTTTTCGCCGGCAGTTTAAATCGACCAGTCCGAGTCAAATTTGATCAGACGGTAAAAACTGGGTGTAAAAGGGGGCGATGTCGGGTAAAATCACTTCTCACCCTCTTAGGAAAGTTTGAAACTGCTCTTATCTCTTATCTTGATTCCAAGAAAAATTTTCTTTCTACAATATATTTAACCTGGGCGATCAATTCGTTCAAATCTATCAAGTTCCCGGGACCGGCTGGCTTATACCAACGCAGCTCCAGCAGGCTACGGTGTCATGCAACTGGTTGGCGATGCAAGCTGCATAAGACTGGGTTACATCCCGAGAGCATGGAGACGAGTCAGAGTTACGTGCATCTTGGAGGCTGGTAGGGTCACACACATTACGGCCAAGAACTTCAAGCCCATCAGCTCCTCCTCCTTTTTATTAAAAAACTCTGTAGAGACTGATGAACTGGTACATAAGGAGGCGCATTCTCAAGGATCACTTATCAGGAGCGTACCATGCATATTGTAAGGACAGGGTCTGTGGATCTTCCATGATATTGAGGGAGATTTCAATAATGTCCTGCCGGAAACGTCTTAACTGCTTTCGACGGCCTTGGGGTTGAATCAAACCTCAAACACCTCATTTTCAGTCTTCTGTGCAAATGTGATTGAGAGAACCTGGAATCCGGGTCGTTGACGTTCTGCTTAAGAGACTTGAAGATCGTGGCTGTCGGGTGATTGCATATGAAGACGATGTAGCACTTATATTCAAAGAAAAGTTCCTGGGTACCGAATACGAGTTGATGCAAGACTTAAATTATATTGGCAGAGCTTACACCACTTGATTGAGGAGTATACATAACCTCAATTGCATTAATTTTAAAGCATATACTATATTTAAATGGCGAATTGATTTTGTCTATAGGACAACTTCAGCCACCTTAAGAGCATTTTGCCAGAAATTAGCTCTTCTAAAATGTAAAATAACATTTATTGTAAATGTTCTATTAGTAAGTATTATTATTGCTGAGTAGTTAAGTACTGAGCTATTTAATATATATGATCATAGTTATTCTTAGTAACAGCAGTCAGTAGTAGAGCACACACGACTGCGCCACTGTTGCATTCGCGTAATAAAAAGAAGAATAAAAGAAGAAATAAAATAGTACCGTGAGTGGCATTCGCTCTAACGGTATACAGAGTAATGCAAGCCGCGTGCCAATTTCACAAAGTTGCCAAATAGCAGTAAGCAGCGACTACAATATGGTTGTTGTTGTTGTTGTAAGTAATTCCTTTGTTTTATTTGCGGCACTAGTCGCTTCCTCGCTGCGGCTGGCGGCATCATTATGACGGAAATTGCTAGATTGCATTACGAATGCTTCCGCTGGCGACGCGACGCCAGCCAATGTGCCGAGTTGAAATGCGACTTGTGTGAAATTTCAGCGGTGTATTTGTTGTCGTGTATTTTTTGTTATTTTGTCTGCTGTTACAATGATTTTATTGCGTTATATGAAGTTAGGCGAAGTAAAAAGGGAGAACTACTTATATTTTCTTCATTCTTGCTTGAATTTGATAACCTTTTTGTGTGTGTCCAAGTCGTGCTTTGGCTCTTTTGTGATCCTTTTCTCATATTCAAGATTATTACAAGCCAATTTTTTGTTGTTTTTTTTTTTTTTTGATTTTATGATTCTTTTTTCTTTGACCGCATGCAAGATTTTGCTGTAATTTTCTTACATTTTTCAAATAATATTTTATTTGACGGGTTACTTAGAACCTTTCACTAATTTACTTGTTTATAATTTGTTTGGTGTTTATTAGACACATTTTTTAAATTTTTTTCACGAGGTCACCTTGCCTCGGTGCGATAAAAGACAGCATTTGGAGGTGTGAAATAAATTGGAAAAGTTTTTTGTGAAATTATTATGTGAAAAAGAGTGCTTGGTTGGCGTTAATTAGCATAGAATAACACACAAAAAGCGAGAAATAAAAAAAATAAATAAATAAAAAATGAATTAAAAAATAATTTCTTAACAGCTGTTATGGCATTACTTCATTGCTTCGTTAATTTTCATTAAAATTAAATTTTATATTTTTTCAATATTTTTTCATGCCTTCCATTACTTAAATTCTTTCTATTTTATTTAGATTTTCCTTTACTTTAACTTTTTTCATTTTGCATTTTTCCTTTCATTCCTTTTTGTTCTTCCAATTGGCAGCCAAAAGTGCGGTCAGCCGAAAATTTTATGATTGCAATTTTTAGTTGATTGAACCGCGTAAAATTTAATTTTTGTTGTCATTGTTTTTCTTTTTGTTATTTTTTTTAGGTCGCAGCATTTGTGTGAGCTGCCATAAAACTCTATACTTTGTTGCTAACCCCTGCTTTTTTTTTTCTAATTTCTTACATTTTCCTTACTCTTTTACTTTTTCGCTTAGAATTTGTGAATTTGCTGATTATTCTGATTTTTTTTTTTTAATTTAATTTTTTATTTTCATTCTCCGGAATTTGTAGCATGTTTAAAGTAACCATGTAAATTGGGTAGAGATATGCAATATGCTTCGAAAGTGACCTTCGGGTTTTCTAATTTTTTCTTACGTAGGTTGGTTTTTATATTTCAAGATAAGGTTAGGTTAGTCGTCCCTTGCTTGACGCAAATTTTAACAGACACTGCGGCCTCCTTCAGTGTATCATACCGTGGGGACCTTAGATGCTTACAGCGTAGTCTTGCGAATGCAGAACAAGGGCACAGAAGATACTCCACTGTTTCCCTGATGCCCTGCTCTAAACATTTCTCATTTTTTCGTCATTTTCCTTTTGAGAAAACAAAAAAAAAAACAAATCTTAATCATCGAAAACCGCTTTATTGTTATTCAAAACATTCATGCAATTTTCGAAACACTTTTGGCCATCTTATCTGGTATCTTCAAAACATGCATTCTGTAAGCACTAATCGCCCCTTCAGGTGTCGAAAATAGTTGATCTACTAGTTTACCTTTAAGGTACGCGAATGAAAAGAAATCAAACGTTCCTAAGTCAGGACTATACGGTGGATAACTCAGCAGTTCGATGTTTTAAGGGCTCAAAAATGCAATTGTTTCAGTCGGTTGGTTTCTTTTTCTAGGACACATGATGATCTTGCAATATCTGTTTCCGCACAGCATCATTAGTTTTTCTTTTTTCCTGAACAATAATTGATTTCGGTCGACCCTCACGAAATCCCTCTTGGAGTGCTTTACGACCTCTATTAAATTCACCATACCTTCGATAAACATTGGTCTTTGATGAAGCTTCATAGCCAAAAATTGTGTTAAATTCATCGATGTACTGAGGATGAGTTAATCCACGTCGAAATTTGTAAAATATTTTTTTGGCTGAGATGAATATTACAAATTACTGTAAACAACACAAGTAGCGTCCGTATGTCAAAACGGTCTATGTATGTAAAACATCAAAAATGTTAAACTATACGATAAAGTCCTTTTGTCAGATTGCTACTAGTGTTGCCAAAACCTGAAATATAAAAGGCAACCTACGTATTAGTGGACAGCAGAATGATTTGAATTTCCACACTGATTTCGAATAATATTGCGCTTAACTAATTTATTGTCGTATTTTTTTATGCTAAGGATGAAAGCGTGCTGTACTTTTCTTTTATCCTCAGAATCAAAAAAAAAAAGATGAGAAATACAGCACTTTTTTTTGCTCAGTATAAAAAAAAATTTACAATAAAGAAGAAAACATGTTTCAGAAATCTATAAAATCTATATTTTTCGGTTATGTTTGGTAGAAAACTTTGTTGTGAAGTCATTTGGTTGAACAAATTGCGGTTGCTTCAAAATGTATGAAGAAAGCAAAGGAAGAAAACAAATTATTTGAAAAAGCATCGATAATATTATCCAGTTGAATTTATTAAAGTAGGATATGGGATCATATGATTAAAGTGGCATAACGTCCTTCTTTTCAATGCATCTATTTGTTAGGCCAGTTCATTTGATTTATGCCAGTTGTATGTTCGATTGGTCGCTTTATAGATTTTGTGGAAATTTTGCTATAAATGATTTGGGAAACCAAAAACTCGACTCAATAAAGTACCTCACGTTCTATATGGTTCATTATATAGTGCCAACGAAACCATTCAGCACCTAGAAGACACATATTTTTGTAACAAAACGTTGCGAATCATTTGCCTCACTACTGACTGTAACATTGTCTGCATATTCGGGTTTGAAAAAATTATGAACCATTAATGTCTTAGGTCACACGAGATCGGTCGGATTTGAATTGAAATTAGGTCGATATAAGACAAAATTGAAAATACCACTTGAACTGTGCCTATTGAAAATGCTTATATTCAAAAGCAAGATTAGTGTTAAGTAGTTATGTAGAACTTCGTAAAGCCATTATCTATCTATCGAATTTGCAGATTGTATTGCAGAGTATCTTGATCATCGGTCAGACATTGATTGGTGTCAGGTTAGGCTGGGTAAATAGGCTGATATTCTTGAGATAACTTGGCCTATCAGAGGCGCTTATCTGTTGTGATACTCAGAACTTCTAAGTACGGATCAAAACTAATTTCGTGGAAGCTCAGAATCCTAATTACCTTTGACCTGGGAAGGTAATAGTAGCGGAGCAAATGAATGCTTGGTGAAGAGCACGAAACACATTCTGTACAAAACGTGAGTTTTCGTAATAAAGTTTAACGATATGTAAACGTTGTTCAGGAGTAAGTTTTTCCATGATGACTTACGAGTATATCCCGAATTTTGATGTCGTTGGATCTTTGAATGTAGTCCAGTAACGTTGCTCTTTCTAGAGTTGGAATGATTTCTACCGTAGGTCACATGTTAAAGATTTTATACTGATTTTTGACGGATAAATCAAACAATTAATTTCCTATTAATTCACTAAAAATTCTCACATGAAATTATTTTCATTTACTAACCAAATTCCTCCATCTTCAGTGAAGAGCCTACCCCTGATTGCACACTTTATTTTCCTATTTTATTAGCTAATCAGCATTTAATTGGCGCTTTGCGACGGAATAAATGAAGAACAAATAAAGAAATTGCTTTGCTAAATAAATTAAATTACCACATAATTAAAATTAGAAAAGCACAAAGTGGAGCTTTTTTCGATTCAGACACACAAGCGCTGGTAGAGCAATACAGGGCGTGTATCTGTATGAGGCAAATATCTAAGTTTGTAATTCAGATAGCAATATTGAGTGCGAATTACACTTTGTCTGGTTTTGGCATTGTATTACTCTGATTATTGTTGGTTTTAATAATGAAATTTGCTGTTTTTTGGCTGATGATGATTTTGTTTGCCAAAATTTATTTTAATTAAAAAGCATGTAATTTGATTAACTTTTAAATGGAGCACAAGGTAAGCCAAGTTTAAATATTTAACAAAAAAAAATTTCCGGTTGAAGTTGAATTTGAAGACTAATCAATTTGAAATTTTAGTTTTTTTACGTGGATTTCCTATTGAATACATAGGCTGAAGGAGGTGAGCATCCAAGAGTAGCTTCAATGACTTTTTTCCTGCTCACGGTCATTCACCATCAGAATTTCTTAGATACCCTAGTTAAATAGGACTTAACGCAAGAGTGCGCTTAAGCCGTAAGAAGTAATAACAGTCCTCTACACTTGCGCAGAAGCTTTCCCCGAAGCTCTTTTGGCTTTCTTTAACTAGGACTTGTACATAGCCAGTCTTACCTTATACAGTTCAAACGTCTCTAGCGTCACTTCTACGGACTTTGTTGAAAAGTTTTTTGCTCGATCCGATTTCCGTTGGCGCCGATGTCCACCAAAGAGTTTTCCCTTTATTATTTCAGAGAACAGGAGCTTTCAAGAGTAGCCTTAGTCACAGAACTGAAAACCTCGACAAGCTCATCCATCGCATCCGCGGATGGGATCGAGTTCCTTTTGTATACCTTAGGTTCTGCGTTCTGGGCGTAAAGCGTCTAACCTGAGACTAGAACTTACTATTCCGAGATCAAGGAAAAAATGTAACTGGTAGTTACCGTCCGACCTTCTACTATTCACAAGTGTGGAGGTGGAGAAGATTTTCCTATTGCAAATAGGTACTAAAGTTTTCACTGATACGCGCTTTCCTACGTAAGCTGTGAGTCAATTACAACGTCCACTCTTCTTCGTCTGGCCTCTGTCTGGAGGTGGCTCCAACTTGCTCCCATGCGGTATGCAGGCCAAGATAAGCCAAGAGCTAGTGTCTTTTTGTCTTTAATACAGAGATTCCGCTGCTGCTTGTCAACATCTTTACCGACCAGCGCCTCCTGGTACAAGCGTCTCGCGAGAGGATATATATGTATATCTATATCTGCATCCTTTCTCTTCTGTCTCCATTAGAGACAGCGGTTTTGAGTATCACCTTCTCGAAGCCAAAGCTTATGGCCTCCATTGCGACATTGAGAGAAGCAAGAGACTCATTGCTTAGGAGTATCAACGCTTGCCGATATGGCTCTTTGGTCCTCTTCAGCCTAATTACCCTTTATCTTTCCCGCTGCGGTCGTACATGCCAAGATCTATTGAGCTGGCAAGTTCTGCGATTTCGGTAAACATCGGTGCCACAACGACCCGTGGCTTCGAGCCGATGGAGGATACCCCTTCTGCGAAGTTTGACTTCATTCAAGTGTACTACCATGCTCCCCAGATTCCAGCTCAGCCTGTTTGCTACCGTAGCTTTTTAGCTGTAGTTACTTAGGACTTCGTGCTCCTCATGAAATTAGCAGAGGTTCCTTTGCTAGTACTGGGGGTTCTGACTCGTACTTCCGTACTACCAAAGATAGGGGGTTCTTGTCGGCATATTCCTACAGACCTACCTATCTATTGGGTTCTAAATATATTTCCATAATACTCTTGATTATAGATATAGCTCTTTGTAGACAGCTGCGGCTATATTTAACACTACATACTAAAATGTTGCCTACCTTTTGGCGCATTGATGTAAACAAATATAAGTGCCTTTTAAAGATTCTGCATTTCGAACTTCCTTTTTGTGTTTAATGTGAAATCCAAAAATCCTGAAAAAGTCGAGTTTATGAAACGAAATCAATTGAGAAAAAATTTTCAGAAAATTATACAAAATAATTGGATATTGTCATCACATCCACTTTCATAACGAGAATTGAGTGTAAATTGCAATTAATCACTTGTAAATTCTTTAATTTTTAAATCTAATTGAAATTACACATTTTTAATAGCCCACCCTTGCCCTCAAGAAGCAAGCAAAGCCCAAACTGTCAATGAAAATACAAGGAAATTCAATTAGGACGCAACGAGCGACAAATAGATTATATGCATGTGAGTATTAAAATTAAATGCGCCTGCATGTATGCTACAAAACACGCACACACATCAATATAAATATAACAATTGCCATGTATGTATTTATATTTGAAGTTGGCGAAGGCAAAAAAAAATGCAAATTTATTAAACCGACAAAAGTCTGTGTCGAGAGAAGGTACGGCAACCGAGAGGCCGCCTGGCTGTCAGCAGCAGAAGTGATGTAAAATCCGAAAACTCAATACCTCGACAAGCAATAACAATTGCCGTAAAGAAAAAAGAAATAACTCACACAATATTTCTGTAATTGGATAGTTAATTAAATGGCAATCGATTGCCTTTTAACATTTTAACCTCATTTTGTGGCTTCCACTAAAATGAAATGCTGCAAAATGTACGAAAATAAATGCACACAAATACGAGCCTGAGCAACATAACGGACTGAATTCAGTTCGTACAGAACAATTGTTGTACGAATGAGTTAACCACTGAGAAAATGAGCCGAGCTGAGTTGTTAAGTGAATTTGTAGTAGTTAAGTAAGTATGGGTATGGTGGGGGTGAATCTATAAAAATTTAAAGGTAGCAGTCCGCGCGTAAAACTATGCTACGAATTGCCAGCCGGCGGCATATAGGATCGGTGTGGTTTTGCGCCAGGGGATGATTTAATTGAATTTTCGGTTCGGTAATGTGGTCTTAATGCTACCGTTATTTGAATTTGAAAATTTATCAGCAGCGGTACGATCAGAAGCATATTTGACAGCTGTCAATAGATAAATATACACAACTGTACTTAGAAGGATACAGCATGTAATGAAATCAGCTAGGCTCAAGTCGAAGCTTGTTAAACATGTTTATTTTTTCATAAATTTATTTGAATTTAGATGAAAAATTTATATTTGGCTTGAGGCATAAAGACATTGGACGTCTTTCAAAAAAACATTTTATTGAATAAAATAGACCGAAGCTAGAATCTTCTTATATCGGTTATAGCCGAGTTTACAACAGCGCGCCAGTCGTTCTTCCTTTTCGCTGTTTGGCGCCAATTGGAGATTTCAAGCGAAGCCAGGTCTTTTCAATGAAGTGGAGGTCTTCCTCTTTCTTTGCTTTCCCCCGCGGTTACTCTCAGACCTGACGTGATTTCATACATTCGGACGATATGATCTAGCCAGCCTAGCCTCTGTCTCTTAATTCGCTGAACTAAGTATGTCAATGTCGTCGTCTATCCCGTGCAGTTCATTGTTCCCTCGAATGCGGTATTCACCGTTGCCAATGTTCAAAGGATCATAAATCTTTCGCAGGATCTTTCTCTCGAAAACTCTTAGTACCAACTCATCAGCTGTTGTCATCGTCCATGCCTTTGCACGATGTAGCAGGACGGTGATGATGAGTGACTTGTAGAACTTGATCTTTGTTCGTCGAGAGAGGCATTTATTTCTCCATTGCCTACTCAGTCCGAAGTAGCACCTGTTGGCAAGAGTTATTCTGCGTTGGATTTCAAGGTTAACATTGTTGTTGATATAAAACTGCTTCCAAGATAGCCGAAATTATCTACGACTTCGAAGTTATGACTGTTAACAGTGACGTAGGAGCCAATCTCAAGTGTGATGACTGTTTGTTTGATGCCAAGAGACATTTCGGCTTGTCCTCGTTCACTGCCAGACCCATTTGCTTTGCTTTTTTATCCAGTCTTGAGAAAACAGAACTATCATCGGGTTCGCTAGGGTTAAGTCGCATCATAGGGTGTAATCTTGTCTGAAATCAAATATTCATAGATATCAGATTAGGTTAGGTAAATAAGACTACTTGGACTATTAGAGGCGCTTATCCATTGTGATGCCAAGAACTTGTAAGTATGGATCAAAACGTCTTATATATGCAAAGCTCCTAGATCCAGCTATAAATTTATTGAGCCGGCTAATAACTACTTCAGGCAATTCACCGGGTTCGTAGAAAGTATGGCAACCAGGATGGCGAAAACTAGATTGTGAAGGAGAAAGTGTGTAGCTGTTTCCACCTCTGACGCTTCCTGAACTCGTGCGAGGTCCATAAATTATTATGGATAAGATAGAAGATTAAGCTCATCAAAGAAATACTGATGATTTATTGATAAAATTTGTTCCGAAAGTTATGACCGATAGAAATTTTGTTATGACAAGGGTTTTCTTCTGAGATCACTATCAAAAATGACGGAAAATATTTAAGCCGCAAAAATAGGACTAAACACACATGACGGGAACGATTGTTGTTATATAAATCATTAGAAGTTCAGGATAGTAGCAACATTTACATATCCGTAATTTTCATAAACCCGTAGAGAATTACAGAATTGCATTTCGGTTGAACGAAATAACTGAATTATCACTTCCACAAGCGATTAGTAAGTTTGTTTTAGACATTGTAAAAAATATTTAAGCAGAAATTTATTCCATTTCATTCGTATAAGTACACAACCTTAAACACCGAACTCTAGTTAATTTCCAAAACTTTAATAACAAAAATAGCTGCCTTTAATGGCATCACCGAATTGGCCACAGGATATAGAGCGATTCACTAATTGTTTCACCTCAGTTTCTTTCAGCGTACACAGTCCACCCAAAAAGCATCTAAAAAAGCAGTTAAGCAACCCGGCAACACCACAACCCCAGCCAAGACTCCAGCACACTCCTGTAAGGTAACCAAATTGAAATTAGCACACGCTCTGAGCGACGTTACTGTTATGCTTACTTATGTGTGCATCGTAAGCTTGTTGTTTTGCCATTTCGGTTGGTCGGGTGTGTAGTAAAAAATGCTGACCTTTTAATTTTCGCACTTTGTGTTGAAGATTTTTGCAGCAAATTTGGTAATTTGGTTGCTCAAAGTTGTGGCCAGCGTGCAGCACCGGCTCGGAAGTTGAGCTGCTGGGCGGTGCCGAGGAGGCGGAGGTTTGGATTGCTACGTACGGTTCTGTAGCGGAATTAATTGCAAACTAGTTGCTCGGGTTTTGTTGTTCCTCTTCTTTTGTGCTGTATAAATTGGTTTTTGCTTGTTTTGCAACTGTTGTTGTTTGTGTGTGTTTTTCATGTAGCTTCGGCATGCCGTAATGCATAGCTATTAAGTATATTGCACATTTAGTGAGCGAAATTACGAGTTGAGGTTAACGGCAAATACAGAGATAATAAAAAAAATAGTGCACACGCCTCTCTAATTTCACTCACACATGAGATGTGAGTGTGTTTGTATAAAATTAATGAAGTCCTGTTTCTGGTACTTTTGGTGCTTTAAGTTTTTAAAGCTCATATGTTCGAGGTGAGTGTAGGTTAGGTCATGTGATTTAAATAAAAGTAGAATATTTTTCATAGAAAAATAGCTACTTCATCGACAACTGAGAATAATGAGAATGAGAGAGATTAATGAGAGATAGAGAGAGAAAGAGAGGGAAGAGAGAGAGAAAAAAGAGAAATTAAAGAAGAGAGTAAGAGAGTTAGAAAGAGAGGGAGTGATCCCGTTAGAGATCTATGGTTACATTATGTTGATTTGGGATAAGATTATAATTGCCAAAGTAGTTCTCCATAGCTAATAGGGTAGATAGAAGACAGATAATGAAAGAAAGGGAGAGAAATAACAGAAGAGTGTAATAGTCTGGAGTCTACATCAATGCCCTTTAGCACCGATTCGTGCATCGAACATCTTTCTCGTTGGAGCGTCATAATTCATCCTCCCTGTTCCCTGGACAATGAGAACGTCGTGATACAGCTGACCTTTGTCGGGGTACGAACGGCGTCGCCAACCTGTAAAGGAATCTTGATTTTTCTCTCTAGCTCTTTAGCTCATTAGTTTTTGACATTATTCTTGCTTCAGTGTCTGTTTGAGCGTGTACTATGAGTGACTTGAATAGTATTATTCTTATGTTTAGAGCCGGCGCGACATCCTAACTGCGTACTGAGTCCATAATAACAGCGATTTGCAATTATCCTTCGTTAGATCTCTAGGATGGCATCATTATTGCTGTTGATGGCGGTGCCCAGCTGAAAAAATTTCTTGACTGCATGGAAAATATAGTTTCAGGTTGCTATCTAATTCCAACCGGAAACCAGCAGAGCCCCTCTCGATAGTCGTAAAAACTTCGGAGGTATTCTCCTTGATACGCCGAATATTGATGTCGCCGGTATTGACAACCAGCTGGACCCAATGGTTTATTTTATAAAATAAGCTCCGAACCTGACGAAATTGAGTTGGTTACAAGGTAACGGATCGTCTTGTCTCATAACTGGTAGCAGAAAGGTCGGGTAGGTACGTTCCTACCTAGATGGCGCTGGGGCCTTCGCACTGGGTGTTACGTCTACCGCTGCCAAAAGAGGCTCAAATTATACACCAATAGATTGGCCTGTATGTTTAGAACGGTTTCACATGAAGTGGCCAGTATCATATCTGGTCTTAGGCCGACGGATTTAACGGCCTCGGAGCTAAGTAGAGTCTATCAAAAATCTAAAGCTATGAATAGAAATCTAACGGCGAACTTACGAAAAAAGGAGAGACAGGGAAGCCTCGAAGAGTGGCAAAGACGATGAGATGCGGATGAAAAAGGAGGATGGATGATAGGCTCAATAAGAACGTACCAGGCTGAATGAAGAGACAACATGTTGAGATAGACTTTTATCTCACGCAATTTTTGACGGCCTATGGCTGTTTCAAGTAAGGTTTATTCTGTAGTAGTGCCGATGAAAACGCCGACCATATATGTTTCTCCTGCTCGAGATATGTAGTGAAAAGGACTACCATCGAACGAATAATAAACCAAAGGATGACGTCTGACAACGTTATAAGTCACACGTTGCAATTAAAGCTGGTATGGGCGAAAAAGAAAGAGTGGGCCGCAATAGCGATCCAAGAACTCAGGATAAGAGAACGACAGCGGAGAAGCTCAAGACCAGCAGGGAGTTTGTGAAGATGCATCATTGCCCAGCTTGGTCCTGCAAAGTTATACCGAACGGCGGCAGATCCAAATACAAGCTAAAGCAGCCGGAATTAAGGTTTTACCACGTAGTCGTTCTGTTCCACAAGTTCAGTAAAGTTTTATAATACTAACTTGGCGTGATCCCGATAGAGGTGTATCCTTAGCGGGCAATATGAATGGTGCATGCTGCTTTTCTACGGCGGCAGCATCTTTGGAAGATTGTATAAAAGAAAACTTTACTTAAATAATTTTGGATGTCGATACCCAGTCAAACTCCACTCAAAGTCAGTTGCCCGGCATTTAATCGCCAATATTTATGCAACTTAATTATAATTTATATCAATTACAAAACTGTTGTGATTACCACGAAATCAAATGCTTTGTGTAAACATTTACATAATTAAATTGTAATCAAAATAAAGCTCTCTTAACCCCAAAGGCTATTGACACCTGCACACTTAGCTGACATCGCAGCTTCATAGGGTTTCTCGAAGTCAGGCGTCAAATGTTATTAACCTCGGCGCTGCAAGTGACTTTTACTCTCATTGAAATGCAAATGAAAGAACTACAAAATATTTATTGGAAAATACAGAGTACACCTGGGACTGAGTGACTAAAAGACGTGCAGAGATTTTGAAATGCAAAAGTGGAGAACGGACAAAGGCGACTAACTGTGAAAGGTGACAAAAGGTGAAATGAGCAGTAAGGACTTAGGTGAGTTGGTGCTGGTGCTTGAGATTGCGGGTGAATCGGGGTGTAAATAAACAATAACAACAACAACAATTTGGTAGTATATTAGCAACAACAACAACACTAACAACAACAACTTGGTAGTATATTAACCACAACAACAATAACAACAACTTGGTAGCATATTAGTAACAACAACAACAACAACAACAGTAACAACTTGGTAGTATATTAGCAACAACAACTTGTTAGCATATTAGCAACAACAATAGTGATAACAAAAGTAACAACAACAACAACAAGAATGATGATGAATGCGCAACTATTGACTATTGGACTGAAATTACTGGTGGCACCGGGCACCTCGATGGCTGCTCGTCAAACAAACAGGCAGAGTCAGCAAATACACATATACAAATACACAACCATATACCAAAATATGCATATGCGAAAGTCACTGCCAGCAGTTTTAACACTTTTTCACTCCAAAACTGCATTAATATTGGCGCAAACATGAGCGTATACATGC
The DNA here is from genome assembly GCF_023373825.1 of Bactrocera dorsalis. NCBI lineage: Eukaryota > Metazoa > Arthropoda > Insecta > Diptera > Tephritidae > Bactrocera > Bactrocera dorsalis. Next base: position 66,848,370 of record NC_064306.1, read on the forward strand.
TTATAACGGTTTATGTATATATGTGCGTGTTTCTATGCATGTGTGCTGCTCACTTGCCTTAGTATTGGTTGCCTACCGAGGGGTCCATTCATTGCCGCTGTCAATAGTGGCGACTAATCGTTTTTGATGTTGCTTTTGATGGTTGTTGTTGTTGCTTTTAAAGCTAATAGCGCCATGCCAATATGACATGCACACATACACGAGCAAGGTGCATTGAAAATTCACAATATTCGGCAAATGCTTGCCACTGAATATGCAACAACCGGCTGATGAAAGACAAAAGCAGCAACAACAACAACAATAATCAACTCAAATATGCATGCAGACTATGACAGATGCGAGGTATGACTAAAGCGGTGTGTATGTGTGTGTGTGTGTGAGTGTGCGCTTTTGCCAGGCAAGTCAATAGAATTGTCTAGTTAACATCAGCTAAACAGAGGAATAATAACAGAAACAGGTGTCTTATTAGCATATAAATGAAATTGGTGAATAGTTGGCGCACTCACACACACATACACACGTTTTGGCTAAAGAATTCATAGACGAAATTTGAAAGTGCTGAAAGAGTGGCAAGCGACTAGCTACCGGTGCTACTACACACACACATATATGCAGGTATATGTGTGTGTGTGACTCTGTATGTGTATGTGTGCACTTGCCGTTAGTTTTGCTGGCTTTGTGCGCTTGTGGCACGTACTCCGCTTGGCCACAACTATAGCCAAATAAGGCGCTTTGTTGTTGTTGTTTGGCGCCGTTGTTAGCTGCTGTCTGGCATTTGCTGTCAGCTGTCAGTGTGTTGGTTCGTGCTTTGTTAGTTTGCGAAGTCGCCTGCCAATGATGCTAATGGAAAGTAATTTCCATTCGCCATTACCAAAGCGCCAGCAGTTAGTGTTGGCTGCTGTCAGAGTGCGCAGTTCAAACGCGTGCTCCAAGAAACACACAAACACACGCATAGCAGTTTCTGTGTGTGTGCGCGCTTGTTGTGCTTCTAGCAGTTGTTAGTTAACTGACACTATTATTTGGTCGCTCACTATGGCATCCAGCGAATTTTCGCAGTTTCTCCTCATTATTGTCGGCGTTATGCGAAATTGTTGTTGTTATTTTTGTTTACGTGTACGTATGTATGTAAGTGTATAAAATCAAATGATGACGGCACCTTCAATGCGCTATAATTGTTTGCCACTGGTGGCAGCAACAGCTGTCGGTGAGCTCTTTAGTGTCAGACTATTTTTTTTTTGCTTATTCTCAGACAGTGTGCTGAGAGAGAAATGTTTTTCTTAAATTAAAATTGCTTAAAGCGCGTTGAAACAATTGGCTAATTTGTTTAGAAATTTTTAGTTGTGGATTTAGTTAAACAAATTTATATTTGTGATTTTAAGTTTGAAAAATTTCTTCCGTTCTGTGTAAAAATTATTCACTTTAAGTTTTTTCAGTTTTTTTATATTTTCGCTCAATACTATTATTTTGTAATAATAGCCGCAGCTCATATGTCCAAATATATGGTTTTTAAAGGCCTGAAAATTCATTGTCATATTTCTATCAATATATATAAATATACTAGTGGATGCGGCCACGCATTGCTGTGGTATACATTTTTTACTATTATTCATATTGGGTAGTCTAAAAAGTCTTTTCGTATTTCTAATTAAACTTCAACTTATTTTTTTATATTTATACTAATAAATAAATAAACAAATATGTACCGTTTTGGCTAAGTGAAGCTTAAAATATCACCTTTCTAACACTATACGGTATGACATAATGTGATTGGTAGCACTGGATATATACGCCCAACGACATCTATTGATAAAATACGAAAATACTTTTTCGACTACTGAATATAATAAACTATTCAATACAGTGTAAATTTTATTACGAATAGAGACAAAAACATTTTTGTCGCTATAAGAATCCAAGGGATTGTACTTGAGGTTTAACTTTGAATATGTACATAAAAAGAAAATTTCATTGGAAAAAAATAACGAATTTAAGGTAGTAGTCTGGTAACTTGAGATCTAAAAATCGAAATTTTTTTTTGCTTAATTTGAAGGTACAATGTCTTGAGAAAATGCTGTGAAAATTTCAGACAGAAATTCGAAATATTTCGGGAGTTCTAACGAGTTTCCTAGAGCGCCTCGTAGTCTAACTTTTAAGGTCGACTGAAACACGTTTTTCATACAACATTGTTTTCTCTGGTCGGACCGGGTCCTTAACTTTTTTTCTACTAAACCAATTGCTTTCTAATTTTAACAAGCTATTCTACACACTTATAGGTCTCTTTGGTACGAATGAGAATTTATTTCACCCCTAACTTTTTATTTTACAATCCTTACTTTGCTAAAATAAAAGGACCTTTTTTATCCTTGAAATTTAACTTCAGTAGTTCCGACCAGAATGACATGTCTATAGACTAAGTATAATCAAGAATATTTGATTTCAGATAACAACAATAATAGTAATAAAGTATTAAATTTTTTTCAAATACATTTTTTTTTTTATTTTTAATTTTTAATTCACTCTAAATATTCAAGATAATAAATTTTTATTTTCCTATAAAAAACCTCCCACCAAAGAAGTCATGAAAATAGGCATAAGTTACCATACTACTACATACTTACATGTTTTACTTAAGGGTTAGGGGTAGTCAGAGGCACGAAAAAATGAGAGTTTCCAGTATTTTTTTTGCTATTAAATCATGTTAATTTACAAAAGTAGTAATATGGCATTATATAGAATGTGTTGACTTGAAGTCACGAAAATTTCAAAAAAAAAAATTACTTTCCAAATTTATAGTTGTTAGAGTTGGCCCAGTTCCAAAAAAGGTACTTGCGGTGACAAGCATAAGTCCTTGGAGATTCATCTAAAAACAATAGTATAAAAAAATTAGTTTTATAAATAGATAATCCCGGGCGTGACCAAAGGATTTTATTTTGTTTTCAAAATTAACAAAATGGCGGCCTCAGGAAATTTTTTTCTAAGATTTTGGGAAAAAATCAACAGTTAATTGGTCTTAAAAAATCGAAAATTTCGAAAAAAATAAAAATCCATCGATCCAGGCCGATTTTATTATGTATTCTAAAAGCTGTATAAGTTTCATTGCTACTGAGCGATTTTCGAGTTTCAGTTGTCACCGGTTCAAAAAACATAGTTTTGTGAAAAACGCGTTTAAAGTTTCACACTAGCGCTTTGAAGTGCCCGAGCTGTCTTCGTTATTTGTAGAATAACTCAAAAACTAATTATCGGATTAACGTGAAATTTTCAGAGAATATTTTTAAGATATTACATTTAACGAAAAAAAATAATTTTTTGAAAATTCTAACTTTTAAGGGGTTAGGGGTACCCCTTAAGGCTGCTTTCTCTTTGTCTGGCTACCAGGCCTTTCTGTTCAGTTTAATAGAGTTGTCCACTTATTAGATTGTACCCATAACAAATTGTGGGAACGGCCAATGTGCATAGTTAATGGAGATGTCTATTTAATAGAGCTTTGACTGTATTTTTTTATGAAATATTTTTACTATCCTATCTTCTAAGTTGGTTCAAACTAGACACAGTGTGCTAAATTTTACTAAAATCGGTCCGGTAGTTTAGTAGTCTTTGCAGCCACTTCAACCTTTTATGCATTTGAGGTATTTACGTGGCCTTGCCCTCAGCCAGTTTGATGACCAAGCTCCATCTTGATATCTCAGTTGTTACTGAAGTCACCGCATGCTAATCAACTCGATTAGTTTTTAGACGTTAGGTGAACAAACTTACTCTGTTGTGACATGCTGCTCTCAAGATATAAGATGTTATTGTCAGGGTTGCCGTCCATTTGTTTCTCTTGGTCCACTAGTCCATCACTTTGTGAAATAGTCCATTTTGAATGCAATGCTTTGGGAAATATACTTTGTCCAATAAATTAAAAGGGTGTCTTCATTATTGACACTATCACATTCAGTGAAAGTGTTGTTACAAGTATATACAGTTAGTTTTACGACTGTTTTTCCAAGTTGTCGAATCTTAATTACGCATTTTGAGGATGAGTAAAGGAGGCTTTCAGAACTGCTCCAACATAGAGTAGATTGCATAAGAAAATGGATAAGGACAACAGCTTTCGCAGACTGTTGTTCTGTTGACTTAGATATAAGGTTATATTTACTATATACTGTGACTATAAAATAAGGTGACATTTGAATTTAAACTGCGCGCGTCGAAGGATTTGGAGATTTTTTTTTTTGGTTGGTAGTACTGTCAGTCACATTTATGTCAAATTTCATGTCAAAATATTCATTTAGTGTTTGAAAATACGTTTCGTTTTTGTGAGCTGCTAAAAGTGAGTTTTTCGTTTTTTGCGATGTCGAAATTTGTTGAGCAAAGAATTTGCATTAAATTTTGTTTTACGGAATCAATTTTCTGCTGCGGATACGTTGAGGATGGTGCAGAAAGCCTTTGGTAATGAGGCTATGTCTAAAAAAAATTATTTACAAGTGGTATAGTGAGTTCCAAGCCGGCCGTGAGCGTGTCGAAGACGAAGAGCGTCCAGGGCGACCATCAACATCAACCGTCGAAGCTCACGTTCAAAAAATCAAAATTTGGTATTGAAAAACCGTCGGTTAACAATTAGAGAGACCTTGCTGATGAAGTTGGCATATCGAAAGGCTCAGCCAATACCATTTTGAAGGATGTTTTGGGCCTCAAGCGCGTCAAATCGCGACTGGTACCGAAAACAATGAATATTTTGGAAAAAAAGGCGTTGCGCTGAAGTGTGTGAAACGATGCCTTCCGACTACCAGCGTGTCATGAAATGCATTCTAACTGGCGATGAGACTTGGATCTATGCTTACGACCCCGAAACAACCGAAACAAACAACCAATATCGTGCCAAAAGAGAGCCGAGACCAAAAAATCGCGCCAAAGTCGCTCAAAAATCAAGGTCATGTTGACTGTTTTCTTCGATTATCCTGGTGTTGTGCATTATGAATTCCTTCGAACCGGTCAAACAGTCAATAAGGAATATTATTTGAACGTTATGCGTCGTTTGCGTAACGCTATCCGCCTAAAAAGGCCGGAATTGTGGAAAGACAATTCTTGGTTTCTACACCACGATAATGCACCATACCATACTGCCCTCGTAATTCGTGATCATTTTGCCAAAAACTCAACCCATATCGTTCCGCAACCACTGTACTCATCTGGCGGCGTGCGACTTCTGGCTGTTCACCAAGCTCAAAAGACCGCTCCGGGGACACCGTTTTTATACGATAGAGGATATTCAAGCCGCAGGGAAGACGGAACTGAAGTGAAAGTGACTACAACCAGTGTTTCGAATATTGGAAAATCCGTTGGCATAAATGCATTGCATCGGGAGGAGATTACTTTGAAAGGGATGAAATTGATTTAGAAGAATGAATAAAGAATTTTCAAAATAAATACAATCCGGATAAAGCTTTCCCACCTAAGGACCAAGAATAGTCCAAATCGCATGCCGAACCTGTGGATCCCAGTTCTTATTGCGATCTGCTTACCGCAATTATCACATAACCCACCCATAATTATTGAAATAAAAATAAAAAACTGAGTACCTATTTAATAAACTCCTCATGAATTACGTCCATCTCAGAAGTAGACCCTACAAATTCAATGTATTTGCTTTTAATTTCAGTTGAACTGTGCTTAATACGAGCTGTTTTGCATTTCGTCTGCATCCAAACGGCCACTTAAGCCGGAAGACACTTGTCGCGCCGCACAGCAACAACAATAACAGCAGCAATTTAGCGACAATGTGACAGCAAGCAACTCGGCGGCCTCAGCGGCTTGCAGCGAATTACAAGCGAACGATTCAATTGAGCAGTTGTAAGGCCAACGAACAGCCAATTAAGAGACACAAGGCGAAACAGAGGCAGTGAGCCGAAAGCAGGGCGCAAGAAAACGGAAAATCCACAGGAGGAACAGGTGAAAGGTGAAAAGTGAGGAAAAGCGAGAAAAACGCATATTTTTCAATTTACGATTTAATTTCGCCATTTCACCGTGAAAACGAAACATTAGTGCACGGCTACGTATATGTGTGTGAGTGTGTGTGCAGAGGAATAAAGTGTGCATGTGTGAGGTGTAGTATTCCTGACGGACATAAAAGTGGCGGAGAAAAGGAAAGTTACAAAGAAAGCGGAAAAACAGCAAACAACAACAAAAAAGCGAATGGCAAAATTGAATGGCAGTGCAAGATTAAAGCAAGTAAGCGAGGTAAGTAAAATCGTGTGTAAATGTGTGAAAAGAAAATGTGCAGGAGCGTAACAGGACAGCAGGGGGAGAGTGTGACAGGCGAAGACGCGGGCGGCGGGTGTGTGTGCAAGTTTCCAACATGAGGATGCAATGTATAAAGTTTTTATCGCGAAATAGTATCCGGTAGTGAATTTTAGCTGCCGGTCGTTTTGTGGGTTTCACGGGGCGTATACGTAACTTCATTGCCGGCAAGGAGTGCAAGGTGCGAAAAACAAGCAAGAATTGCAGTAAAAAAACCGAACCGAACTGACATATGAGAAAAGTGAAATGCGCAAATGGATATTAAATGCAATAAATATATTGGCAAAAATAGTGAAAATAAGTGTGAGCGTGTGACAGCCGGTTAGCAGCAGCTTGATTGCAAGTCACAACCTTCGTTGGAGAGCTGCAAGGAATTGAGTAGATTTGGGTGTTGACAAAAGTGTGACTGCACTTAAAGCTTTTGTTTTGGTTTTTTGAGCACTTTTGTTATTGTTGACCTGTTTTTGTGACACAGCTAAATCTAATCGTGAGAGAGTGAAAGTAGTGGTTCAATACATTACTACTTTTTATTTATTTCTAAAGCTCTGCTTACCTCTAACCCTTCTGTGGATGTCAGAAATGTCTTAACATCTTTTGTTTTGAAGTTTTTTCTATGCATTTATAAAGAAAGGGAGAGAGAGAGAGATTTCAGCTATGTATATCAGTCCTATTAAGGTTTCAAGCAATCCAGCCCAGAGGGTTCGTATGGTTTCGGATCAAATGTTATACAAATTCTGTCGCAAAAGAAACAGGACTGTTAAAAACAACAACAAAATATTTTTCAAAAGTTATATTTTTTTATTCAACGTAGTTTCCTTGTGCTTCGATACAGCGTTTAGCCCGGTCAATTGGCATTTCAAATGAGTGTTTAAGGTAATTTTTCGGAATGCTCTTGAGAAAAATCGGTCGCCGCCTTTTGGATAGCTAAAATGTCCTGAAACCAGTGTCCTTTCATGGGCAAATGAAGTTTTCCAAAAGGTAAAAATCACAGGGTGCCAGATCAGGTGAGTAGAATGAGTGATTAATGGTTAATATGGAGTTTTTTTGTCCAAAATCAGTGACAAGCGTCGACCGATGACACGGCACATTATCGTGCAACAGGCGCCAGAACCGCTAGCTTCGAAGCTATAATACCCTTCACTGGTTCATTTCTTATAGTTTGCAAAGATATCCAAATTTCTTTAACTTGATCGTTTACAGGGTCCAACACTCGAAGCGTAACGAACTTCAGGCCGTTCGCGCAGCTGTCACACTGGAATCAACTGTTTATAAATTTGCTGAATGTCAGTTCGGAGTATTGTTCACAAATGTAAAAAAGCGTTTTGCCAAAAGTGAACGCAAAAAAGTGATCAGCGATGGAATTCAAACGTAATAGTGTGATTGCTTTATATTTAGCTGGAAAATCTCAGCTAACAATTGTTCGTGAGCTCAAACACCTTAATGTGAAGTTTTAGTTTATCGCACCATCGCTCGTTACAATGACTGCAACGTCACGTAAGATGGTTCGGAAAATGAAGAAGAGATTTGAGCGAAATCCACGACGAAGTGCCAATCAAATGGCTTAAGAATTTAAAATATCCGAGCAGCAAACGACGCATATTGAAAAATGAGCTCAAAAGCAAGCCTTACAAGTACCAAAAAGCCCATGATCTCAAACCGAAGCAGCAACAAGTAAGACTTGAGAGAGCAAAGCAGTTGCTTCGCTTGGCCGAAAGCGGACAAATTCCGAACGTTGTGTTTTTTGACGAAAAATTGTTTCTAATTGAGCAATTTGTATACTCTCAAAACGATAGGGTTTACTTTACTGACCCATACGAGAATCTAAGCCGTCGGTTGGCCACCAGGAGACAGCACCCGCCGCAAATAATGGTTTGGACCGCGTTCACCGTAGATGGGCGCTCTCCAATTGTTTTCATCAGAGCCTAGCGTCAAAGTAAATGCGACATATTATCGGGAAAAGTATTCTAGAGGCTGCTTTAAAGCCGTGGGCATACAAACATTTCGGCCGCAAACCATGGACGTTTCAACAAGACTCAGCATCGTCTCACAAAGCGCGAGTGAACTAAGAATGGCTGAAAAACAACTTTCCGAACTTCATTACGACCACAAAATGGCGAATCCAATGGTTTATTCTCTCTGGGCCATTTTGGAGAGCAAAAAAATACACTAGTCTCGAGATGCTGAAGAAAGTCATTGTCCGTGAGTGGGCTAAAATACCGGCAAGTCACATTCGGGTAGCTTGCGATTCGTTTTTTGACCGTCTCAAGGCCATAGTTAAGGCAAAAGGTGGTCATATCGGGCAAAAGTAAATTGGTCCAGAATTTATGATTATTTTTACACATTTTGTACTTTAAAATAAATAAAAATAATGTTCCAAACCGAATGTATGGTTTTTTTAATTCGAGTGCCGGACCCTGTAGTTTCCAAACAATTTCCTAGAATATTTTATCGTTTTTCTTGGACAATAACTTATTCCAAATTTCGAAAAATTTTCTCTGCATATAAAAAAGTTTTTTTTTTTTTATAAAAATGTATATGATTTTGATGGATTTCAGTTTGAATGGCAGCAGTATCCTATAGTGATCTGATATCGACGGTTTCAAAAGATGTACATTATTTTGCGAAAAATTTCAGATCGTGACTGAGCGACTAGTTCGCGTATATAAAAAAGATACAGGACAAACGGACCGAGAGACGGAAGGGGTTAAGTCCCACAGCTCGTCCAGCTGATCATTTATATATACATATAACATTGTATAGGTTTTCCGAAATTTCCTTTTGAGTGTACAAACTGTACAGAAAACTGCGTACTCCTTATATTTTGTTGCATTATCTACCAGCTGAAATCTCCTAACCGGAAGTGGTAAACCCACACAACCACAACCTACCGACCGCTAACACACGGATAAACGAAACAATTGCGGTCACAGGCGCCACTTGCGTGTTTAACGCTGCTCACCTTTTCTTATCTCGAAACAGTTTATGTTGCCACAGCTGCCACAAAGCAACATCATCATCATCGATAAGCTGCAACGAAACGGCAATGAATGCAGCACTTTGCCAGCAGCGCGACCAGTGTTTTGGCGCTCCATTAAAAACCACAGGAAAAATAGAAAACACACACATATACAAACGCACGCACACACACAAAAGAAGCGAAAACTAAATGGAGCAGTCAACAAGCTGCAACACTTTGTTTGCCTTTTCAAACTTTTCGCCGCTTTTTTTCACTTATTTGTTCGCTACTTTCTCGCTGCAGCGCATAGTTGTTGCTGTTGTTATTGAATTTTTTCTGCCCGCAAGCGAACAAGGTGAACAAAGTTTCTGCGCTCGCAGTTGGGTGTGATAAAACTTAGCAGCAAATCGGCGAAGCGATAAATGAGCTACGGAAATCAATTCAATCAGAGCTGACGCACACATACACACGCACACATGCATCGACGCTGGGCTAGAGTTAAGAGTTGGCGCCTTGCAATTACTCGCACGCGTGGGCGTTCTGCGCTTGTTGGCGAGAAGAGTGGTGTGCAGTCGCGAAAGTTTTTTCCTCATCTAACTGTAAATGAGCGGCGACCAAACTTGCTCCATGGCGATCTGCCGTCCAGCGCCGTTTCTGCAACAAAACTTGTGCTTTTCGAACTTCACTCATCACTTATCACTCATCAGTTTTCAATTTCTGCTTTTCAGTCTTCACTTTTCACTTTTTAAAATTCTCCATTATTCATTTTTTTGCTTTGCTCCGAGTTTTTTTCCTCTGCTTCGCTGCCGCTCTGCATCGTGTAATTAAAATTCAAATTAAACAACGCTTTTAACAACCTCGAAAGTGTGGCAAACTTTTTCCGCCGAAGCAACAGTTTTAATACCCATTTAATTGTCTTGACTCTCACGCCCTTTAGGGGAAAGGGCTTGTGGCGGTTACCCGTTGCGTTCTATGAATATTTCGTTATTTTTCCTAATACTACTCTTGAAGATATATCCGCAATGATAAAGGTTCACCGCGAAGCAGCTGCGTTAGTTGATTTTGATTTATCCAGTTAAAGTAAGCGACAAAATCACTAGAGCTTACAGGTAGGTCTCTTGAAGTGTTTTCTGAAGCATTAGAAAGAGTAAATTTTAGTATACTCCCACTATGTAATTCCAAATATTTCTTATGTTGGTTCGAGCACATCAATCCAGAAGTACTCATTACGATAAATATACACAATAATGCCGGAAGGGAGAGGTATGAAAGACATACGTCTGAATCAAACAGTTGGTAGAAAGAATGATAAATTCAAAAGTGCCCAGAGAGATGCCAAAATGAAACAAAGTTCAGATCATCACTTTTAGCGTATAATATCAGCAGTACATTCAGGTGGGTGGTTACCATAGAGTGGCTGTCTGACAGAGCAACTAGGTCTAAATGAGGTTCATTGATAAACCACCCGGACAAAAAACCCTCATTCTATTGTGTCTCCTCTGTGCTTTCGATAAAGTCCAAGAGTAGAAAAAGTTATAACTGTGCATTCTCCGAAACATCATCAAGAAAACCTTCGAACGTTAGTACGAACGATTATTCTCCTATACAAAGCTCTGCATTTAAATAGAGGACATTCTATAGTTTATTGTTAGATACACTAATAGGTAAAGCCATTTTTTCAGTATCTTTGCAAAAACCTTAAAAGACTGCAGTGATTTCAATGCCGCTTGACTATTTGAATATACATACATATATGTATTCTTTGCTGTAAGCACTCTCCTTGTCAGAACAATAATGCTTTCTTTAATTGCTGGGTATATACGTTCGGAAGACGCTACAGTGGGAGCGGTGAACACCACATACCAGTCGATTATCCAGTTTGGAGCCATCCGTATGGATCCTTTTCCCTTCTTATCCATGTACACCTCCCTCCTTCCGGCTCTTCTCTGCAAAGGAAGGCAATATTGGGGACCGAATTCAAGTTCAATTCTACAAGATTTCGATAATCTGCAGTATTGGATAGACGTGTAAACTTACAAGGCATCTTAGAATGAGCCTTATTACAGGTGACTAATTGGGAGGATTCTCTTAGTCTAAGAGTAGATTTCGCTACCAGCTGTTTACAGTACAAGTGTAGTTAAATGACGCTTAGTGTCTGACTGGGTATTGTTCTAAGTGCCCCCTGGGCTGCAAAGCCAATGAGCTATCCGAGCTGTTAATGTCCATTTCGGCCCTTCATCCTTTTTACTGGCGTTTAGTGCTTGAGCTGTTTTTTTGCCCTAGGGCTGTCTTTGGTTTCCATGAAAGCTTCCAGTCTAAAGCTAGTCCCAAGTAGCTGGCTTCATCTGCTATTATTAAGCTGGTATCCTTTAATTATGACTTAGTGCCAGTGGTAATAGGTTTTTTTCTTTTCGGTAGATTTAGCCATAATGACTTCTGGGAACCATGTTCCTCATGGTCTCGGTGTAAATTGAAGATAAAATAAGGAACGATACCTAATATAATTTTGAAATTTCCAATGTGTTTTAGATTACAACAGCTTCTACAGAGTTGGATCGAAGTATTTTAAACCTTACCTTCATCCCTTTGCCATAATCAGGAAGAGATAATAATCACTTGGTTCGAGATCCCGACTATAAGCTGAATGCTCCTTACTAAGTCCCCTGAGCTTCCGGCTAGTCATTGTTGATACGTGTATCCTGTCATAGACCTGCTAGAACACAATTCTTCTCCTATTGACCCAAAGCTATTCGCTTCTGGACTATTTTGATGCGATTGTACACCAAATAGTAGATGGAAATTCGGTTCAGGAGTTTTTTCTTCTTGCGTTTCAGCTTTTATTGAAGAAGAACTGTAAAATATGGCGTTCTTGTCAGAGAACTGTGGTGGACATTCCTACTACCTTTTTGGGATCTTTACTTGTGCGCTTGGGATGGTTGTCTCTCTGGAACGTCCAAACAAGCAGCATTTCTTCATTGGCATACGGCAGCATGGTTTCGGGAGTATTTCGACATACGAAAAATAGTCATGTTTCCTTAATGCAATAAATGGGTCCTGCACCTTGCCAAGAAAAGCATGTCCAAACCATGATACTTACTCGCACCTCCATGTTTTACCTTTTTGTTGTATATTTTGGCTGGTATTCGCCATTGGGTGGACATTTTACATATTGACGCGATCCCTTTCCGTCAAACTTGGCAATCTTAGATTCGTCTAACTATAAAATGATCCGATATTTTGTCAAGACTGCAACGTAATTTTTAAAAACTCTTTACTTGCTCCAAGTAATGTTGATAATAAATCTTCCAGATTAACCAAAATTGTACATACATACATATATACAAAATCTTACGCTTCTTAAGATGCGGAAACTCTTAAAGTTCGGCCGCTCGATTCATAAGTGAAAACAACACTGACAGCCAAAAGTTTGCCAACCGAGAGAAGATCAATTGTCAAAAAGAGCCTTGAACAGTCAAAAGTACGTTCCAGTTAGCATACACACACACACACACGAATGCATACACCACAGGAGAAGCGGAAAAGTGATGCATGAGTGTATAAATACATGCAATTACATAACATTACATTGTAAATAATTGCTTTACTGCCTGGGAAACTTATAAACTCAGACAAACTTTCATGCATTCACCTTAATTCGGGACATTGCCAATGCAAACTAACAACAAACAGCAATAATAATAATAAAAGCAAACGCAGAGAGGCGGAAGAACAAGAAGCAGCGGCAGTAACTGTTAACAATACAACAACAAATGCAAACAAGCAGCTTATATTTGTATGTGTGTGAGTGTATTGGTGAATGAGAAGTGCACACAAAAATAAATTTACCAAATTGCCAAAAGTTTTTACAACTACAAAAACAACAACTAAAACAGATGTTGCCGGTGACTTGTGCAAGTAGTTGTGAAGAAACGAGGCAAAAAACGAGAAAAAAGCTACAGAAAAGCAGGAAAAAAGCCGAAGCAAAAAGTGAATCCTCTAACCGACAGGATAATCAGGAAATAGTAAAAGGAAGCGCACGAACGTATGTCACCGGCAGACGAAATGAACTAAAGTAGATGAACTGGTGGCGGTCAGTTGGCGAGTCGCACAAGCGAGCATGTGTCTATGAGAGACGAGCACGGAAGCTACGTGGCCTGGCAATCAGCTAAATAGATCCAGATGGTGTGCGTGTGTGTGTGTAAGTGAGACCAGGCCATGCGTGTGTTAGTGCAACATTCAATGGTGTGTGTGTTTGTGTTGAAAAAGTTTTGTGTGAAATTTCGAAAGTTTCAACAATTTTTGACATACATGCCAAATGCCAACACTAACAATAACGACAACAAAAACAACAACAACAGTAAGCATGTTAAATAGCAGCTATAGCAGCATATAGTGGCTATAATAATATGAAAAGTCTGCTTGGCACGAGGTATGCGCATAAGTTTTAACAACAGCAAGGTATAAAGGCAACAACAACAGCAATAATAATAACTGCTATAATGACAGTATGCAGCAATGAAAATAACCATTTGCTCAATGTCACTTGGCCATTATGCCGAATAATACGCTCAGTAGTGGCAACACCGCTCATTGGCAATGAGTAGGAAAGTATTTATTTGATGGCATGTGTGGCTTGTAGGAAAAGTTTGCTTAAATAGTTTGGAATTTTTTTTTAATATTTATTTGTCATGAATCCTCTTGGCAAAAAAAAATTATTAACAAATACAATTTCAGCTGCATACAATTTTTTTCATAGATGGCAACTCTGCATTTTTGTAAGTTTTTTTAGTTATACAAATTAATTATACAATGAATACTCTTGGCAAGAAAACAAAATTAAAGTCTTTTTATGTAGCGAACAAAATTTTCGGTAGATGGCAACACTGCTAGTGTGAGTAAATAAACAATATTTTTATATAACTGAATATAATTGATACAAATCTAATTAACTTAAAATTATTAGTTATTTTTTCAATTTCGAAAATGTATGTGGCAACACCTATCACTAAAAATTTAAATCAGCTTGTGCTATTTCATAATAACCTTTAAGTTGGCAACCTCTATTATAAAGCATTTATTTATAACATTTCTTAAAAATTTTTATAATAATTAAATTTTGATGGCAACCCTATTGTCAAAATTTCCACAGCGTCCTTTGAAATAGTATGTATATTTATAGAAAAAACTGTTTTCATTATTTTTTTCGAATTATTTTTTAATTTAATTTTGGAAATGATGGCAATCCTCTTTTCAAAAAACGATTAAAAAATTATTTTTAACCTCAAGAAGAGCTTTTAATAAATATTTCGTCAATAAATCTTATCAAAAATTTAAATGTTGCATATCGGGTTTAAATAAAAATTTTTTCAAAATTTTTGTAAAAGTGGCAAGCATATTTCCAAACAATTAAGGAAGGTCTAAGTTCGGTTTACACCGAACAAATTATACTCTCGCATTATAAGGTGATAATCGAGATTTCATTATCCGTCATTTACATATTTTTTTATTTTGGTTCCTAATGTATATAGTACATACTCGTATTATACAGAGACGGCATCAGATGGATTCCAAATAGCGTTATATTGGAAGAAGGCGTGGTTGTAAACCGATTTCGCCATATTTTCGTACATGTCATCAGGGTGTTAAAAAAATATTATAAACCGAATTTCACTGAAATCGGTTGAGTAGTTTCTGAGATATGGTTTTTGGTCCATAAGTGGGCGACGCCCACGCCCATTTTCAATTTTAAAAAAAACACTGGGTACAGCTTCCTTCTGCCATTCCTTTCGTAAAATTAGTGTTTCTGACGTTTTTTGTTAGTCGGTTAACGCACTTTTAGTGATTTTCAACATAACCTTTGTATGGGAGGTGGGCGTGGTTATTATCCGATTTCTTCCATTTTTGAACTGTATATGGAAATGCCGGAAGGAAACGACTCTATAGAGTTTGGTTGACATAGCTATAGTAGTTTCCGAGATATGTACAAAAAACTTAATAGGGGGCGGGGCCACGCCCACTTTTCCAAAAAAATTACTTCCAAATATGCTCCTCTCTAATGTGATCCTTTGTGCCAAATTTCACTTTAATATCTTTATTTATGGCTTAGTTATGACACTTTATAGGTTTCCGCCATTTTGTGGGCGTGGCAGTGGGCCGATTTTGCCCATCTTCGAACTTAACCTTCTTATGGAGCCAAGAAATACGTGTACCAAGTTTCATCATGATATCTCAATTTTTACTCAAGTTACAGCTTGCACGGACGGACGGACAGACAGACATCCGGATTTCAACTCTACTCATCACCCTGATCACTTTGGTATATATAACCCTATATCTGACTCTTTTAGTTTTAGGACTTACAAACAACCGTTATGTGAACAAAACTATAATACTCTCTTTAGCAACTTTGTTGCGAGAGTATAAAAAACTTTTGAAGTAAGGAATTTTCGTTTTTTATATTTCAAAAAAATATATATACAATTTTTTTTAAATTTGTATTCATATTTAATGTTTAACTTTATTTATTTTAATTAATAATTATTCAATATATTTTCGTAGAACTGGCAAACCCTATTCGATATATTTGATATATATGTATATTTAGATGTTGTTTGACAAAATGATAAATTTTCTGAATTTTGAATCAATTTAATTTAATATATTTAAATTTTTTGTTAAATTCAATTTATTTATTTTTTTTGAAAATAAATGGCAACACTAATTTTTAATTTTTGGTACTAATTATAGATATAAACGCTTTTTTCTTTTAATACATATGTACGCATTTATATAATTTTATACAAAAAAAAAAAAAAATTTTTGATAGTGTGGCAACACTCTTTTTTTAATTTGTTTTAATTGTACTTTTTCGCTAATTTTACATATTTTATTTAATTTTATAACTACATTTTTCATTTGAAAAATTTTTTCAATATGTGGCAACACTCTATTTAAAGTCTGTTTTAATTGTAGATACATATATAAATATTTTTCTGTAATATGTATTTAACTTAAATCTATAACAAAAATTTTTACTCACAACTAAAAGTTGTTTTTTAATATGTGGCAACTCTATTTTGCCTAATATCTTTTAATTGTAGATTAACAAATAAATTTCCTCTAATATGTAGATATTTTAATTAATTTTATAACATTTTTTTTTATTTTCCATTAAAGTTTTTTGATAATGTGGCAGCCACGCGCTCTTGTAAATCTGTCTTGAATTGTAGATATATAAATATTTTATATTTAATATGCAATTTATTTATTTAATGCTGTAACAAAAATTTTACTCAACAAATAAAAACTATTTTTAACATATGTGGCAACACCATTGTGTTTAATTAGTTTTAATCTAGATTTAAAATATTTTATCCAAAAATATATTGTTATATTAAATGCATATTACATAGCATTTTCCCAGCCCACAAAATTATTTTCCTACTAAGGGTCACCAATTCTTCACTACTTCGTGTGTGCAAACTAACAACACTAACGACAACACTGTCGAATAAAAAACATGGCAAAACTGCAAAAATTTTGACTTTATATGCAGGATATTTACCTATGGGCGCACCGTAAACCCGCTATTTGTGTCTCTGTGAGCGCCAACTCATCCACATGACATAAAGATAACAAATTTAACCATGCCACAATAAAAGCCTGCTGCAGCAGCTGCGCCGGCTTGCGTTTGCTGTCTGTCCTTCACCTCGCCACACGTTTCCGATCCATCAAAACAAAAATATTAACCGTGTTCATTGCCTGTTGCAAACACACACAAGTGTGGCATATGCATGCTGCAAGGTGGCATGCCATAGCTAGCTTTATGAGTGTGTGTGATGGCGAGTGTCGCCCAAAGTGTAACGTATAATAATAAACATTCTTGTTAACACGACATTATTCGACATGACAATTTCGTTGTCAATGGAATCAACTGGCGGCAAACTGAGCAACTACTGTAACTGTGTAAATGCAGCAACTTTGACTATAACAGTTAGTTTACTTCGCACTTCATGAGTGGTTCGTGATGTTCCTGTGGCTGGATGTCCCTTGAACTTTAGGTGGCAGTTCCGACCTCGACCAGCAGAGCAAGCTACCTTGTTTGGCGAAAAGATTTGTGCAGAGCGGCTTCGGCCAGCGGAAATGAGAGTGAAAGTCAAGCCGGGAAAGCAGATCTTGTTTGTATGGTGTGTGGATAAAGGAAAATTCATTGATCTATGAGGTTGGAAAAAATTTCCTGTGAGCACGTTTTTGTATGCAAATTTTACATTTTTTAGCGGTAAATAATTTGTCATGAATTTTTATTTTTTTTCCCATAAATAACACGGGAAAAACTATGGTATTAGGCTTGCGAGTGAGAGGGATTGGTTAGTTTAAGCACAAAAATAATTTATTTTTTAATATCGGCATAAAAATAGTTTTGTTAGTGAATTCAAATGTTTAAAAAAAATATGTTAATATTCCGAGAACTGTGGTGAACCCATTAAGCGCCATGTGAACCATTGTCATCTATTCTGCTGATATCATACATAGTTGCTTGAGCTAAGATTACGTTGCACAGAAATCGAATCTTATTCCATTTCTCATGCCGTATTTAGCGGAGGTATTATTAGAACATTGTATAAATCTGTTGTTTTATTCTGGGCCCGGTGGCAAACCCTCCAAAAATTATTTTAAACTCGAAAGCCTTATTAAATTTCATTTAGCTCATTCGTTTTCCTAACTTCTGATCACTTCAATTGATAATAAAACAAAGTAAGGAAGGGCTAAGTTCGGTGTCACCGAACATTTTTTACTCTCGCAGACCTTTTAGGTGATAGGTCGATAATCGAGATTTCATTTTCGGTTCATTTACATATTTTTGTTTATTTTGGTTTCCTAATGTATATACATACATACTTCGTATTAACAGACGAGTATTTATACAGAGACGATCAGATGGATTTCAAATATAATAACGTTATATTAGACTCGACAGGCGTGGTGTGAACCGATTTCGCCCGCCCATATTTTGTACATGTCATCAGGGTTGTTAAAAAAATAAATATGTATAAACACGAGTTTACACTGAAAATCCGGCGCGATAGTTTCTGCGATAAGGTTTTTGGGTCAATTAGCGGGCGGGACGCCCACGCGACCGCCACGCCAATTTTCTCGGAATTTTTTAAAAAAGCATGGGTACATCTTCTTCTGCCAATTTCCTTCCGATTAAAATTTAGTGTTTCTGGACATTTTTTGTTAGTACGCGTTAAACGCAACTTTTAGTGATTTTCACATAACCTTTGTTCATGGGGAGGTGGGCGTGGATATTATCCGATTTCCTTCCATTTTGAACTGTATATGGAAATGACGGAAGGTAAGACGGACTATATAGAGTTTTTGGTTGACTTAAGCTATAAGTAGTTTCCGAGTGATATGTACAAAAAACTAATAGGGGGCGGGGCCACGCCCACTTTTCCAAAAAAATTACTTCCAAATATGCCTCATACCCTAATGTGATACTTTGTGCCAAATTTTACTTTAATATCTTTATTTATGGCTTAGTTATGCCACTTTATAGAGATTTTCGGTTTCCGCCCATGTTGTGGGTGCAGGTGGTGTGCGGCCGATTTTGCCCCATACTTTCAGAACTTACCCTTCTGTATGGTAGCATTTTTTCAAATACGTGTACCAAGTTTCATCATGAAATCTCATTTTTTACTTAAGTTTACAGGCATTTGCACGGACGGACGGACAGACGGCACGGACCTGCAGACCAAAGACGGACACGGACAGACGGAACGGACAGACGGACGGACAGGGAGACGGACGGACGGACAGACAGACAACCGGATTTCAAAAACTATACTCGTCACCCTAGATCACTTTGGTATATATTAAACCCCTAAATATCTGAATCTTTTAGTTTTAGGAACTGTACAAAACAACCGTTATGTGAAACAAAAACTATAATACTCTCTTTAGCAACTTTGTTGCGATCGAAGAGTATAA